>NW_028227266.1:72950526-73430526 GCF_978045245.1 Mus caroli
CAAAACACATATGCACCTCTAAAAAGGCATTAAAAACATAGAAAGCCAGAGCACTCGTGGACATTAGGTGATAGGATATGCTGACTTCTGCCTTCCCACCAGGGGACATGTATTGGAAATCACTTCCTGTTGAGCTAACCTGTCAGAATGGAGCCACTCAGCTGAAAACACAGTTCAAGGTAGTGCTGACATAGAGCTCTGGTCTCCTCCAGTGTCATCACACAGCAACAGAACAAATCTGGAATGGAAGCCTGTCCTTGGAGATCCTCAGTAAAGAGCGGTGAGATATTGCACCACAGCCTGCCTTCTTCAGTTCTCTTTTTCCCTCATCTGTTTAAGTGGGGAAAAAAATACAAGAGAGAATATGACTGGTTAAAGACCATTTCTGTTGGAGAAACCCCAATGATCACACTAACAAGAGACCAAAGGAGGAAGGCCAGAGGGAAGTTAATAAAAGTGAAAATGTGGTATATTTACACAATGGAGTACTACTCAGCTATTAAAAACAAAACAACAATATGAACTAACTAGTACCTCCAGAGCTCTCTGGGACTAAACCAACAACCAAAGAAACCACATGGTGGGACTCATGTCTCTAGCTGCATATGTAGCAGAGGATGGCCTAGTTGGTCATCAATAGGAGGAGAGGACTTTGGTCCTGTGAAGGTTCTATGCCCCAGTATAAGGGAATGCCAGGGCCAGGAAGTGGGAGTGGGTGGATTGGTGAGTAGGGGGAGGGGGAGGGGATGGGGGGGTGTTGAAGGGGAAACTAGGAAAGGGGATAAATTTGAAATGTAAATAAAGAAAATATTAAATAGAAAAATGGAAAATGAATAAATTCATGAAATTCTCAGGCAAATGGTTGGAATTAGAAAATATCATCCTGAGTGAAATAACTCAGTCACAAATGAACACACATGGTATGCACTCACTGAGAAGTGGATAATAACCCCAAAACTTGAAATACCCAAGATTCAATTCACAGACAATGTGAAGGCCAAGAAGAAGGAAGACCAAAGTGTGGATGTTTCAGTGTTTCTTAGACGGGGGAACAAAATACTCACAGGAGAAAATATGGAGACAGAGTGGAGCAGAGGCTGAAGGAAGGGCCATCCAGAGACTGCCCCACCTGGGGATCCATCCCATATACAGTCACCAAACCCAGACATTATTGTGGATGCCAGGAAGTGCTTGCTGACAGAAATCTGATATGGCTGTCTCCTGAGAGGCTCTGCCAGAGCCTGACAAATACAGCTCACAGACAATCATTGGACTGAGCTCTGGGGTCCCTGACGGAGGAGTTGGAGAAGGGACTGAAGGAGCTGAGGGGGTTTGCAGCCCCCTGGGGGGAGCAACAGTGTCAACAGGCCAGACCACCTGGAGCTCCCAGGGACTGGACCAACAACCAAAGAATATACATGGAGCCACCTGTGGTGCTGGCCACATATGTGGCAGAGGATGGCCTTGTTTGACATCAGTTGAAGGAGCAGCCCTTGGGCCTGAGGGTGTTCGATGCTCCAGTGTAGGGGAATGCCAGGGGGGGAAGATGGGAGTGGGTGGGTGGGTAAAGGAGCACCCTCATAGCGGCAGAGGGAGGGAGTGGGATAGCAGGTTTCCAAAGAGGATACCTGGAAAGGGGAAAACATTTGAAATGTAAATAGAGAAAATAAAAAAACAAAACAAAACAAACAAAAACAGACCATTTTACCACAAAGCAGATGACATAACCAAATGAAAAACTCAGTTCTCTGTTAGGTGTGGACAAACTGGCCAAGATGTGGTATGTAGAAAAAAACAAAAGAAGTGAGCCGGGCATGGCGGCGCACGCCTTTGATCCCAGCACTCGGGAGGCAGAGGCAGGCGGATTTCTGAGTTCGAGGCCAGCCTGGTCTACAAAGTGAGCTCCAGGACAGCCAGGGCTACACAGAGAAACCCGGTCTCAAAAAAACAAAAACAAAAACAGACAAACAAACAAACAAACAAACAAAAACCCAAAAGAAGTGAAAAACAACTCTAGCAACAAGAAATAACCACGATGCCAAATAAAATTTAAAAGTACCTACATCAAGCTATAAGCTAATGAAGATTCAGACTATCAGAGACACAGGGCTGCTTTTAGAGTGACAGAGAGTGAAATGGCACCAGAACTCCCATCTGCATAGGATGGGATGAAGTTCAGAGGCAGAATTATTAGCTTCCACTCTCAACTCTAGAAGCAAAGGGGGCCCTGACCTAAATCCGTTTTTGTGTGTTTTGTTTCAAAACAGGTTTTCATGATGCAGCCCTGGCTGTCCTAGAATTCACTCTGTAGACCAGGCTGGCCTCGAACTCACAGAGATACACCTGCTTCTGCCTCCCAAGTACTGGGATTAAAGGCATACGCCAGCATGCCAAGCTCTGAAGGCTTTGATGAGAGCCAGTTCCGTGCTGAAATTATATACATAGACCTTGATCATGAGTTGGAAGATAACGGTATACTTTCAAACGTGAGTAAATCATGTGTAACCTAGGAAAAAACATTCTCCAGGAGACAAAGCTGGTTCTCATGTCTACTGCTGTGAAGAAGCCTAGGGAGCACAGTCCAGACTGTAACAGGAAGCAGGAAAAGTCTAATCAGAATGCCTTTTGGATGAAGAAGAAGCTACTAAGCTACCTGGGAAAGCTGGGATGATTTCAGAACATCTGTGGATGGAGTTGGTGATGAATTCTTGTCAGCTATTGGTGTAGTGGTTTGAGCTCAATATGTCTTCCATAGGTTTGTATGCTTGAACACTTGGTCCTTGGCTGAGAGAGCTGTTTAGGAAGGTTGTGAAACCTCTAAAAAGTGAAGCCTTGTTGGAGGAAGTACATCTTTGGAGAGAGCCTTGAAGCTTTGTAGTCCATCCAGTGTCCTGTCTAGTCTCTGCTTGCCGTTTGGAAGTGTAACAGGATCAGCTGCCTCCTGCCTTGTCTGCTGTGCCCTTCCACCAGCTTCTGTATAGTGCCCACCAGGGGGAAATGATTCCCTCGCCCAATCTCTAAGACAGAAGAAACCCTCCCTGCTTTTAATTGTTTCTTGTTGCATTTTAGATCATAGCAGTAAGAAAAGTTGGCAGACAAGTGACAGGACAATAAGTAAATGAAAACCTAGAGAACAAACACAATCAGTGTATTGTGTGGCCCAGTTCCGACCATATACCAATAATTACAAATTGACTATTACTAACAAAAATTACCCTACTTAAGAGACGCCAGAGTCAGTGCCCTTCCTTTGCCAGATCACCTACCATCCATCCTCCTTGCGCAGATTCAGAACTGCCTGGAGTTTGAGCTAAGAGTTCCAATCAGAATATTAAGCAAATCGTTGCACCAATCTGGGACCAGTAGAGCCTGAACTTCAAAACCCAGAAGTTCCCAATACTAAACACCACGTATCAGTCAGCTGATACACAATCTAACAGGTTGGAGTAGCCGCAAATAAAGACCCAATCTCCTGACCTAACAAAGGTAAGATGAGATAGCCGCACAAGAACATCACAGAATTATAGCTCCAACCCATCACAAAAACACAAACATGAACAACTGAGACAATATGCTTTCTCCAGAAACTAAGAACCCCATTTATAATATTCTATGAGGAATGCAACTCAGCTGAAGAACCAGACAAAAACTTTATTTTTTTCTCTTTTTTTTTAAATTAGGTATTTTCCTCATTTACATTCCCAATGCTATCCCAAAAGTCCCCCATACCCACCCCCCCACTCCCCTACCCACCCACTCCCCCTTTTTGGCCCTGGCGTTCCTCTGTACTGGGGCATATAAAGTTTGCAAGTCCAATGGGCCTCTCTTTCCAGTGATGGCCGACTAGGCCATCTTTTGATACATATGCAGCTAGAGACAAGAGCTCCGGGGTACTGGTTAGTTCATCATGTTGTTCCAACTATAGGGTTGCAGATCCCTTTAGCTCCTTGGGTACTTTCTCTAGCTCCTCCATTGGGAGCCCTGTGATCCATCCAATAGCTGACTGTGAGCATCCACTTCTGTGTTGACAAAAACTTTAAACAGCAATCATTAATATGTTCAAGAACCATAAGGAGGAGACTGAGGGAATTCATGAAGAGAAAAGAGAATAGGAGAAAGGAATGCTAAATTCTTATTATCCTATCGAGCCATTTCTATGTATTCCTTCTGTTTAGAAAAATGGAGACAAAACAGGACAGCAGTTGGTTAAAAGATCATTATAAATGAAGACTGGATGATATAAAGGTGGTTAAAAAAATCACACTGTACAAATTTTCATCTAAAAAATATTGGGGTTTCCAATTACTTGTGCCAACAGTGACTTGGAATCTTTAGCTGGGTTTATGGTTCTGTTTGTATATTTCTTTGCTGGTTCAAGATCATAGATGAAGAAATTGCCCAGTGATTGCAGTCCCTGAGCTCTCAGCAATGCCAATTCTGGGGGTATGCTACTCTGGCTGCCAGTCTAGTCTACATTGCGTTCCCCACACCACTTCTATACCAGAGATATACCTGTACATCTGACTGGATCTTAATAACTTCTTTTGCTTCCAAATGACCTCTTTTTGCTGCCTCATGAGGGATATGAGTTACCAGTGACTGGGATTTGAAAAATTTTGAGCAGCAGGCAGCTAAGGGTGTCTGTCAAATATTGTCAAATACTGTATACCTACATTGCTATCCATAGAACTCAGAGGCCACTTACTTCTGCACTTCCCCCAAAAGTTACAAAAACATTTCTGGAACATAGTATTTGTGTTTGTTTTCTCTCTGCTGTGATAAACACAATTAGCAAAAGGAACAGTAAGTGGGAGGAAGCAAGGGCATGAGCTCAAGGCAGAAACTTGGAGGCAGGAATTAGTGTAGAGCAATGGAGAAATTCAGCTTACTGAGTTGCTCTTCATGGCTTGTTCAGGTTGCTTTTTTGTATCACCTAGACCCAGAAAATGAACCTCCTTGTGATATAGATTCTCTAGCATCAATCAATAATCAAGAAAATGTGCCAATGGCCATACTCACAGCACAGTTTGGTGGAAGGAATTACTCAGGTTTAGGTTCTTTTTTCTCAGGAAGTTTGTGTCATGTTGACAAAAACTAAACAGCACTAACTCAAAGGATGCATCATAAAGCTAGAAGCTCTCTTCCACCTTGCAGGGCATCCCTTGGTTTTATTTAAATAGTGCATGCATATGCATTTTGTCTGCTGAATTGGTAAAACTTTAAAAGCTACCATTAATACTTTCTGGATATGATTTGTCTACGACTTTACATGTGGTTTGCTCAGTCTTCATAGTCCTTTATGAGGTAAAGTCTCTTCTCAGTTTATAAACAAGCATATAGGAACTCAGAAAAGACAAGTGATTTAACAAAGGGCACACAGCCAGCAGCAAGGGGAAAAAAAGGGTTTCAACTTGACAGTGTGGTTGCTAAGTTCACAGATTCTGCATGCAAGCCTTTGCAATTATTCTAGGATTCGTATAATGACCTGGGCTTTCAGTGTTTTCCATCAGGTTCTATCAGGGGTGAGAGAAGTGCAGTTAAAAAAGCAGAATCTGTGTGTCTACTATTCAGCATGACTGGGAGAACCAGCAGCCAGAATGTTATCACTTTTCACAAGTTATGACCAGCAAGTTATTGATTTGATCTAAAATGCAAGAATAGATACCTTCATGCTTCCATCAACATATAGTCTCTATCTATGTGTCAGTTCCCTGAACAGGTAAGCCCCTAGGTAGAGTCACTTTGGAAACAGCAGGTCTGGGTCTTTTCTCTTCTACACTGACTACTAGGTAGATTACCAAGGCACTTGCAGATGGCACATGGAAGCCTACCATGTGCCAACTACTCCACTAACACTATCTGTTTAGTTTCCTGTTGCTGTGATAAAATATCCTGTAGTAAAAAAGGGGGAAAAACAATATAAGAGAGAAGAGGTTATTTTAGCTTACAATTCCAAGTTTGAGTCCATCAGAATGGGGGAGTCAAAATAGGAACTCAACACTGCTAGTCACATCTACAGTTAAAAGCAGAGAAATAATGAACGAATACACGCTTAGCACATCTTGCTTCCTTCAGCTTAATACAATTCAGAATCCCCTGCATAGAGAATGGTGCCACCCACAGTGGGTAGGTCCCCACATTTTAATTAAAATAATTAAGATAATCCTCACAGACAACATGATAGGCCAACCTGATCTAGACAAATTATCACTGAGACTCTTTTTCCAGGTGGTTCTAGATTAGCCTTGGGTAACAGTGGCCAATATTTCTCTGTTCATATTTAGCATTGCAATAGCCAAGTTTTGCCAAGGCTCAGCCACCAGTTTTAGCTGTTCCTTGTGCCCTTTGTGTTCCAATCTATTCTTGTAGAATTGAACACGTCTTTCCACCCATGGCTATCCTCCACATTGGGTTCACTGGGTCATTGCACGGCATGTTCTTGGAGCCCTTGATGTGTTTCTGTGTGCATAAGGGCTTTTGACCAGATAAGTGGCCTTTTGAGTGAGAAAAACTAACTAGAATGAACTTCCCAGACAGCATACCAAGGTCCTCCCCTGTATTACATCAAGGTCCTTCTGTGGTCCTTCTGTGGTGTTTCTTGATGAGAAAAGCAATTTAAGGATGATTTCAGCACTTTCAACAAAATTGCCAGCTCAATTGTTGAAGGCAGGAATCGCTCACCCTCGGCACCATTAACATCCTCAGTCAGGTAGCTGTTTCTCTGTATGTTGAAGGACATTTAGCAGCACCTCTGGCCTCTCCTACCAGAAGCCCCAGCTTCTCCTCCAGTTACAGCAATCAAAAATGTCCCAAGACAGTGTCAAATGTCCCTTAGGGAGCCAAGTGGCACCTGGATGAAAAACACAAGTCTAAGGTAAAAACCTCCCAACAGAAATCTCCAGGCAAACATTTATAATGTGCTTCACTGGGTTCCCCTCACTTCGGGGTTACGTGCTCTCACCTAGGTTCAGCCCAAAACGAATCCTTTGCTATCCCACTATCCTCTCATTTAATTGGTTGCTATCTTCATGAGTTCAGCTGTGGCTGGTTATAAAAGATCATTACAGAAGAACATGTGTACTGTTGATGTCCCCTCATAGAAGAAGGACATGGAGGGTCATAGGACTCTCATCTGAGTATTTAGCCACCCCTCCTAAACAATCTGCCATATTTAGACATAGTCTCAGGGAGGGGCTTGAGTATATAGACTGGGGAAGACTAGCAGAAGGGGGTTTCCACCTATATGACTGTAGGAAAGCCATTATCTATGAGGGGTGAAGACCTTACAATGTGGCTGGTTTGGTTTATTTACCTCATCCATTTCTCCTCACCCAATAAACTCACTGGATCTATTTTAGGGGAAATCAAACTTTGGGTGATCACTGCACCCATAAAAGGAGGGTAGACATTGCTCAGTCCCACCCTCCAGGGAGAAGGTTCTGACAAATAGATTTCCTGAAAAACAAGAAAGTAATTTCTGTTTTTCTTCTATTTTGCCCATGTCTCTTCCTCTCTCTAATTCTTCTAGCCCGATCCATCAGAGCACGTGTCCCTCAGACATAGCTTCACGCACACCAAACTCACATATTCATCTGCAAGGCCCATCATCTCTTGGACCCCTGGGCCTCACAGTGAGATCATTTTTTAATAAAGAATATCTTTCTCTTCTTTCCCCTCCCAGCATCGACGCTCTCTCCAATTATCTTCTATTGGATTCTCTAAGTAGTTCATAACCATGTCTTTGCTGTGTCCCCAAGGCAACTGTCTCAGTTCAGCCCATCTGTGTTGTCACAGGAACCTCATGATGGTTCTCCTGCTGCCATCTCATCCTGCATGCTACTACTGAAACTCACTCTCTGAGATTCTAGATATTAAAAAGAAAATTCTGATTTTTTTATGGTACACTCATCTAGACTCCTCCTTGCTGCTGACCTCAATCACAATACTGAGAGACAAAAAAAAAAAAAAGAAAAAAAAAGAAATGTTTTCTTCTCCTGTTCTAGGCCATCTTGGATTATAGGGAAGAAAGGAAGCAGTAAAATATTGGGCAGAGTATAGAAAGGGGGGGCATTTATTCTGCTATTCTGACTGCTATTACCAGGAAGTGCTATCATTTCTGAACTACTAAACAGAGAATCTATACCAATAAGTGGGAATAAGAGCTGTATAATAACACCTGATATGTATACAGCACGTTCCCTATGCAGACATCCATACAGAATCCTGGGGTCACTTCATCTATCAAATATGGAAGTCTTAGAGAACACAGTGGTGACCATTGTCTGCAGGACAAGCCCACACAGTTCCTAGTACACTCCTCTAGGAACTCAGTAGCTAACTGATCATGTTCTACTCTAAGGAGTCTAAATCTCAAACCCCAGAGGTAAACTCTCCACTTGACTCTGTGGGGCAGATTCTGTGAAGCTGGAGGACCTTTGTCCAAGACACATTTATTCTGCTTTTTCATAATTTGGAGAAGGGTACTTCAGAATTAACTTTAAAGTGACAATATAAACAAGAGTTACTGCTGATACCTCTTTTTCCTATTCCCTCACTGTAAATTTGAGGCAGGTGTTGTGTGTGTTTGTGTGTGCTTTCACATATGTTATTGTTGCATGTATATGTGTGTATCTGTGTGTTTACACTTACATGTTTGTGCGGTGTGACATGTGAGTGTGTGTGTTTATTCTCACCTCACATGTTTGTGTTGTGTGAACATGTAAGTGGGTGTGTGTACTCTCACATATGTTTGTGCTGTATGCACATGTGAGTGGGTGTGTGTGTAGGTCAGAGGTTGATACTGTGTGCCTTCCCCAGTTGCTTTCCTCCTAATGGTTCTCTTTCTAAACCTGGAGTTCACTTACTCAGTGTCCCGGCTAATCAGCAAGCCTCGGAGGTATAGTCAGGTAAGCCTCAGAGATGTAGTCAGCAAGCCCTGGAGATGAAGTCAGGCAAGCCTCAGAGATGAAGTCAGGCAAGCCTTGGAGATGCAGTCAGGCAGGCTTTGGAGATGGAATCAGGCAAGCCTCGGAGATGGAGTCAGGCAAGCCTCTGAGATCCTCCCATTTGCATTTGCCCAGTGACAGATCACAAATGTGAACTGCCATATCTGGATTTTTACAGAGGTACTGGGGATTGAACACGAGTTCTCTTGCTTGTGTGGCAGTCACTTTACCAACTGATCTGTCCCCCAGTCCCAAGGATTCCTAATGTCATCTTTAATTAAGAGTCAGTCATCTTTAAACATGAAGATGTTAAGTCCTACTATTATGTCACAACACACCTCCAAAAGTGACCACGAGTGTACTCGGAATTACATGGAGGGGACAAAAGCACACATTTTCCTTTCCCTTGCACTGAGCATGTCTACAGAAAGCACCCTGTGGCTGCGGATCATGCTGGATGGGCAGGGGTTGAGAGTGGAGTTGTGTTATTACTTAAGAGAGAGGTTCACTTTCATCATGGTAACGGTATAGATTAGGAGTCAAGGATTTGATTTAATAATCTTTGGGTGTGTCGGATACTTGATGCCTCCAATTAACCCTGTCTACTGAAAGGAAAAAATAACTTCCTGCAGTTTCTCTCACTAAAGACTTAGGGTGTTGAGCAGCATGGTAATAAAGCTGCTTCTGGATCCTGTTAAGATTGTCCAGCATCAGTCTGGGTAAGACTGGTCAGGAGGACCAGCTAAGGACGGAAATGACAAGGGAAAGGAAAAGATTCAGAAAGCTGGTATGAAGGTCAACAGATGGAAAAGAACATAAACGCTGCCACAAGCAACCTACTGTACCATTTCTAGATCAAAGAGACATAGAAAGTCAATTCAGGGAGAGGACCCAGCAGACATCTAGTTAATTATAATTACGAAGCATGTTAAGTGTTCACCAGGAATGCTTCATTCTCAGATCAGATTAGAAGAACCTCTGTCCAGCAAACATGTTCTGTCTCAACAGTGAAATTCTACAATGACAAGATACAGCTTTATCTTTTAAGCAAGGAGTTCATGCAAACAGATGCAGGTGTATGGTACAAGACCAGATGAGGGAACACAGCAGAACTCTGGAGACAGGAGCTTTAGAATTAGCTGATTTTTTTTAAGCAACTCCTGCATTTACCAGCGATTTGGAAACATTTTCATGTTAAACTCATGTTATTTTAAGCACACAATAAACTGAAAATATTTCAGCACACTGAAAATATTTGAAATATCTAGCTACTATATTCTTTCAGTTATATTAGTTTTAAAATAATATTGAATCCGGAGAGATGGCTCAGTGGTTAAGAGTGATTGTTGCTCTTCAAGAAGACTCAAATTTAGGTCCCAGAAACCATGTTGAGCAGTTCAAAACTACCCATAATTCCAGCCCTGAGGGATCTAATGACACCCTCTTCTGGACTCTGTAGAAACCCGCACTCACAAGAGTACACAACTTCCACATACTACACACCCGTATATGCATATTTAAAAAATAAATCTTGTTTTAAAAGTGATTTTATTATGATTTTGTTGTGTCCTGGATCAGATAAACTGATTTAAATGCTGTCAGGTTGGTTGGTTGAGAGCGCAAATCAAACTGCATCTTTTAAAAGAATCTCTAAGTAGATTTGAAATCTTAAAGATGGCAACAAAGAACAGGATCCAGAAATATATCTGATAGTCTTGGTGATCAGAAATTAAAGCTCTTTATTACGAAGGCATCATGGAAGTCAGGGCACTGCTGTTGGCAAGCACAAGTTACTAGCACTACATTCTCTGCCACTGAAGGGAGAGCAACTGAAGAATAAAGGCACTCAGAACAGAGGCTCCTGAGGCCAGAGAAATGTTTGCAGAGCTGTGTGTGTAAACCCCAGCCTCAGCACCCTGCTGCCTCACTGAAGGGAAAATGAGAAACAGTGAAGTACTGTAGAAAGAATTTCTAGTCTGTCTCCTAGGGAATAGACTTCCTATTCAAGTAAGTAACCCTTTTATGATATAGAGAGTGAGAAAACGAAAGACATAACAGTGCAGCCATTCTCCCAGGGCAGAAGGTTGTAGAATGATACTGAGATGACTGGTGTTGGGAGGGCAGGAAGCCCCAGGGAAGCATCCAGGAGCCAGAGGGAGGGCAATGGAGTGCCAGCTGGAAAGCAGTGAGTGGCAGAGGAGAGAGCACCTGTGGACAGTGTTTTATGTCACTGCAGCAAAGACAGTCACAGAGGAGGAAAACCTGTCTGTGGAAAGGAATGTAGGCTCCAAGACCATAGGGATATGACTGGAGGTCACTGAGTTAATACAGAGGGGTCCCACAGTTACAGCACATACAGATGAGGGAAGTGCATCCCACCCAGGAAAAGACAACCTTCTGGAATATTCCAAGCCAAAGGCTTTTTGCACTCATTTACAGGGCCTCTGCAACAGCTGGCAGTCAGGCTTCCTACATGGAACTAGAAGTCCTTTTGATATTCCTTTCCTAAAAATACTCAAATATAGCAGTGTTGAGTCTCTGCTATGAGCTGATAAGGTTCCCAGTGCTTAGGGAGTTTATAATATGGGTGCAACAGGGCAGGATACTGTGTTGTGGAGAGGTACACACAAAACTACAAATTACAGTGAACTCGGGAGTTTAAAGAAGGTCCTTTGTATCTATAGAGGAAGGAAATTTTTAAATGACTGGAGAATTGAAATGGTCACAAAAAAAGGTAACGTTTGATCTGTATCTTCCAACTCCTGTATATAGAGATGTTATATTAGACAAGGTCCTCTAGTCTGATAGAATGAAATTATATACATATATACATGATATAAAGAGAGAGAGAGAGAAAGAGAGAGAGAGAGAGAGAGCAAGCAATATATATAGTTACAGATGATGGATTGTTTTCATATAGATATGATTTATTAGCTTGACTGGGTATCTCAACCCTGGCAGTCTCATATTTAAATAGTGAGAATATTTGCTCAGTCTGTAAAGCAGAGTATCTTAGTACTAGCCTGAAGCTGAAGGCCTGGAAGAATTCCTGCAGATCTTCTGGTCTTCATTCTACACTGAATTCCTCAAGGAGCTAGTTCAAACATCAGAGATGGGTTGCTGAAGCAGCAGAATGGATGTCAGTGACGCAAGCAGGCAAAGGCTACTTTCCTTTTTCCTTATCCTTCTACCTGAGTTGCCATCGGAAGGTGCTATCCACATTTGGAGTAGGATTTTCCATTTCAGATAACATGACCAAGAAAGTCCCTCATAGGAGGGCCTGCTGTCTTGCACTTTAGTTGATTCCAGTTCCAGTTAGATTGACAACCAAGGTTAGTTGGCACAGATGCTTGCTGACCAGAGACTCTATATCTGATCACAGCTTACCCTAAACACTTTAGCCAGTTAATGAACTGAAAAACTAGAATCTGGAAAGAAGAGAAAACAAAAAAAAAAAGAAAGATTACTTCTGTGTAGTTTAATGTACACGGTTCTGGGTAAGTAAGGTAATGGTTCATCTAGAAGGGCAATGGAGAAGGACAGGGCTCATGAGAGTTGATGCAGAGCTAGAACAAGAACAGGGAGTGGCAGCATCAGGTATGGATGGTTTGCTTTCTGCATGGGGCAGTCCATCTGTCCTAGCTTGCAGCTCACACCAAGCAAGGCTGTGGCTAGGGTTAGAAGGAAGGCTGCCGAGAGGCCTCCTACCAGCAAGCAAGGAGAAAGAGCTTCTTCAAGCATCACAGAAATCTGGGGTTAGCTACCTACACAGTACTTCATTCATTTCCCAATTGAGCGTGTAATGAAGCTTCACTAGAAATATATTTCGCCTCATGCAATGTGTGTAGGTTGCATATAATACATAGTATATTTAACAGATTTCTGTTACTGTGACAAAATGCATGAGCAAACTTAAAAACTAGAAAGGTTCACTTTGGTCTGTGGGGTTGATAGTTTCATAAGCAGGGGCCCATTTCTTTTAGATCCCTGTAAGTTCATGGTATGAATATGCACAGCAGAGAAAATTGTTTAGCCCATAGCCAGGAAGCAAAGATAAATGGCATAAGGCTGGTACCGCACAATCTGCTTTTGAGGTCATGTACCAAATGACCTAAAACTTCCCACCAGCCTTTACCCTTTAAAGCTTCTGCTGCCTTTTCCAAAATCAAGCTGCAAAAGCAGACTTGAAGATGTGGGCTTTGGAGAATATTCCAGAGTTACATTACTAAGCAGTCTCTAGATTGATGCATAACAAATACTTGGAATCAGGAGGAAAGATGGTCATCTCTGAAGGCTTTCTATAATAATTGTCAAACCAGAGGTCAAGAGTGGGGGAAGGTATACACTGCCATAGAAAACGCATCCGTACCTGCCCGTTTCTCTTGGCAGAACCTGCCTGATTACTGGCCCTTGCCATTAATCACCTGTCAGGAATTGCCTCTCCCACACCTGCCACTGGTACCCTGACAGCTTTTGCCTCCTTGCTCCTGAGTGATGGAGGGATGGTTAGGCCTTTTCCATCATGCATTTTGATCACACTGTCATCCTGAGGTGACACACATCTCCTGCCTGGGACTTGGCCCCAAACATGTCAGCCCCAATGTGATATCCTATGATGGTTGGCTAGAAGATTCCAAAGACAGATTGATGGCAGTCAGGATTTGCTAGGTGTCAGCACCAGGTCACCTGCTGTGACACATGAGCTCTAGGCTCACACAGAAGTACAGCAGGGAGATGAGACTGACTGCAGTGGCCTCTTCGGCATAAAGCAAGCCTAATTGCATAGGTGCTCAGCTGTGTCTCTTCCAGGGTCAAAGGCAGGTCAGGACAGGTCAGAATTCTAACGCAGAGGGGAGGTGGAGCTTGGTCTTGACACATATTATTCTGAAAACTCCTTGATGGCAGCATTGACAAGGAAAGAACTGGAAGCAGGAAAGACGGTTTCTATGACTCAGAGACCAAACATTCTAAGAGAAAGGAGGAGTTGTTAAGCCCAGAAGGGCGTTGCGAGGAGCCCACTTGCAGAGGAAGCATGCTTGTAGTCAGTATCATACTCCAGAATGGTTTTAGCACCAAAGTCAGTAAACCCCATCCCCAGTAGGAAGTTAACACTTCTACCATCATCTCACACCACTCTGATCTTGTCTTGGCATTTTTCACTATTTCTCCCTTCCTTTTTATTTTTAAAACTAGTTTTATTAATTCCTTGAGATTTCCTACACTGCATTTTTGATTGTATACATTCCAACCCCCAGATCCACGTTTATTCCATATCCATCTAACATTATGTTATCACTTGCTTTTTAATCTCTTTTGATTTTTTGAGTCTGGATTTCTTGGCTGTCCTTGAACTCTCTTTGTAGACTAGAATGGCCTCGAACTCACAGAGATCCAATTTTCCCTGTCTCCCTACTGCTGGGAGCATGCTACTGTGTTTGGCACACACACAAAAAAAATTGTTTTGGTTAGTTGTCTTATCAGGGGTCATGCCCTTAAAGAAAACTGACTTTCTTTCCTGAAGCTCTCAGTTAAACTTTATGTCCTCGGCTAGGGGTAGACTCCTTGCTCACCTCTAGACTCTGTGATGAGATTTTTGTCTGGCTTGAGTGTGTACAGGTCTTGTGCATGCCGTCACAACCACTGTGAGTTCAGATGGGAAACTACTCTATTGTGTTCTGAAAACCATTTTCCTTGTGGTCATCCACTGCCTCTTGCTCTTAAAGTCTTCCTGTCTTTTTTTATTCTACAATTCACATTTTAGATTATTACGTTTTTCTTATAGGGTGCACACCAGGTCAGACATGAGCATGGTCTATGAGTTACTTTTCTTGCTAGTGTAACAAAAATTCCTAAGGAGAGCAACTTAATCAGGGAACAGTTTATGTTGGCTCATGGTTCAAGGATGCAGTCGTTCATGAAAGGGAAGGCATGGCTATAAGTGTGCTAGGCAGCTGGTCACATTACATCTGCAGTAGAAAGTAGTGAGAGATGAATGCTAGTGTTCAGCGTGCATTCTCCTTGTGTATCCAGGATCCCAGCCCAGAGAAGGGTGCTACCCAGTTAGGGTAGGTCTTCCCACCTCAATTAACATAATTTAGAAGCTCTCTCATGGACATACCTAGAGACTCATCTCTGGGATAATGCTAGATCCTACCATGTTGGCAGTCAAGGTGAATCATTGCACTTGTCCATTGAGAGCTATTGGAAAAGCTGTCCTCTAAATCTGCTTTCTAGTTACGACTGACTCTCCACCATCTTCATGACTGCTGCTTAGGAAGTCTTTAGAATCCGACCCCATCTCTTGTGTATTTCCTACTGGTCTATATCTCAGCACTGCTCAGGATGATTGGTATGCGTGCTTTGCCTTTAGAGCTCCATCATACAGCCTACTGCAGACATGCTGTGTATCCCTGTCTAGATACACAGACTCTAGCTTTTATTATCAAGGGCACAGTCTCCAGGAAACTCAAAGCCTTTCTTGAGCTCACCTAGGAAACTCTACCATTGAAATGGCAGCTATTTCAAATGCCACAGAAAAGCGTAGATACTGATGGAAAGGCCTGGTCCTGACCACAGAAAAAGTGTGCTGACATTGCCAAAGCACTGTATTCTGTTGTCATCTTGAGTAAATTTCACTCTTTCTTTACCACATAGTCTCACTTGAGGGTAATTTCTTTGGATGATTGTCCAGGTTAACAAAGGGACCCCTTTTTCCCATCCCCCTGATGTTGTTTGTAACCAAATGTGTGATTTCTTCCGGTGTCTTACAATTGCTTATTCTTGTCCTTCTTCACACCTTCGCTCAAGTATTCATTAATCACCGATTGCTTTTACTGACGACCCTCTCCCCCCCTTACTATTGATGTGATGTTAGCACTCTTGGGGACTCAATTTTCTCATCCTTAAAATGGAGCTAATGGCATTGTGTAAGAAGGCAACTGCAAAGATGGAACTGTGCATGCTTGTTTGGGTGGTTACACTTAAGGATCACAGCTAGCACACTGCACGGATTCGTTCTTTGTATCTCCAGAAGGAAATACATTGTTTTCCCCTCCTCCAACCTCCTCCAACCCTCCTCCAACCTGTGTTGTATAAGAGCAGCATTTTAATAGCCACCCCCAAATACAGATGTGATTGCCTTGCTCTTACCCAGGCTGTTTTCTGCCTAGCCTAGGGAAGAGAATTTTTTGACAAGGCTGCTTAATGAGAAGACCCTGTCCCTAGCCCATCCATGGTTTCCACAGATTACCTGTTCACTTACTGATCTCCTAAACTGTCCATCACTAGAACATTTATAAGCTCCTGTGTTTGTTATTATGATTTCCTACTAAGCTGCAGGGGTAGAGAATTAAAGATGTCAAAGACTGTCAGGAGACAAAATGGAAACATCCCCAAAGTGAGTTTCAGTGTGGAGCCAGCATTTCCTGGCACACTGGGCAAATCTAAAGACCTGGGGAATTCTTGGAATATTGAGCAAAGGAAGAGAAAGAGTCTGGACCAAAGGAACAGTGTAGCTTGAGCTCAGTGGGTTAGCACTGCTTGGTGCAGTCTTCCTGATCCATATTGTAAATCACTCCTCCCAGGTTTCCTCTATAACTGCCTCATCAGATTCTCTGCCTCTCCTTCCCTCCCACCTTTGTGTGTAACCTTTCTATTCTCACCGGAAGATTTCTTGTTACTTCTCACTGTCAAAAGCATGGAACATGGTTTTGTTTTTCTTTTGTTTTACCAGGTCTTCAATGTCTTTCAATAACTAAGCCACAAGCTGTGTTTCCAATGCCCTTTTCAAATGCACCCCATATTCTGTCACCCCAGAGGCTTGCTCTTTCTCGAGTCTGCACAGATCCTTTGAGTCTGCTGATACTGTCTCTTCTGCCTAGAATGACCTTTTCCTGTTCGTACATGCTCCTTTAATTCTCAAGCCAACACTAGAAGGAACACACTATCATTGTCCCACTTTACAGTTGGATAAACTGAGATAAAGGCTTAAGTGTTTTTTTGCAGAGACGGCACGTGCTCTAACAAAGCAGCTGATCTGAACCCAGGTAGTGGAGGTCTGGAGCCTCTGCCCCTACACTTTGGGCATCTCTTCACCAGGGAATTTGACAGAGAGACTAGTGATACACAGGGCAGACTCAAGCTCCCATTTGGCTAATTTTTATGTGCCCTTTCTCTTCCGAGAATAGTAAATAAAACATTCTACATGTTTCTCCGACCAGGCACATACATATAATGTTGGATATGTGCATGCATGCTAAAATATACACGTCCCCAGTTATAAATATGCATTTAGCTGTCTCTATTACAGGATGGTGAGAGTTTAGAAATACTCTCACCTCCATCCCTACCCTTTCAGTCAGGTCCACTGCCTGGTGCATGTTGGGTACCTAATCATTATGGAGCTGAATTAAAATGAATTTCCTTGAATGGCATAGAAGGCAGCAGTGACAGCTTGGTTATGACTGCTATCCAGCAGTTCCTAGACACACACTGATAAATGTAAACTCCTTGTCAAAAATGACAGTGTCTGACAAACTGTGTGTGGCAATCATTTCTGACCTGCAATTGTCCCAGCAGGTCTGAAAATGGAACTTGAAGTGTTTTTGAGAGAGTCCACCCTTGGTCAAGAACTTCTCCTGAAATAGCCTTGGAAAGATCAATTTGGCTTCCCATCTGAGACTTATTAGTCATTTCTAACAGATACAGGTATCCTTGGCATATGCTAGCTCTTCCAAGGTACCTTCAATATCAATTGTGAGCCCTTAGATTTTTCTCCCTCTTGGTGGTTATTGGGCTTTGAAGAGCCCTCCAAGAAGCCAAAGGGCACACTTCACTGGCACATGAGAGTCATGAGCTCTGGGCTGCTTTGAAGGTACAAAAATCAGGCAAGACACAGCCTCCATACTATAAATTGTCACAGTCTTACAGAACAGAGATATGAAGTCAGAATTGTGCTGTGCTAGATGTAGACAACAAGCATAGGATGCTCAGAGAACTCTAGAGACTCTCTATCATTTCAAAGTAATCTTTCCAGAGAGAAAACTCTTTGGGTGAACCACCAAGCAACAGAACATAGGAAGAAGGAGGAGCCTGAATTCCCTTATTAATTCTATATCTGAAGAGCTCCTGGATTTGTACATGAGCATTAGCATACCATCTCTGGTCTTTCAGAGTAGAGTCCCTAGCCAACTTCACTGCCTAATTCTCTCTCTCTCTCTCTCTCTCTCTCTCTCTCTCTCTCTCTCTCTCTCTCTCTCAATTTATTAATGGCACAGATGGCAGAATATTATTAAATAAATAAATTGAATGATCCCTTTCTTAAACCGAACCATCTTTTGATACAAATGCAGCTAGAGACAAGAGCTCTGGGGTACTGGTTAGTTCATAATAATGATCCACCTATGGGGTTGCAGTTCCCTTTAGCTCCTTGGGTACTTTCTCTAGCTCCTCCATTGGGGGCCCTGTGATCCATCCAATAGCTGACTGTGAGCATCCACTTCTGTGTTTGCTAGGCCCCGGCATTGTCTCACAAGAGACAGCTATATCTGGGTCCTTTCAGCAAAATCTTGCTAGTGTATGCAATGCTGTCAGCGTTTGGAAGCTGATTATGGGATGGATCCCTGCATATGGCAGTCTTTAGATGGTCCATCCTTTCTTCACAGCTCCAAACTTTATCTCTGTAACTCTTTCCATGGGTGTTTTGTTCCCAATTCCAAGAAGGGGCACAGTGTCCACACTTTGGTCTTCGTTCTTCTTGAGTTTCATGCGTTTAACAAATTGTATCTTATATCTTGGGTATCCTAAGTTTTGGGGCTAATATCCACTTATCAGTGAGTACATATTGTGTGAGTTCCTTTGTGAATATGTTACCTCACTCAGAATGATGCCCTCCAGATCCATCCATTTGCCTAGGAATTTCATAAATGCATTCCTTTTAATAGCTGAGTAGTACTCCATTGTGTAAATGTACCACATTTTCTGTATCCATTCCTCACATCTTTTTTTTAAAAAAAATAAAACGCTTGTCAAAGATCAAGTGACCATAGGTGTGTGGGTTCATTTCTGGGTCTTCAATTCTATTCCACTGGTCTACTTGTCTGTCGCTAAACCAGTACTATGCAGTTTTTATCACAATTGCTCTGTAGTACAGCTTTAGGTCAGGCATGGTGATTCCACCAGAGGTTCTTTTATCCTTGAGAAGAGTTTTTGCTATCTTAGGTTTTTTTGTTATTCCAGATGAATTTGCAGATTGAACTTTCTAATTCGTTGAAGAATTGAGTTGGAATTTTGATGGGGATTGCATTGAATCTGTAGATTGCTTTTGGCAAGATAGCTATTTTTACTATATTGATCCTGCCAATCCATGAGCATGGGGAATCTTTCTATCTTCTGAGATCTTCTTTAATTTCTTTCTTCAGAGACTTGAAGTTCTTATCATACAGATCTTTCATTTCCTTAGTTAGAGTCACACTAAGGTATTTTATATTATTTGTGACTATTGAGAAGGGTGTTATTTCCCTAATTTCTTTCTCAGCCTGTTTATCCTTTGTTTACAGAAAGGCCATTGACTTGTTTGACTTAATTTTATATCCAGCTACTTCATTGAAGCTCTTTATCAGATTTAGGAGTTCTCTGGTGGAATTTTTAGGGTCACATATATATACTATCATATCATCTGCAAAAAGTGATATTTTGACTTCTTCCTTTCCAATTTGTATCCCCTTGATCTCCTTTTGTTGTCCAATTGCTCTGGCTAGGATTTCAAGTACAATGTTGAATAGGTAGGGAGAAAGTGTGCAGCCTTGTCTAGTCCCTGATTTTAGTGGGATTGCTTCCAGCTTCTCACCATTTACTTTGATGTTGGCTACTGGTTTGCTGTAGATTGCTTTTATCATGTTTAGGTATGGGCCTTGAATTCCTGATCTTTCCAAGACTTTTATCATGAATGGGTGTTAGATTTTGTCAAATGCTTTCTCTGTATCTAACGAGATGATCATGTAGTTTTTGTCTTTGAGTTTGTTTATATACTGGATTATGTTGATGGGTTTCTGTATATTGAACCATCCCTGCATCCCTGGGAGCGAAAACCATCCAGTGGAAAAAAAGACAGCATTTTCAACAAATAGTGCTGGCACAACTGGCAGTTATCATGTAGAAGAATGCGAATTGATCCATTCCTATCTTCTTGTACTAAGGTCAAATCCAAGTGGATTAAGGAACTCTACATAAAACCAGAGACACTGAAAGTTATAGAGGAGAAAGTAGGGAAAAGCCTCGAAGATATGGGTACAAGGGAAAAATTCCTGAAAAGAACAGCAATGGCTTGTGCTGTAAGATCGAGAATCAACAAATGGGACCTCATAAAATTGCAAAGCTTCTGCAAGGCAAAAGACACTGTCAATAAGACAAAGAGGCCACCAACAGATTGGGAAAGGATCTTTACCTATCCTAAATCAGATAGGGGACTAATATCCAATATATATAAAGAACTCAAGAAGGTGAACTCCAGAAAATCAAATAACCCCATTAAAAAATGAGGCTCAGAACTAAACAAAGAATTCTCATCTGAGGAATACTGAATGGCTGAGAAGCACCTGAAAAAATGTACAACATCCTTAATTGTCAGGGAAATGCAAATCAAAACATTCCTGAGATTCCACCTCACACCAGTCAGAATGTCTAAGATCAAAAACTCAGGTGACAGCAGATGCTGTCGAGGATGTGGAGAAGAGAAACACTCCTCCATTGTTGGTGGGATTGCAAGCTTGTACAACCACTCTGGAAATCAGTCTGGTGGTTCCTCAGAAAATTGGACATAGTACTACCGGAGGATCCAGCAATACCTCTCCTGGGCATATATACAGATGATGTTCCAACCGGTAAGAAGCACATGCTCCACTATGTTCATAGCAGCCTTATTTATAATAGCCAGAAGCTGGAAAGAACCCAGATGCCCCTCAACAGAGGAATGGATACAGAAAATGTGGTACATTTACACAATGGAATACCACTTAGCTATTAAAAAGAATGAATTTATGAAATTCCTAGCCAAATGGATGGACCTGGAGGGCATCATCCTGAGTGAGGTAACCCAATCATAAAAGAACTCACACAATATGTACTCACTGATAAGTGAATATTAGCCCAGAAACTTAGGATACCCAAGATATAAGATACAATTTGCTAAACACATGAAACTCAAGAAGAACGAAGACCAAAGTGTGGACATTTTGCCCCTTCTTAGAATTGGGAGCAAAACAACCATGGAAGGAGTTACAGAGACAAAGTTTGGAGCAGAGACGAAAGGATGGACCATCTAGAGACTGCCATATCCAGGGTTCCATCCCATAATCAGCTTCCAAAAGCTGACACCATTGCATACACTAGCAAGATTTTGCTGAAAGGACCCAGATATAGGTGTCTCTTGTGAGACTATGCCGGGGCCTAGCAAACACAGAAGTGGATGCTCACAGTCAGCTATTGGATGGATCACAGGGCCCCCAATGGAGGAGCTAGAGAAAGTACACAAGGAGTTAAAGGGGTCTCCAACTCTATAGGTGGAACAACAATATGAACTAACCAGTATCCCTGGAGCTCCTGTCTCTAGCTGCATATGTAGTAGAAGATGGCCTAGTTGGCCATCAGTGGAAAGAGAGGCCCATTGGTCGTGCAAACTTTATCTGCCTCAGTACAGGGGAATGCCAGGGCCAAGAAGTGGGAGTGGGTGGGTGGGGGAGCGGGTGGAGGACTTTTGGGATAGCTTTGGAAATGTAAATGAAATAAATACCTAATACAAAAAGAAAAAAAAAAAAAGAAATCCACTGAATCCACTTAATACTGCCCATAAATATATGAGTGTGGGTCCATCCACTGGAGCATAGGAAACCCACTAGTAGCCACTTACCCAAAGAAAACTGGCCTTTCTTCACCCAACAACTATTAAACATCAATATCTCATTAGCTATAGAGGATCCATCAGTATCATGTTCCTCTCTGCATCCACATGGGAATGTTGACTGCTCTCGTCCTTTGCAGGTCTTGTGCAGGCAACCACAGCTGCCCTGAATTTATGAACACAGTTGTCTTATCATCCATAGGTCAGTACCTCACCGATCTTCCTCATCCTCTGGCTCTTTGCTTTGCTTTTTTTAATGTTTTGGAAGAAAACAGGCTTTTTTGGGAGTTCTCTAATCCCAATGCACTAAACAGTATCAGGAGCTCTGTTAACCCACCAAGTACATTATATCATTGCTTCACCATACTGTATCATATCAATATTCACGTTTGATATTATTTCCTCCTAGTCTTCATCACATTTTGTGATTATTTTTCTTATATTTATTTGTTGGTAGAAGCAGGTTGCTATTTTCATCTACTGTCCCCACTGGAACATGATCACATGGGAACTTCCATCATGTTAGCTGGTCATTAGTATCTGGCACATGATAGGTACTCAAGAAACACGTGTTGAATGAGTTAAAGAAAAACACATGGGCTTGGGAACATTGAAGAAACAATAATTATCTGTGACACACTATGGTGGTGAGTGGTAGATGGAGAGGAGACTAGATTGAGGAGTAGCTTGTCTGCCACTCAGAGTGTCGACAAGGCCGTGGACAATCACTGGGATGTCTGAGGAACTGTAACGCAGTGGGTGTCTTCACATAGAAAGTACTTTTGAGATTTGTCCAAATTCACCTTCATGAGTAATATGACCTTGGAATCTGGTCTGAAGTGGCTGGGTCTCTGCACTGTGTACTTCTGAATTCTGAAAAGGGGCTATGCATTTTACAACCCCTCTATATACAAAAATCTATTTCCTGTTCTCCAATTGTTTACTATATTATTGCTTTTATTTTATGATTTTTTCTCCTTTAAGGGATAACTCTGGGAAAGAAATTGAGTCATTAGAGTAGTTTCTCATCTTTTTGGTCAACTGCTGACAAGAATTTAAGAGGAACTATGATGGCTACACAGTTCTCTGTCTTCTGTTCCCACCTGAGACATAAAAAATGAATTTATATGTAACCACATGTCACTCTCCCACTCTGACAAACTCTGTCCATATTTTATCACCAAACATTGTAAAGTATACAGATATACATGATACAGTGAAAATTTTATGTTGCCTTCCAAAAAGTCTCTATTGCAAAAGAACCAGCTGTCAGCCAAGATATATCTGTACAGAAATGACTGTAACAGGCAATATATTTGGGATTCTCCTTTGTCTAACTCCCAACTATCTGACCAATGGAGAGCTTTGCATTATTCGAACTGGAAATGTCCTTTTGATAAATTTGTTCAAGTTTGATCTTTACTTACAAAAGGCATCCACTTCATGTATTTTCTGGGAAAAGCAATATGTTGAATCTGAAAATGATTCTTTCACTGAGCAATATTAATCAAACAGTAAATCATAGTAGAGTCCCTTATGAATGATCTAAACCAAGTCTCTTTCTCTCTTTAAAATATAAGCAGGATTGAGTCACCGAGACGTGCTGTCCAAAACTCTGCTTGCTCAAACTAAGACCACAAGATAACTTGTCTAGTCTAATTGCCAGTGAGGATAATATTCTGAAAAGGTTCATTAATATTATTAATAGTTTCATCTTATACCAAATTTTCATGGAATTAAATTCAAGGTATTAGAATACTTAGCCTTTAGTTTGACTTTAATAATGACCTAGTGTTTATGTCCTGAACATTTCTCATATTTTAGTGTCCCCCATTAGAAACTAATAAGTCCCAACTCTGCCAGTGTCCTCAACCTGGTACTTAAAGGGAAGGTTCATGGCAATCGAGGGAAATTTGTTTCAGAAAGTTATCCATCAGTTAGTTTTGAGCATTATCATCATCCATTTTTGTAGTTGAGTATTGTCCTGGTCAGCTTTAACCACTCTTAACCAAAGAGTCATTTTGTCACTTCCTAGCATTGCCTGAGAAAGAAGTCTCAACTGAGGGATTGCTCATCTCAAACTGGTCTATGATGGCAGAAGCCAGCCCACTGTTGGTAGCACCACTTCCTGGGCAGGTCATGGGCTGTATGAGAAACCTAAGCATGAGCTGACAAAGCTCTCTTCTTCCATGATTTCAGCGTCAAGTTCTTCAAGTTCTTCTTCTTGTCATGATTTCTCTCGATCATGGATATTGACCCAGAAGTATAAGCCAAAAAAACCTTTTCTTTCCTCTTTAAGTTGCTTAAGTCAGAGTGCTTTACCACAGTTATCCTATCTAGATTCTCCTTACAGCTAAGCAACAAAAAATTTTACCCCCCACACATAAAAAACCAGACCAAAAGAGAGACCCCCAAAAAGGCCACCAACAGATTGGGAAAGGATCTTTACCTATCCTAAATCAGATAGGGGACTAATATCCAATATATATAAAGAACTCAAGAAGGTGGACTCCAGAAAATCAAATAACTCCATTAAAAAATGGGGCTCAGAGCTGAACAAAGAATTCTCAGACAAAGTTTGGAGCTGTGTCGAAAGGATGGACCATCTAGAGCCTGCCATATCCAGGGTTCCATCCCATAATCAGCTTCCAAACGCTGACACCATTGCATACACTAGCAAGATTTTGCTGAAAGGACCCAGATATAACTGTCTCTTGTGAGAATAGGCCGGGGCCTAGCAAACACAGAAGTGGATGCGCACAGTCAGCTATTGGATGGATCACAGGGCCCCCAATGGAGGAGCTAGAGGGATCTGCAACCCTATAGGTAGAACAACATTATGAACTAACCAGTACCCTGGAGCTCTTGACTCTAGCTGCATATGTATCAAAAGATGGCCTAGTTGGCCATCACTGGAAAGAGAGGTCCATTGGACTTGTAAACTTTATATGCACAGGGGAACGCCATGGCCAAAAAGTGAGAGTGGGTGGGTAGGGGAGTGGGTGGGAGGGTATGGGGGACTTTTGGGATAGCATTGGAAATGTAAATGAGGAAAATACCTAATAAAAAGTATAAAAAAAAAGAGAGACCCCCATCTGATCTATTGACTGTATTTGGGTCTAATCACACACTGGATTTTGTGGGAAGTTGAAGAATGAATTCACAAAGAAAGGCGGAGTTCCATCTTTTACTACTATGATTTGTTTCTAGGAGATTTAGGCAGCCCAGTAATTCCCTCAGATTTTCTCAGTGTGCTTCTAGTAACCTCCAGAAGAGGCTGATCCTACAGCAGTGTGAGTCAGGCTGGGATGGAAGGGTCCAGACTTCACTTTCTACTTTCATTTTTTCAAGAGCAAATCTGTTACTGTCGAGTAAGTCTGAAATTCCACTTGGAGATGAAACTGAAATTGAGCTCTGAAAAACCTCCACTGGAGAGCACCAAATTACATGAGAATTTATGATTAAATACCACACTCTATTTTTCTAATAATTCCCTCTGGGTGAGGAGATGAGTGGACAGAATCTGGGATGGCTGTCTGGCCCATCCCCCACCTCCTGTCTGCATCAGTTCACCCCCCAGCACCACAGTAGATCACATCCTACAAACAAGGTCATCCACGGGGAACCAGGATGCATGAGCGATATGAATATTGGAACTGTCTCCCTTACATTTGCCTTACTTTTAAAAAAATGGGAGATTTGGGGATGTCAAAAAGTGAGCCAATATTTTACTGAATATGAATGAACATGTTTATAAAGAGGAGAGCATTGATGGGTTTCTCGGGAAAGAGCACAGCATGTCCATGAGAGAAAGAAACGGTGAGGATGGGTCCTTGAAACCAGATAGAGGTATTTGTTGGATGCGGTCCACATCAATAGGCCTCCGTTATAAAAACCATTTCTGTTTACTTGCATAACATTTAATTACTTCTTTATAAAATCTTTTCTTAAGTAGACCCAAATATTTAGTTCAACCAGAATGCTGATAAATATTATTCCTTGATAACATAAAGCATTGCCTAGATTATGACACGCCAGTCTAAATGTGTGCTCTGACATAGGAGAGGGATGGACAGGCCCTACTTCCTCTCCAGATCCCCTCTCAGCCCTTCTACCCTGCACCCTGTGTTCTGTGATATCAGAGTGCTTAAACTGTGCCAACAGCTGCCCTTGCTGGCTGGCTCCCACTGAGTTCTATTCCATAGGAGGCACTCATAGATACCACCAGGCAGGGAGTTTCTCCTCTCCTACAGGGACTGTCAGGGATATGAGAAACTGCTTCTTCTGTTTGTTCCCTCAGAGCTAGAGCAGTAACTGCACCCACTATCATCAGACCTTGGGTTCGGCAGAATTTGGTTTCATAAACCCGGCTGGCTGTCTATACTTTGAAAATATCTCCTCCATTACACCCAGCCCAATTATGAAAGACGAGCCTGCAGTTTCTCTTTTCAAGTCTAAGAAACCCGGCAATGTCAAGGTTATTTTGTACAAACTGTTGCTGTCCTTTTCTGTTTGTTTTTAATAGACTTTATTTTTAGAAGAGTGTTAGGCTTACAGTGAAACTGGAAAGGTAGAGGTTTCACACATTCCCCATGCTATACGTTTAGTGTCCCTGAGTGTCAGTGTCCCCCACAGGAATTATGCTATCTTTTCTACACATAGACAAAGTCCACAACTGATCTTAGATTTAGGAGTTTATAAACTATAGTGGATTTCCTATAGGAAATTCAAAATTATCTACATTTACATCGTAGGATGTGTTATTTCCACCCAAATTGAAGAGGGGTGGCAAAGTTTAAAGAACTGAAGAGAATACACCCAATTGGAGAATCTCTATGCACTGGAGGAAGGGTCTGCACAGGCTAGTTTAGAATATTTCAAAGAGAAACCTCTGAGTGCTTAACAGTGAGTGCATATCTAATGACTTCTTTTGTAATGGGGCTACCTCACTAAGGATGATATCCTCCAGATACATCTATTTGTCCAAGAATTTCATAAATTCATTGCTTTTAATAGCTGAGTAGTACTCCATTGTGTAAATGTACCACATTTTCTGTATCCCTTCTTCTGTTGAGGGACATCTGGGTCCTTTCCAGCTTCTGGCTATTATCAATAAGGCTGCTATGAACATAGTGGAACATGTGTTCTTATTACCAGTTGGAACTTTTTCTGGGTATATGCCCAGGAGAGGTATTGCTGGGTCTTCTGGTAGTATTATGTCCAATTTTCTGAGGAACCACCAGACTGATTTCCAGAGTGGTTGTACCAGCTTGCAATCCCACCAACAATGAAGGAGTGTTCCTCTTTCTCCACATCCTTGCCAGCATATGCTGTCACCTGAATTTTTGATCTTAGCCATTCTGACTGGTGTGAGGTGGAATCTCAGGGTTGTTTTGATTTGCATTTCCCTGATGATTAAGGATATTGAACATTTTTTTTTCAGGTGCTTCTCAGCCATTCAGTATTCCTCAGTTGAGAATTCTTTGTTTAGCTCTGTACCCATTTTTAATGGAGTTATTTGAATTTCTGGAGTCCAGCTTCTTGAGCTCTCTGTATATATTGGATATTAGTCCCTTATCAGATTTAGGATTGGTAACAATCCTTTCCCAATCTGTTGGTGGCCTTTTTGACTTATTGACAGTGTCTTTTGCCATACAGAAGCTTTGTGATTTTATGAGGTCCCATTTGTCAATTCTTAATCTTACAGCACACGCCATTGATGTTCTGTTTAGGATTTTTTTCCCCTGTGCCCATATCTTCAAGGCTTTCCCACCACTTTCTCCTCTATTAATTTCAGTGTCTCTGGTCTTATGTGGAGGTCTTTGATCCACTTAGACTTGAGCTTTGTACAAGGAGATAAGAATGGATCAATTCACATACTTCTACATGATAACCGCCAGTTGTGCCAGCACCATTTGTTGAAAATGCTTTTTTCCACTGAATGGTTTTAGCTCCCTTGTCAAAGATCAAGTGAACATAGGTGTGTGGATTCATTTCTGGATCTTCAATTCTATTCCATTGATCTATCTGTCTATCACTGTACCAGTACCATGCAGTTTTTATCACAATTGCTCTGTAGTACAGCTTTAGGTCAAGCATGGTGATTCCACCAGAGGTTCTTTTATTGTTGAGAATAGTTTTTGCTATCCTAGGTTTTTTATTATTCCAGATGAATTTGTAAATTGCCCTTTCTATCTCAGTGAAGAATTGAGTTGGAATTTTGATGAGGATTGCATTGAATCTGTAGATTGCTTTCTGCAGGATAGCCATTTTTACTATATTAATCCTGACAATCCATGAGCATGGGGGATCTTTCCATGTTCTGAGATCTTCTTCAATTTCTTTCTTTAAAGATTTGAAGTTTTTATCATACAGATCTTTCACTTTCTTAGTTAGAGTCACACCAAGGTATTTTATATTATTTGTGACTATTGTGAAGGGTGTTGTTTCCCTAATTTCTTTCTCAGTCTGTTTATCCTTTGTGTAGAGAAAGGCCATTGATTTGTTTGAGTTAATTTCATATCCAGCTACTACACTGAAGCTGTTTATCAGGTTTAGGAGTTCTCTGGTGGAATTTTTGGGGTCACTTATATATACTATCATATCATCTGCAAATAGTGATTTTTTTTTGGTTGAGAGATGTATTTATTTATTTATTTATTTATTTATTTATTTATTTAGATATTTTCTTTATATACATTTCAAATGCTATCCAGAAAATTCCCTATACCCTCCCTCTGCCCTGCTCCCCTACCCACCCACTCCCACTTCTTGGCCCTGGCATTCCCCTGTATTGGGGCATATAAAGTCTGCAGTATCAAGAGGCCTCTCTTCCCAGTGATGGCCAACTAAGCCATCTTCTGCTACATATGCAGCTAGAGATACTGGGGGTACTGGTTAGTTCATATTGTTGCTCCACCTATAGGGTTGCAGACCCCTTCAGCTCCTTGGGTGCTTTCTCTAGCTTCTCCATTGGGGACTCTGTGTTCCATCTTATAGATCACTGCGAGCATCCACGTCTGTATTTGTCAGGCACTGGCATAGCCTCATATGAGACAGCTATAACAGGGTCTCTTCAGCAAAAGGAGTACTACTCAGCAATTAAAAACAATGGATTTATGAAATAGTGATATTTTGCCTTCTTCCTTTCCAATTTGTATCCCCTTGATCTCTTTTTGTTGTCAAATTGCTCTGGCTACAACTTCAAGTACTATATTGAATAGGTAGGGAGAAACACTCACTGATAAGTGGATATTATCCCAGAAACATAGAACACCCAAGATACAATTTGCAAAACACAAGAAAATCAAGAAGAGGGAAGACCAGCAGGTGGATATTTCAATCCTCCTTAGAATAAGGAACAAAATACCCATGGAAGGAGTTACAGAGACAAAGTTTGGAGCTAATACAAAAGGATGGACTATCCAGAGACTACCCCACCTGGGGATCCATCCCATAATCAGCCACCAAACCCAGACACTGTTGCATATGCCAGCAAGATTTTGCTGACGGGACCCTGGTATACTGTCTCGTATGAGGCTATGCCAGTGCCTGGCAAATACAGACGTGGATGCTCACAGTGATCTATAAGATGGAACACAGGGCCCCCAATGGAGAAGCTAGAGAAAGCACCCAAGGAGCTGAAGGGGTCTGCAACCCTATAGGTGGAGCAACAATATGAACTAACCAGTACCCCCAGAGCTCCTATCTCTAGCTGCATATGTAGCAGAAGATGGCTTAGTTGGCCATCACTGGGAAGAGAGGACCCTTGGTACTGCAGACTTTATATGCCCCAATACAGGGGAATGCCAGGACCAAGAAGTGGGAGTGGGCGGGTAGGGGAGCAGGGCGGAGGAAGGG
The DNA here is from genome assembly GCF_978045245.1 of Mus caroli. Taxonomy (NCBI): domain Eukaryota; kingdom Metazoa; phylum Chordata; class Mammalia; order Rodentia; family Muridae; genus Mus; species Mus caroli. The sequence goes on from NW_028227266.1 coordinate 72,980,227, forward strand.
TATAGGGAACTTTCTGGATAGCATTTGAAATGTATGTAAAGGAAATATATAATAATAATAATCATCATCATTATTATTATTATTATTATTATTATTATTACTATAAAAACCTCTGAGTGCATGTTTTGTTTTGAATCCCGGGAACCAAGAATACCTAGAATAAAAGAGACCTTTCCTCTTGGAGTTGGTCCTTGGCACTCTCATGTCTGCAGTGACTGGGCAGTTAACCTCCCCTCCCCTGCACATTTCTAGAGCCCCAGATCTCCTTGCCTCCTGAGGCAACTGGCTGCAATGAGAAGCTAACCCAGCATTTAGAAAGTGTTTTCTTCCTTGGACCCCCATCCACAGACCTAGGCTGACTCTGGAGGGTGAGCAGCACAGAGAGAGGCTAATCTGTCATCCCTCTGACAGCCTTTCCTAGGATGAAGACAGCAGGCACTTTCGTTCCTGCTATGTTTTCTCACCTCCAGACCCAAATCCCTAGGTGCAGGTGGCAGAAGCATGATTCTCTGAACACATATGGTATTTTCTTTATCTGTGTCCTGAACAGGACATTGTGTTGGAGGTGTGCTATTCCCAGAATACACTGGCAATATTCCTTTCTTCATTTCAAGTCTGCTTCCATCAGTACAAACCAAATGTATATTCGCTAAGCCAAAAAAGAAGAAAAGGTCCTGTGACATTTGCTTAACCTTCGAGCAAGCACCGAAAAGTCCAGCCTGCTTGATTACTCACTTTCTACCACCTCTAGGCTAAAAAGAAAAATCAACCATCTGTGGGTTTAAAACCTGCAATGCTAACTCTAAACAATGAGTTTACACCGACCCTTGAGGGGAGGGAGGACTTTCGTGATAGCTGTGGGAAGACTGCTCAATATTGCCACAATGGAGCAGGCTCTGAATCCACTCAGACACAAATCTACCCAATAGACCTTTCTAGAAGAGGGAAGCGTATGTCTGCCCTAAGGGGCAGAATGCTGTAGTGCTCTCTGTGGACCTCTGGACACAGTCAGGTGATAGACTCTGAGTCTGGTATTATTTATTTGAGTGAGTAGAGACAAAACAAAAACAAAACCAAAAAATCAAAATCAGCTTAATGTCTTATCATTTGACAGTTTTCAGGTAGACTTGAACTGCATAAGGAGTATTGAGAGGAGCCTGTTGGACCACTGAAGATGATTTGTGGTTCCAATGGCATTTGAAAGATGAAAAGATGGTTTCTGCTGAGATAATGACCATAGTGCTTAGATCATGTATATGCATATGTGTATATGATGTATAGGTGTATGTTAATGTGTCTGTATGTATATATCGCTTAAACCACTTAGATTCATTTTACAGAAGTTTCCTTTGTAGCTGATCTCCTCCTACTCCTGTACGATTCTCTGTGAACATCATAAGGTTGTCAGCAGAGCAATTGTTGTCCCCATTCTGTGAATGATCCGTTTGCTTATCCCTACATAAAGACTGAGACAGAAATGATATTTCAGAAACGTCATTATAATGATTTCATGTCTAGGTGAGCAAATAGCAATAGGCATAGGCAGATCTGGGACCACATTCGGATGCCAAGTTCAAAGTAGCTCCTATTAGACTAGAATTGTTCCATTTTGATGTAATGGGATCCATTTGGTAAGAAAATATTCTCCACTGCACAAGCACAAGTGGGTATTGTAATGTTATGGTAGATAGTAGACAGTTCTAATTGTTCTCTTCCATAGGAAAGAAAAAAGAAAAAAAGTATAAAACTGGTTCTTTTGCTGTTAAGCCTGCACTGGCCTACATTCTTTGTGTATTTGTGATTATGTTTTCTGTCATTCTACCCTGGTAGGACAACTTTCTCCTGCTCTTCATACCAATCACACTGACCTGTGCTTTTCTTGAGGTACCTGCATTCTCCCTGTAGCCTTAGACCTCATATACAATGCTTGTCACCCAGTGCTCACTTATAAAGAACAAAAACTAGTATCAAAATCAATTGGGTTGGAGTCCAGACGTACCTAAGTGACTTGCCAAGATACTCTCCTACTTCTAATGTGGAACTGACAGAACAGTGCACAGATCAGCATTTATGTTCACCTGCACATTTGGTTCTAGGCAAATGTTCTACTTTCATTCCAATTGCTATGATAAAACATTGTGACCAAAAATAACATAGAGGAAAAAGATGTTTATTTGGCTTAAACTTCCAGGTTCAATGTCCATATCTGAGGGAAGTCAGGGCATGAATTTGAAGTATATACCATGGAGGAAAGAGAGAAAAACTGGCTTGGTTGACGGTTCATGTTTAGCTAACTTTCTTATACAGCCCAGGACCACCTGCCAATGGAAGACTTGGCTCTCCTACCTCAATCGATCAGGATAATCCTCTATCGACATTTTCATAGTCCAGTCTGATCTGGGTGATCTCTCAGTTGAGACTATTTTCAGGTGCTTGATTGGAGGCTATGCTCAATCAACAATTAAAGCTAACTATGCATAACTAGCCCATGTCTGACACTGTTTACATGGCTAGGAACCAGAGATGGGATAGCCCAGAGACCCAGGATAGAAACAAACATGACTGGCAAAAAAAAAAAAAAAAAAAAAAAAAATCGAGTCAATGAAATGACTCCTAATTATATTCTACTCTACTCATAGGTTGGTACCTAGCCCAATTGCATCAGAGGGGCATAATCCAGCAATTTAAGGGAGCAGATACAGAGACCCTCAGCCAAACACGAAGTGGAGTAAGAGGAACTCCACAGAAGAGAGGAGGAAAGGCTGTAGGAGTCAGAGGCTCTGAGGACACCATGAGAACATGAGCCAACTAAGTAGGCTTATATGTCTTCACAGAAACTGCAGTGACAAACATTGTCCCTGTGTGGGTCTGAGCTAGGCCCTCTTCAAATAACGTTTGCTTTTGTAGCTCAGTGTTCTAGTGGGATTGCCAACTATGAAAGTGTGGGGGGTGGGATCCCTGACTCTCAGGCCTGTTCTTGGTGCTCTTTGCCTCCTACTGGGTTGCCTCATCCAGCTTTGATATGAGGGTTTATGCCCAGTCTTATTATCTTACTAGGCCATGTTAAGTGGCTATTCTTGGGAGTCATGATCTTTTCTTTTTTCTCTTCTCTTCTTTTCTTCTTTCTGTCTTTCCTTTCTTCTTTCTGTCTTACTTTTCTTCTTTCTGTCTTTCTTTTTTCTTTGTCTTTCTTTTCTTCTGTCTTTGTTTTCTTCTTTCTGTCTTTGTTTTCTTCTTTCTGTCTTTCTTTTTTCTTTGTCTTTTTTTCTTTCTGTCTCTCTCTCTCTCTCTCTCTCTCTCTCTCTCTCTCTCTCTCTCTCTCTCTCTCTCTCTCTCTTTCTTTCTTCTTTCGGAAAATAAGAGAAGTTGATCAAGAGGGTAGGTGACCTGGTGGACTTGGGAAGAGTGGAAGGGGTGGAAACTGTGGTTGGGATATAGTGTATAAGAGAAGAATAAAAGTTAAATTTTAAAAAGCTAATTGACAAGCACCTTTCTTTAGAATTTCTATTAGAACTGGGGTTTAAAGCCACCATGAACACCAATTTGAAATTTAATAGCAGATATCATATTCAAAGGGAAAAATCTTTGATTTAGCCTTTGTCTCCGAGCTATGCTTTCCTATGGCCCCTGAGGCTCATTGCCTTTTGGTGACGATCCCCTCTTGTGGCACTTCTATTTATAATTGATGTCAGCACTTCAGATACAGATGAAATTCTGGGTGTCATGTCTAGATTGCTTCATATCATGATCTGTTAGCTCCTTCAGTTTTCCAACTCATGATCCATTGAGTCAAAATATGCAAATCCCTGTTTGCTTACCCAAGAGGCCCAGGAAATGACTTATGGGCTACAGTGCACAATATTTCCTCTCTGTACTTTATCTCGACAAATAAATGCTTAGAACTCTGGATTCAGGAAAGGCTGTTTATTCTTCAGAGCTGACATCCCATTACACAGAAAACAAAGTATGCATTGGGATTTAGTCCCCTAAGTGTCCATCATGTCTTTGGCTATGAATGTCTGTGTGGGTTTCCCTGTCAGTTCCTGACATGTGTGACACACTTTTTTTTTCTACAGAAGATAACATCCCATCATTCTTTTTCTCCCCCTCAACATTTGTCAATCTTCCTCCTACTTGCTCACAAAAATAAAGCTCTAGCTTTTTAATAAAACAATAACTAAAAAAATGAAAGCTCTTGTAGGATAAAGGCAGTATATTACCTCTAGAGAACTTTCCAGGCAGATAGGAAAAAGGATTCTCTGACGTTTCACTGAAGACAAGCATTATACTACTGTGCCTTTAGGGGACCGAGAGGAATAAGGGGGAAAGGGGAAAGGAAAGCAAGGAACCCACTGCCATTTTAATGGGGCCACAGGAAAGCCGCTTCTTCCTTAATAGCCATCACCAGTCCAATCAATCTCTTGGTTGTCCCTTCTGTTCCATGAACCCATGCTCTTGTTTGCATGCTTGGTCAAAATTGCAATGTGGTAGATGTGAGGTCTAGAATGCAGGAAAGAGACCATGAAAGGGCAAATGTGAGTTCTGTGGGCAGGATACCAGCTGGAGTCTCTTGTGCAACAACCCTGAGTCTCAACATCGTGAATCCCACGCTGGGGGTTCTCTGAGAGTTTTGTTGATAATCATATCTCTGCAGTGCTGGTTACAGGGGTCTCACTGCTGTGCCAGGCCTCTACATGAGTGTCCCATCACTTCCAGTGGACCCAGAACCTCTGGTCTCTTCCACTATGTACACTCATTTGCTTATGATCACATATGCATATGCACACACACACACACAAAACCTAAAAATAAGAAAAGAAAACCTTTGATAAAGAGCAGAAAAATCAATTGCTTCCCTACTATGACCCTCAGAGGAAAGTTGTTCTCTACTCTTATTGATGAAAGAAGGTCCTGATATTCTGACAAAACAACTTCCATAAGAATGGAACATCTGAGTTTGAAGTTCACATACTTTTTAATAATTTCACAAAGATCCCTGAGCATCTACAGTGTCCCAAATGTAGGATGGAGACACATAGACATATTCTTTAATGCATTTATGGCTTGATGCATTTATGACATACTCTGCTCATTTGTTTTCTCATTGTAAAATAAACATATCTTACCAGGTCATCACTGATTGTAATTAGGAAATAAACACAGCTTACCAGGTCATCACTGATTGTAATTAGGAAATAAACACAGCTTACCAGGTCATCATTGAGATCAACTTTTATCCTATTATTATCAAGGAAACTACCAATTAAGTGTAGGACCCTAGCATAGTCAGAAATGGTGAGCTGTTACAGTTTTGGCAGACAGTTATTAGCTCACTAATCATAGACATCTTCTGTGGTATCAGCCCAGGCTTCTGTGTTACTAGAATTTAAGGGAAAACACATTCACTTGTTCACACATAAGCTGTTGACTTTGCCTCCTGGCTTGATTTACCCTTCCTCCTGTTGGTTGAGGGTTGAATTCCTTTCCAGATATTCAAACCCCAAACAGAACCCTCTTTAGAGACCATGCTGGAGGCAGGAAAAATGAAAGGATGCTAAGATGAATGAGCTGTTCTCTGGACACCCTCACATCATTTTAACCACAGGGTCCTGTTTTCTGAGACTCTCCTCAACCCTATCAGGGTAATCTCAAGCACATTTTGTCCCTGACCACATGATGTCAGGTTATCTAGCTATAGCAGACTATACAGCTGTGACGATGGGGGCTGGACCACCACATTTCCCCATGTACAACCCACATTGCATTCCCTGGAAATAGTTCATTCGTTCTATCTTGGGAAATTTTCTGTCACTTTTTTTCACTCTGAAAACTCTTGTTTTTAAAAAAGAACTTTTAAGAAAAGTATGTTTCCTAAACCAACTTAGAAAACTGCCCTACCCACAACCCTCTTTTCCAAATTCTTCTTGAGATTGGGTTCCCTGGGATAGGCCTTGCTCTTGAGCCTCCCACCTCCACTCCTGGAACATCTCCTAACCTGACTTCAGACTAAACCTCCTTTCTGGAGGCCACAGAACTCTTATGACTAGTCAGACCCTAAAGTCAAAGCTAAGACCTTGGTGGCTCTGAAACTTGGATTTCAGACATGGTTTTAATACAGAGACATCCAGAAGATGGTCTAGTCAGCCATCATTGAGAAGAGAGGCCTCTTAGTCTAGCAAACTTTATATGCCCCAGTACAGGGAAACGCCAGGGACAAGAAGTGGGAGTGTTTGGGTAGGGGAGGTTATAGGGAACTTTCAGGATAGCATTTGAAATGTAAATAAAGAAAATATCTAATAAACAATGAAAAAAAAGAGTCAAAAGTGGTTTAAAAATTGAATGTCTGGGCTCTGTCAGCTTGGAATTGTCCCCCTCAGCTACTGCAAACACTAAATTTAAATAATATAGGGTATCACTCAGTATTGACTAGATGTGCAATACTGGGTGATATACTCCAGACTCAGTTGCTTCATTTGCCAAAGCAGATTCAGTGGAGCCAATGGCAGTTGAAATTTTAGCACTTTGGAGGCCAGGGCCTTGGGGGTCATTAACTGGATACTAGCCTGGGCTGCATAGTAAGACCCTATCTGGATGATGATGAAGAAAAAGAAGAAGAAGAAGAAGAAGAAGAAGAAGAAGAAGAAGAAGAAGAAGAAGAAGAAGAAGAAGAAGAAGAAGAAGAAGAGGAGGAGGAGGAGGAGGAGGAGGAGGAGGAGGAGGAGGAGGAGGAGGAGGAAGAGGAGGAGGAAGAGGAGGAGGAAGAGGAGGAGGAAGAGGAGGAGGAAGATAAAAGGGTCAGTAAGAAACTATGTCTCTGTTGGTGAGTGTCCCAAAGCTGAAATGGACAGTGACTGAGTACAGATTGGTTTTGAGTGTCAAAGAACAGTATTTCAGCAAAGTGAGATTTGAAGATCTAATTAGCGCTTCCTCACTACTGAGGAACTGGGAAGCCCCAGGAGCACAGAACAGATTTGATTTCTACTGGGTGTTGGCAAGGCAGTCATTTTAAAGGCCTAGAACATTAAAAGGAACGGCCAGAGTGCAAAAAGCAGATCTGTTAATGTCAGGTTGCTTCCTGTAAGTTTCCTTGTAAAAGTGGAAGAAGCTGAAGGCCTCAGGGGACTGGATCTTCTTTGATTAGCTGCTTTGAGGCTACTGTCTTTGCAGGGAGCAGAGTTGTTTGGAGCTATGGCTAAGGTACTGATTTCTTGGTCAGAGCTCACAAGTAAGCAGTTCTGTTTTGCTTTGTCACAAAGAGCCTTCGTACCTATGATCCTATTTTTATGTTCATCTGTTTGGACCCAGTGAAGAAACTCAGTCCAAGTAAATGCCCTCTCATAAATTTTATTTGACATGTGTTTTTCTACCCTCACCAAGTAACAGCATTATCTTTTCTAATGGCAGTTAAAGGCTAGTAGTGAGTAATTCCCTGGCAGGAAGCTGCAGAATACTCTAGATATTGTTATCTAAAAGCACTGGGGAATACTCCACAGGCCTTAGTCAGTTGTCCAATATGTGAGCACCATTGAGAGGGTGGAGATGAGAGAATATTGAACCTCTCTGAGGAAGCAACCCCTTCCTTGTGCAGGTCTCACTCTGTTCTGTTCTCCCCTTGTTCCTGTTTGCATTGAGAGATGTGTTTTCCGGTGAAATATACTTGTTGCCGTATATCCTCAGATAAGCTGGGGCTTTCCCTAGAAGAAATCCCCACCCCACCCCACCCCCAGCCCCAACCCTCCTGAACTGGACTGAATCTGACTTGCATACAAAATCAAGTAAAAAAGCTTTTTTAAAAAGTGATTTGTGTGTGAAGTAAGTCCCCCAAGAAGAGAGTTTTGGAAGCACAAGAGGCCCAGCAAATAGAAATAATCATTAAAAATCAAAACAAACAAGCAAATGAATGCAGGTGAGCAACTGTACACCCTCAAGTAGAAGGCTCTGATTCCCTGTGAGCCCAGCTGCTTTGGGCTGAGCCACACAAGCCCAGTGTATTAGGCTGACATTTGTATGCAGAGCTTCAAGGAACTGGTATTTTAGGGGTTGGGAAGGTATAGGTGGAAAAAAAAAGAAATCTTGAAATTGGCTAACTTGAGGTCATTGTTGGTTAATGTCAATACATTTGTTTGAGGGGCCAGGAAAGGATTTAACCCTCCACTTGATCTGTGGATGTGCCTGAGGGGCGGTGAAGTCTTGAGGTAGTGGGGGGTGGGCTGTTGTGTTGTGTTCCATCAGTTTGTCCCTGAGACTCTGAGCAGATGCTCCCAGTCCTGTCTTCTCTCTTAGCTGATTTTGTGCCCTGAATCATCACACATGTAAAGCCCTGATACCTTGGATATCTTGAGGGGGCAAAGCAAGAGAGAAGGATGTAATTGTGCCAATTCATCTGGCCAGGAGACTTGGGGCACAATGTCCTTTGGGCAGAATAAATTGTTATTTGGGCTCCTTGTGTTGATCATTTTGGCAGTGGTATCCTGGAGGGACAGATCCAGAGTTGCAGAAAGATGTTTGAGTGCCTGGGGCAGGAAGTCAATTAGTTATAAGACTCTCTGTGTTCTCACTCGTATTTATACAGGGCAAATTGCCATTAACTCTGCAGTGTGATAAATGGCAAATGGTTTGTATTTTACAGCCTGGTTTTAAAGCTTACGGTGTTCTATATTTTATTATTTTCTCATACATATATAAATAAAAATAATTACCCATCATGACCTGCAGTATTAAAGACATGTTAGAATGCTAAATTTATATTAGATAAGTAATAGATAGTAGATAGATAGTAGATAGATAGATAGATAGATAGATAGATAGATAGATAGATTCTGGTTTTCTTTTAGCTTTAAATTTCTCATACTTGAAAAGAATTTCACAAATTATAATTTTAGAAGAAAATGTTTGCTAGAGTTCTTTAAGACTATCTGTCCTTATTTCTAATGATTCTTGCAAACTTAAATTTTTAGCTGTGGTACATCTCTGCTGTTGAACCAAACAATTCTCAGATTAAAGGACTAAGAAATCAACAATGTAAACACTCTAGAAACACACACACTCACATATATGTATATGTATATGTATATGTATATGTATATGTATATGTATATGTATATGTATATGTATATGTATATGTATATGTATATATGTGTGTGTGTGTGTGTGTGTGTGTGTGTGTGTGTGTGTGTGTGTGTGTGTGGTGTGTGTGTGTGTAAACCCTACCAACATAATTTATTTTTAAGTAATTGTTTTACTTTGGAAATTTATATTTCATTGTACTCAACCTGTCAGACCACGATAGCCATGTCTTACTATTCAGCTACACCCATTCAAATCCTTCCCAGTTCTGTCCTCCATATTTGGAGAGAGAGAGAGAGAGAGAGAGAGAGAGAGAGAGAGAGAGAGAGAGAGAGAAGACATCAGCATGCAGGATGTCTTCAGGACATTTAACTTTAGCAGATCAAGGTATTGTAGGGGTTGGGGCACTGGGGCTGTGAGGTTTTTATTTTTCTGGTTAATCTTCTCTAGTCTTCTCCATCCTTTTCTTCTCTCTCTCTCTCTCTCTCTCTCTCTCTCTCTCTCTCTCTCTCCCTTCCTTTTGCCCTGTCTAATAGAAGATCTACTGTGAGGGAGGAGATCATGAAGGCTCTTGATTGTGAGTGAACCCTCTACAGAAGCAAACTGTCCAGTCTGTGAAGGGAGAAAAATAAATAAGTTTCTGCTCCCATGGAATTGAATAAATGTCACCAGTGGCTACACAAAGGAGAATAGAGTTGCTCACAGAAGTTGAGCTATTTAGTGTGTGTGTGTGTGTGTGTGTGTGTGTGTTGCTGTGTTGTGTTACTATATGCCTTCCATATACAGTTGATAGAAACAAATGGTATTTGCTTCACATTTCCAATATATGCTAATATTAGGATCCTTCTTGACTGGCATGGGCAAAACTGTGCAGTCTGGGGTATGTCTTTCTATGCTGGCCCTGACCTTTCACCTGAGATACCTTTGCTGTCCTGCGACCCATTCCACCTGTCACTAGAGCATCGCCATGGTTAAATTTTTACAGAGTGAAGAATACATCATTGCAAAGCAAACATTTCTGAGATTTTTTTTGCATCTGTGTTAAAATGCAGCTTGGATATTATCAGAAACGTGTATTTACCCTGTGCTGTGTCCCACACAGCTTGTAAATATTTGATAAGTGTTACCTTCTAATTCCTGATAACATTATGAAAGTGCTAAGAAATGTTATGGCCGATAACCTTGTTCTGAGCCTGCGATTCACATTTACCATGTAGGGTTATTGATTGACTAGAACAAAATGATTTTGTTTTCAGGGAAACAAAGTCTCTCAGAGGCCACATTCAAACTTTCCCTTCATTTAATTGTACATTTTCCAAGGACGAAGATAAGATTTTTTTTCCTGCTGTCTCACAAGAAGGTCAAGCTGGGTCTACGTAGACCAAATATTTATGACATGCCCGAGTGTGTAGTTCCCTAATGACAAATGTGTGGTGATGTGACATAGGGAAGCATTTTTTTGCGACAGTAATGTTGACTGTCTGAGTTGGGCATTTACTTAGGCTGCGTTGCTGGGAAGCGAGTACCTGGTTCTTCATGAAGAAGTGCATTTCCCAGTGAGTGAGGTCACATTCTGAGGTAAACCCTCCAAGCTCAGCACAGCCGGGTGCAAAGGCACCATAGAATCAGAAAGAATCGGCCATTCTTGCACAAGCCTGAGAGAGCTTCATTCCAAGCCTTTGTTTGCACCAAACAAATTTAGTTTATTGGATAAAGCATCAAATAATTGGCCCGTGGACGTGAGTCAATTAGTAAAGGGTTTGCCTCACACACAGTCAGCCCCTAGTTCTGTTCCCAGCAACATGATCATAAACCAGATATGGTGGTGCCTATCTGTAATGTCAGCATTTGGGTGGTGGGGGCAGAGGATCCAGAGTTCAAAGCTATCTTCAGCTGTATAAGGAGTTAGAAACCAACCTAGGCTACATAAAACTCTGTCTGAAAAAACAATTAGAAAAAAAATCAAATAAGTTCAAATTTGATAGGAGAATAGTTTTAAAATCTGCACACTATACCTGTAGTTGGTTAATATAAAGATTAAAAAAATATTGCATGCTATCAACATGTAAGATGTCAGTTATCATAAGAAGCAGCAACTATAAGAACCACAAGGCAGACTGGAAAATCTGTGTGGTGTTCTTTTCTATCTCTGTACTGCTTGCAGCAAGAGTGTCCTATCAGTGAAAGTTCAAGGATCTATAGCCAGCTATGATGCTTAGAGATGTCAGCATAGATATTTGACAAAATTTTTATTTTCAAATTTCATGTATACATGTCCTAAGGACTAGCCACACATACAATGTATCTGTTTCCTGAAGCTATTGCTTCTATTTTTTTTTTTTTAAGAAAAGAAAGATGTGTTTTCTTTCTCATGACTTCAAAAGCTTTTAGGAGCAAAACAAGGCCTTTATTTTTACTTGAGGTAGTCTCTTAGTATGTCCTGTAGTATTTTTGAGGAACTGGAAAGCTGTTCTTGCTACTGTCCTGTGCCTTCATCTCCCTGCAGCAGGCAGAGCAGGCAGAGATCACATCATGTTTCTGCCCTAAGAGCCAGATGTGTGAGAGGCAAATCAATAATACGGAAGCATTTAACAGACCAGGTAATGAAGAATTCCTGATAGTCCACATATATGACCATCCCAAGTTCCTTCTATCTCTCCCTATTTAATGGTTCTGTGACACTGTGTGCTGAAGGAGTTGAAACATGACTGCTTCAGCCCCCACTGGGCTTCACAGTCTGGGGAGATGCAGTCTGAAATCAGGAGATATTTCACAAGGATCAGGTAGTAGCGAAAGACAAACACTGAGTAACCTCATCAGTATTGGGTGAACAGCAGGCGACAAAATGGCCATTCCAAACAGCAGAAGCAGCTCAAAGTTTAAAGCCAGGCCAGATGACTTCTTCTGCCAGGGTGGGCACAGGGACCCTTTAGTCTCAAGCTTGCCAAAATGATTACAGTGGATATTTACCAGGTAAAAGAGTGGCTTGTGTCCTTCATGGTGTGCTCTGATTTTTAATCTCTGGAAACTTTGCAGTGAAGGTAGGTCATTGAAATGCAAAGAGTTACACAATTTATTCTTTGTCACCAAATAAATAACAACATAACAGTTTAAATGTAGACTCTTCTGTCTCCATTGAATTCAGCTGTTATCCCTTCCAGTGAAGTTTCCTCATCTATTAAAGCAGACTAAAAATGAAAATGTTTCTAAACTTCTCAGTCCTATGCTGGGCCAGCAAAATGACTTCCATGGGTAGAGGTGTTTGCTGCCACACTTGAATGTGACATGAGGGACCCATGTGATGGAAGGAGAGAGACAACTTTTACAAGTGGCTATTGGGCCTTCACAACGAATTGTACCATGTACATGCCACACACACATATGTACAAATAAATAAATGAAATAGAAATAACTTAAAGCATGATAAGCTCAGTCTGTCTAAAAATGTAGAATTCATTTATCATGGGACTTCACCTCAAGAAATGGCCAATCTATTCAGCCAATAATACCCTAGAAGGAAAATTAGAGACTATAACAGCAATAAACACTTGTAAGATGAATGATGAATAATATACAAGCATGGGGGAGGTCACTGATAATTGAAACAATTAGTGATGGAAAATATATTGGAATGCAGTCTTGGAAGGAAGGGAAAGTCCTTTCCTGTCACAGTGTGAGAGAGGCTGTACCCTAGAGTTCAGGAGGACATTCCACAAATATTTACAATACCCCACAACAGGTTCTGGCTATGATATATGTTATCCATAATGCTATTTTTGAGCAATTTTAAGCTGCTTCATTCTGTAGAATAGAAAACTAATAATACCAGTCTCTTGAAGGACTGATAGTATAATACACATTATAGGGCTTTGAAGAACAAAACCCAAAAGGCAACAGAATGCACTGTGCATTTGGCATGCAAGGCTAGGACTGGAGTAAAGAGGACACCAGGAGAATGCAATGTAAGGAAAGACCCAGCCTAACAGAAAAGTGGGCTTCCAAATACAAACCCACTGCTTTATTTGCTTTACCCTTATCCTGGCATCGGGACAGATAGAGGGCAAATAGGTTTCCATAGCAACCTAACAAAGAGAAGGTGAATGACAGATAACACATGATGGCACCAAACAGTTATTTGGGAGCCAATGAGATGGTAAGGACTGTAGGATAACTTCAGGTTCTGGAGATAGAACATTCTCATAGCTTGAGCATATAATGTAGCAGTTTGGCTGGATTTTAGAACACAAGCCACTGGGTCTATAGAAGTTCAAATTGCTCTATTTCATTTAGGATTTGGATGGAAAGAAAGACCCATATGACTTCATGCTGTGTTAATTAAATCTCTATTGCTATGATTTTTTTTTACAATGCATCTTTTGGGAGATAGGGGATATTTTAGCTTATAGTTCCAGAAAGGATGTAGACTATCATGCTGTAGATATCAAGATGAGGCTGGATTGGCTGTTAGGAAGATAACTAACAACTTTTCATCTCCCCCAACACACACACAGGGAGCTGAGTAACAGAGAGTTACTTCATACTTAAGAGGTCTTTGTTGTCATCCAGTGTCCAGCTATTACACGAGGAGGCAGCATTGAGGGGAGTTGATACTTTATTACAGGAATACTTGGGCATAAGTTTTGAGCAAAGTTAATCAGAAAATTACATGCTGTCAGAATATCGGTATTATGTGACACTTTCTCTAGGGAGACAAAAACAAATGACTACATACCCTAGCAGACAAAAGTATGGATACCTCCAAAGTTCAACTTGGAGAACCAATTATTTTATTGGGTTTACTTACAGGGGTATGGGTTAGGGGTGACTTACATGAACAAAATGACTCAAAGACATCTGTGTCACAAATGTTCACTTCATCATGGGTAACAGTTATGGAAAGCTGGCTCCTTAGAGCTCACTGCACAGCTTCCAGGCAGCTGGACAGTCTAGAAGGTGTCTCTTTCTTGTAGCTCAGTTAATCTGAGCATCATCCATACAGTTTTAGGAACTTCCTGAACCTAGTGAGTTTTTCACCTTCTGACTCAATGACCTTCCGTACAGGGAACATTCTGTGCCTTAAACAGCTACCTCCCACCCCCGAGATGGAAGCTTGAGTGTTTGGAGCAAATTTCCACATGACAGTCAAGGGTCCACAGAGCTAAAGAAGGACGCAATCTTCATTCTATTATGGACATTTCACATTGTATAAACTAGTGCACGCTATTTACAGTCCCCTTTGCCTCAAAAAAAAAAAAAAGCCACAGATTTTTTTATTTTACAGAGCTTACTAAAAGATCCTTCAAAAATCTGCATCTTAATTAAACTTTCTAACTAATCAATTATTTAGTCCCATACTTCTCCACACCATGTCTCTCTTATTTGTTATTTAAACATGGCTTGAGTCATCTCTTACTTTTTTTTCCCCTGTATTCTGGTCCATGGGGAAAGGCACAGCATCCTGAAGGTACACGTCTAGTCAGGATATTTTATGCTAACACAAGCCATATTCTTTCTAGTCCATTCTATCAGAAATGCAGCATAACTAGGGAGACTTTTGCTGAATCCGAAGCAGATTCCTAGAAAACAAGCAGCCATTGATCTCTTTTTATTGATGTGCTTTTACTAACCGACAGGAAGTGCTCTTTGAACGCCTCTCCCACCCATTCCACTCCAATAAGCCTCTGAGTTTGATCATTTTCAACACATGGTCTCTGCTGCTGTCTGGTCAGTGTGAGCTTCACAGTCACAGGGCTTAGTGGACACAGCTAGCAAAGGATCCCCCAAGAGAAAGCAGTGTTCTCCTGACTTGGGTTTATATCCTGACCTGGTTCAACCCTTGTTGTGGGAAGAGTGGTTGGGAAATGGGCCAGGAGAAGAATTCTTTGGACTAGTCTTACTGTTTAAAGAGGAGGCTGGTGGGATGGTTCAGTAGGTAAAGAGGCCTGCTACCAACTTGATGACCTGAGTTAGATCCATGAAGCCTGCATTGTGGAGGAACTCTTCAAGTTGACCTCTGAGCTTCCCATGTGTGCCTCTGTACATGTGATTGTGAGCACAAACATACTGGCATGCACACACATACACACATAAATGAATAAAATGCAATTAAAATGATTAAAAATAAATAGAAACAATTTAAAATTATCTTTAGATAAATTCAAGACAACCACACACTTATCCAAAGCAAGTGAAGAACGCATTTTGTAGAAAATGTTATCAACTTACTGGTGAGAAAGTATCCTACCCCAACATCCTTTGGAGACAGGTCTTAATATTCTTATATGCCCTTGTGGTTTGAATGTAAAATGTCCACATAGGCACCTATATTTACATCTTGGACACTGTGGAAGCTTCAGAAGTTGTGACCTGGCTAGAGAAAGTAGGTTACTGGGGGGGATGGTCCTGGTTCTAGTTCTAACCCAGCTTCCTTTTCCTTCCTAGATTATAGAGACAGCAGTTGGCCTCACTGTTCTGTTTTAGGGGTCACCAGCCATTCTGTGCCGTGCATTCTCTGCCACAGTGGACAAACATGAGGTGAAATAAACCTTTCCTCCTTTAAGTCTCTCCTTGTCAGGTATTCAGTCATAAAAGTGAGAACATGACTGGCACAAATGTCATTAGCATCAGGCATTGTCTACAGATTGCTTGCTGACTCTCTGGAAATAATGGCATACGGTGTTTTGAAGTCTAGAGAGGAAGCACAGACCACTGTTGTCAGGAGCAGGGTGATGTGGGCCTTTCATAGCTAAAATAGCTAAAACATCTTCTGGCTCTTCAGTGCCCAATGGACTATCCTACACACAGGGAGTTGTGCTACTAAACATTTCTCCTTCATTCACAATGGACTTTGACCTAGTTATATATATATTTTTCTTTAATTTGTTCATTAGTTTGTTCATTTATTGTTTTGTGAGACCAGCTCTATGTAGCTCTGGCTGATCTGGAACTCTCTATGTAGACCAGGCTGGCCTTGAAATTCACAAAGATCCACCTGCCTCTGCCTTTGCCTCCTAAGGGCTGGGATGAAAGGTGTGTACCATCATGATCTACCACTGAAAATGTATGCATGTACGTGTGTGTGTGTGAGGCAGAGTACATGGGCAGATTAGAGGGACAACTTTGTGGTCAGCTCTCTCCTTTCATCTTTGCATAGGTCCCAAGATTTGAATGAAAGTCAGATTGCAAGACATATGAAGCAAAACATAACAGCCAGTTTCATTTGGTATATTTTCATGAGCTTGCAAGCTCCCTAAGATTGTTTATCATCATCATCATCATCATCATCAACAACAACTCTAACAACAATAACTCTGCAGTATATATCTCATGCATGACCATACCTATGAGAATTTCTCAGCCTTGATTTCCCTGGTTAATTTCTCCTCTCAGTTTTGTATTCCATCTCCTTCCCCAACAACAAGATTCATTCTATAATGTTTACAAATGGTTGGATCATTTAAAATATCTGAACTTCTGCCAGAATTCTGTCTACTGCTTCCTGGGATGCAGCCTTGGCAAGAGTGAACACAGCTCCGGTTTCCCACGTTCTCGTGTGAGAAGAAGCTCTGCTCTCTTGGGAAAGGGAAGACCATGCATAGGGTCTCCAACAACCTGGGTACAGCACTTCTTTGTACTGAGTGACCATGGTAGGGACATCACTGAGAGGCCTGCCTGAAATAAAAATGGCACTTTTACAGCTATAGATGTGTTTGTCCAAAGAACACTTAATCATTCTGAAGGTCCCCCTCCCACCCCCTTGTCTGAAGTAAGCTGCATTTTGTAACTGTAGAGTTCTGCTAATGTACACTTCTGCCGGGAAGCTTCCCAGGGTGGGGCACAAAGGATGCTAAGTGGCAGGGGGGGAAATAGGGAGAGAGCCATTAACACTGCAGCAGTGAGGTCAGATGGGAGGCCGCCTTTTGTTTGCAGGATCCAAATTAAGACTCAGCTTCTCCACTTTCCCTTCTGCCTCCCACCTAAACACACTCTTGGGTCATCTCAGGCTGGTCACATCTTTTGACAATTAGCCACCCATTAACAGGATGATTGAAAAGGAGCCAGCGTGGTTTACACATAAAGTGCTTACTCTTTTCCAGGAAGGACACGTGTCTACAGTTTTCATTAATGCTTTGGCAGATTCGTACACAAAATAAAATACTTACACTCATGCAAAGGAAAGCAAGTTGGGGGGTGGGCAGAGAAAATGAAAGGACAAAAATAACCCACGGAGGAGTTTTAATCTTCCTTCTTCTTCTTCTTTTTTTTTTTTTTTTTTTTTGCAAGCATGACTTGGGGGGGGGCAGGGGGTCTCTCTCGTTTCTGTCTTCTTCACCTTTGTAGCCGGTATTACCAGCCGTTTTACTTGTACTTTGCCGTTATTATCTGGGTGATGGCCATGACATGTTGATCATATACGGCAGTGAGAGAATTGATTTCCCTCAACAGAAATGCTTCCAATTTTCCCAGAGCCATAATTTTATGTCCACAACAAAATAAAAGGGTCATTTTCCTTAAGATGAGGGGAATTGAAATCTTTGATAAAAGCTATGGTAAATGTTGTACCTTTGATTGTGGAAACTGCAGTTTTCACAAACATCTGGCCTGTCTGATTTGGGGGTGTGGGCTGGGGGCAGATGAAAGGGTTTTGAAATCTAAGAATTTTTTTTTCCTTGAAGGAGAGTAATCTGCTTTAAGAAAGCATTGAACCCCACAGCTTCCTTCACTATGAGGGCTTACACTCCCACTAAAGGGAGACTGTTAGGGATGTTGCTTTTAGGTACCTGCCAGACAGAAAGGTTATGAAGAACAGAGCAATCTAGATGATGAACATGCAAATACCTGTGCAGGCCTTCAGTGCACAGTAAGCCAATTACAAAATATACTCACAACTGTACAGATGTCACTACTACAGGCAAACATGTTGTATACCACAACAGGGTAACAATGGGGGAACGACTGGGGACAGATAAGCTGACTTTGCACAAGGCTCAAAGAAAGTAAAACCTCAGGCTGCTTCCTGTCCAGGGACCTCATGGCTACACAGTTTGCTTAGCAGGCTTTGCCCAGCCTGTTGGAACCAATTTTCCAGTAACTGGTGGAGCAACATTTACCAGCAAATATTTAGAATCCAAGAACTTTGCTTCAACCTGAATCCACACAGGAGGTCCAACTCCGAGTTCTGTAGCCAAAGAGCTGAGGTTGGAATTTACCTCTGATTAAGCAGCAGAACCTGTTCATAGGCTGGCTAAGCCACACAAGAGAAGGCCAAAAGATGGCTGCTCTTGATTTCTTAACTTTTCAATGTTTTCTTTTTTTTTTTGTATTTGTGTGTGTATGTGTGTGTGTGTGTGTGTATACACAACACGTGTGTAGGTGCCCATAGAGGCTAGAATAGGACATTGATCCCCCAGAGCTAGAGTCACAGGCAGTTTTGAGGCACCTGAATTGTGTCCTCTGGAAGAGTAGTACTTGAATTTATCCTGAGCCATCTCTCCAGCCCCCATGTCCTGCTTCTAAGTGGCAAATCCCTGAACTAAAAGGAATTGATGCTGATACATTGTGTGTGTGTAGACTAAATTAACTTAACATAACATATAGAAATGGTGACTTTATTTCAGCTTTCTAACCAAAAGGAGGAATGAATATTCATCTGTTAGAAAAGAAATTCCAAAATTAGAAATTTGAGAATATTCTTCTGAAGGAAAAAAAAAAACTTTAAAATATGAGAAAAGCGTAGTAGACTTTCTCAAAGCAATTCTCCAAGGGAAATACAACTGGTTCTTGTCTTTTACCTTCTATCTACAAGAGTCCAGTTTGGAATTTCCTGCCCTGGGTCTATTTCATTGTTCCATGTGTGTCTCGTGTTCCATTGATCTCATCCATTCATCTGGGAAGACCTCGTGTCAATAAGGAACTCCAAAGTGATACGGAAATGAATCATATTGTCAAAGTGACGAGTTAAAAGTGGGGATCAGTAAACTATGAGCTGGGGGGCCAAATCTAGCCACCCCAGGTTTTAGTATGGCCCAGCCATGGAAGAATGTTTGATTTTTGTTTTTGTTTTTGTTTGTTTGTTTGTTTTGTTTTTGTTTTTTTGCAATGCACAAAGACATTTCATTGTGTGTAAGAACTATTTGAGATTCACATTTCAGTGTGGCAGACACCTGGGCTTCTAGCTCCGTCTCTTACCATCTCCAGGAGCTTTACTTGATGATGAACCCCTTGGGCAGTTGAAGCTGAAGCACACACACTATCTTCAGTATTTTTTCCTTGTCTTGTTTGACTAAATTTGAAGATTTATTTTATTTTTAATTGTGTGTATGCACCTGTGCCTGTATGGGTATGGGCATGTGATTGCAGGTACCCTCATAGCCAGAGGCATAGCATCCCCTGACGTTGCAGCTACAGGCAGGCACAGACCATGCCACTCAGGTGCTGGGAACCAACCTCTGGTCCATGGTCTCACCTCTCTCTAGCCCCGCTGGCCAGTGTCTTATGTGGGTGCTGAGATCTAAACTCAGGTTCTCAGGCTTGTGCAGCTTTACTGACAGAACTAACTTCGAAGCCTCCTCAAAGTCTTTACTTTCTGCATCTTATTTTGCTCTCATCTGCAGGAAAGGTGCACTATATGATTTCTGCAGGAGGTTTTCGTGTGTGACTTATCCTAGACACATACCCATAACATCCTTTGATAAGGGGATGAACTTTGTGTCTTGATACGGATAAACCTAATGAGAGTCTTAGCTTCCCATGTCACAGTCTGGATGAAGTGGGGCTTCAGTAGGATCGTGCAACCATGGCACAAATCATGTTTTGTATTCTCTGAGGACTCAAGCTTGGAAAGTGAGAGGCATTTTCAAGGACATCCTTCAAATAATAGGAATTCTTAGGGTACTTAGAAATGTCTGAACTCGGAGAAAATCTAAGTACCTGGGCTTGCCAGCTAAGAGAGTTTGTGCTCATTCATTCAGGGGTTTGGGAAACAGAATAAAAGCCCCCCCCCCCCCAGTTTCTTGGCAGATGTGCTCTTGAGATGTTGTTTGGATGGCAGCAATTAAAAGGCACTCTGAGGACTCAGGCCAGGAAAAGCCAGGTCGGTGACACTCATGTGAATAGCCCCACCTCTTCCATGTTCAAACCCTTACATTTAGAATAGTAGTCATGAATTGGAGTAACTTGGCTGCCTCATTAACATGTGGTCTGATCTAGGTAAATCAATTTGGAGGATGTCAGTGTATTTAATCTTTCCCAAGGGTGACTTGTGGCTTTTCCAATTTGTTGACCTTACAGCTATACCCAGAAGAGCCTCCCCATGTTATATACACATCCACACCGAGCCTGTCTTGTGCATTGGCATATCTACTATGAACCAGGGTTAAGACTGAGTCACTTTACAGTTATTCTGACAATCACATTGGGTTGGTTAGCACATCACATCACA
Organism: Mus caroli; assembly: GCF_978045245.1. Classification (NCBI taxonomy): domain Eukaryota; kingdom Metazoa; phylum Chordata; class Mammalia; order Rodentia; family Muridae; genus Mus; species Mus caroli. The sequence goes on from NW_028227266.1 coordinate 73,000,733, forward strand.
TGAACAGCGTTCATCATTGGATAAGCAGCACTGCTCATTACTGGTGTGGGATCGGTGAGCCTTCTTACCCAAACTGTGATTCTTAGGAGTCAGCCTCTCTGGAGAGATGTCCAGGGGAATAAGAGTGCTTATTACTCTTGGAGAGGACCTGAGTCCAGCCCCCACTACCAACATGGCAATTCACAACCATCTGTAATTAACTCCAGTTCCAGGGGATCTGTTGCTCTCTTTTGGCCTCCACAGGCATCTTCACTCACATGTACATACCCACGCAAAGACAGACACATACACACATACATGTGATTAAGAACAATAAAATAAACCTTTAAAAATAAAGAGCAAGTTTCGGAGAGATTGGACTGTATGGTGTGTCTTTAGGAAAAAGGGTTATATAAACAAGTATGGTTAGGGAGGTCAGGTGGGTCTTTCAGGACTGCTACCCTGTCCTGAATTTGCTAGTTTAAGCATTGCATTTGCCTGGGTGGCCACCTCTACAAAGGAAAAAGATCAAGACTTCCATGAGATTTGGTACCTGCAGTAACCACAGGGAGGTGGCACTCCCCAGCTTCCTCTCACCTTGTTACCTATGCCCTTGCTTCTATCAGAATGTCTTCTCAAGTTAGCTCTCATTATAGACTGATGATCTCCACAGAGGAAGGCCTCTTCCATGGATATAGAAGTGAGGGAAATGAAGGGTTGAAGAACACTGAGCCAAGGTCTTTGCTATTTCTTAGGATCTTTGCTATGAATATATGCACCAAAGCTTTCTAGCAGCACAGTGTCTTGGGCCTTTCTAAATATTATACGGCCAGGAACACTATTTTTAATGAGAAAGTAGATTTTTATTGTATGGAATTTAGAAAATATTGAATTAAAATGTCCAACAATCAAGAAGCTAACACACGTTCATGCAAGTTGAAGACAGGGAAACTAACAGGATGGGACAATGTGAGAGGTAGTACATGTCAGATCTTGGGGTAGGTGGGGATGGATCACTTGGTAAAGCAATTGTGTAAGCATGGATTCCCAAGTTAGAATCCTTAGTATCTGTATGAAAAGCCAGGTATGATCTCAAAGTGCCTGTAATCCTAGCTCTAAAGAGGAAGAGTCAGGAGAACACCAGCAGTTTGCTGTCTAACCAGCCTAGTTAATAAACTAGCTCATATCAGTGAGATATGGGTTCATTAAGAGACCCTGTCTCAAAAATTAGATAGGGTGTGAATGAGAAAGAAACCCAAAGTTTATCTCTGGCCTCCACATGCACATAACTTGCACATACTCTAACACACACACACACACACACATTAAAAATAAATGAAAAAAAATAAAGGAGGCAGCAGTGTGGATCTTAGTTTTCTAACTAAAATATTTTCAAAATATAACCAAGTCTGGACTGCCAAGATAGCTCAATTTCCTGTCCTGTCTAAAGACCAGATTTCAACTACTAAGACCAACGTTCTCTGATCTCTATATGCATATAGTAGCCCACACTTCCCACCCTACCATACACAAATTAAATAAATAAATGTGCAAATGCTTTCAGTATGGACTGTACTAAAACCTTAGAGATGTCACTGTGTTTGAAGTTTCATGTGCTCAGGTGTCTCATACATATGTAGGTTTTTTTAAAAGTCTTGTGACTCGATCCTGCTTTTAAAAATAAATGCATTTACTTTTACTTTTCAATGATGGATGAAAAGATGATTTAGTGGGTAACAGTGCAAGCAAGAGGGTCTGAGTTCAAATCTCCAGTGCCCATGGAAAAGCTGCACGCACACACAAACACACACACACACACACACGTGCTAATGGTCTTTTTTGTCATCTATCAAACACATTGCATGTATTCCATGAAAGTCAAGGAAACATTTCTAGGATTTATGGCTCTCTTCTACTGTTCATTCTACCAACGAAGGGACCAACATCAATCTCACTATTCCTTTAATCAGAAGGGCTCCCTTGGGGCTGGAGAGATGGCTCAGTGGTTAAGAGCACTGACCGTTCTTCCAGAGGTCCTGAGTTCAATTCCCAGCAACCACATGGTGGCTCACAACCATCTGTAATAAGATCTGATGCCCTCTTCAGGTGTGTCTGAAGATCGCTGCAGTGTACTCATACATAAATAAATAAGCTCCCTTGAACTGTCTTGGTAATTTCTTTTCCCCTGGTGGTTGGACACAAAACTGTAGAGTCAGTGTTTTCCATAACAGTTGGGAGGTACGAGGAAGAGACTTCTTCCGGTCCCCAGGAGGCCTGAGATTTCAAGCCTGACTGCAGTGAACTGTGAGTGCATTTCTTGTGTCTCTTGCTGATGGTGAGGCTGAGGTGTTTCAGGAAACACACATACCTGTGTGACTTCAACTTGAGCCAGAAGAGGATGCCTGGAAGTCCAAAAAAGGTTGAGAATGGTGTAATACCAAAGTAATGATAGATTGAAGCATCTTATCCATAAGCCCTGGAATGCTAAACACGGGTTACCAATAAAGAATATGAACTACCTAACCAATGTGCATGAAGATGTTATTAAATCAAAGTCTAGCTCTAGTTCCAGTTCATGAGGATCTCTCAAGTTAGTAATGATGATAAAAATGGAGAGAAGGGACATAGAAGTAGAATTATATATTTAGTTGATTCTGCAAAAATGCCTGGGGCTTGGAGAGTAAAATAGATAGGCTTCTCCCTTTAGATGTTTACAAGCTGGTTGCTGAAAAGTAACTAAAGACAATTGAGTAGCTGCTGACAGGAGAAAGAATAGAGGTAACTGCAGTTGCTCCACGAAAGAGAAGCCCTTCTCGATGACGAGCCAAGGTGGCAGGATGCGAAGTAGAGTGGGATTTTTCAGAAAAGTAATGGCCTAGATTACATCTGAAGGGCACATAGTATCATCAGATAAAGAGGAAGGTGAGAGACAGAGTTATTGCGTGGGAGCATGGCACATAAAAAAACCTTGGAGTGAGTGGCATTTGTGTCAAACTTCATTTGGAAAAACGAGAGTGGTTCAGTACAACTTTGGAAAGCGTGCGCTTGGGGAGAAGGAATGGGCTGTGTCAGGTAGGTGGGAGGACATAGCCTGGAGGAGCACAGCTACTCATCAAAGCTGTGAATGGACTGACTACAAATAGTGAGAAACTCCAGGAGCTTTTTGTTTTTTTTTTAAGCCACTAGGTTGTGTATTTCAGAGTGGGTTTGTTGGGTTTGAGGACCATTTAGAGGCAGGATAATTGAAGATCAGACAAAACCCAAATGAAGGTTCCTTAAGGTAGTGATGATGTGACTGGAGAGACATGAATGGGCTTCAAACATAGCTAGAAATGAAACTTGAAAAGACACAGAGATTGGTGATGTTTAACTGTCAGTTAAGAAATATGGAGCCTCATGTATAGAAAATAGCAAAGGTATCTATCTATCTATCTATCTATCTGTCTGTCTGTCTGTCTGTCTATCTATCTATCTATCTATCTATCTATCTATCTATCTATCTATCTATCTTCCTGCCTACCTACATATCTATCAACCTACCCACCTATCTATTTTATGTTCAAGGGTATCAGTGGCCCTGGAAAGTATTACATGGTCAGCAGTTTTGGGGTACATTGGGTACATTGGGTACATGATTAGGGGTTGCACTGGGTGCTGAATCTGAGAACACAGCAGGGTATTATAACAAGTCAGAATGCCTTACTAAGCCCTGGACAGTCCATGGTTGAGTTGAGATAGATGGATGGGCAGAACAATGAGTCTCAGGCCAAGATCAGGGATGATATGATGGAAGAGATGTTTGGCTTAGAGTACTATTAGGTTTTAATAGATGCTTTAATACTTGGAGGCTCAAAACAATCTAAATTTATTGCCTTATAGTGATAGATGTCACAAGTCCAAAAATGGAACTCATGTGGCTAAAATCAATGTGTTGGCAGGATTGTATTTTTTCTCGAAGCTCCAAGGGAGATTCAAGTTCATTCCCTTTTGCAGATTTTAGATGATGCCCTTGTTTCTTGGCATGTGGACCTGGTCTAACAATGGCATCACTCCAAACACTGACTCTATCATTTCCTCTCCTCTCCTCTGCTCTCTTCTCTGTTTCTTGCCTCCTTTTCCCCTTATAAGTATGCCTGTGCTTTTATTGGGCCCTCTGGTCAATCTCATCTCAGTATCTTTAGTTAGGCCTGTGTCATTATTTTTCCTGTTACAGAAATCAAACATTTAACAAGAGCAACTAAGGAAGGGGGTATTTATTTGGGGTCACAATCTGGGGGTACAGTCAATGGAGGGGAATGGGATGTGGGACAGCTGGGCACTCTGGATCTATAACCAGGAAGCAGAGAGGTACTCAGTGACCTTTTCCTTTTTGGTCAGACTAGGACCCCAGCCTATGAAATAGTGCTGCTCACATTTAGGGTCAGCCTTCTCTCCCTAGTTAAGCCTTTATGAGAAAAAAGTATCACAGGCATGTCTGCAAGTGTGATGTCTCTAAGATGATTCTAATTCCTGTCAAGTTGACAATGAAGATAAACCTTCACTGCTCACACATGCACAGTGTCTTTTGCCGTGTGACTCCACACAGTCAAAGATTACAGGGGCAAAAATTATTATGAGGGAGAGACCATTATTCTGCTTTCTTAAAGATCATAAGGAACCCTGTTAAGAGGCAGAGCTGCATACAGTAGGAGAGTTCTAGGCCTCTCAGTTTCTAAGGGACTTCTAAGGCAGGTCAGGGTGAAGTAGGCACATGGATTTAAGATTCTCAAATCACAAATCAGAAACAAATATCTTCCAAAAGTTGTAGGAGAGTCTTGAACAAAGCAAATAAGAATTCAAAGATCTAGCAACCCCAGGAGGTCATATCCATCCCCATAAAAAGTTTTTAATGAGTTCTACTCCTTGCATGTACTCATTCATGTGACAAATCCTTATTGAGAACATAGCCATGGTGAGCTGGGTAAAAACTAAAATGATCCTACAAAACGGGTAAGGCGGGAACAAAGAAAAGAATTGGATGTGACCTGGAGCCTGATGCAGGGACACTGAGGAGCCTCTGACTAACAAGTGTTCCTTGAATCATTTCTTCTATCTCACCAGCCATTCACTACTGAATTTACTCTTTAGAAAGTTTTATATTGGGCCACATGCACATAAAATGTCCTTCTTCAAAAAAAACTGAGAAAAAAATATTTGAGAGAGTTACATTTGGTGTATACTGACCTTAGAAACGTGAACAGTGACAGAAGAAGGAACACAAGCTAAAGCTGGGGACATGGAGTTGACAGCATAAGGATTGTATTGAAATTCAAGACCAAGAAAATGCTCTCACAGAGAGATTTTGTAAGATAAAGGCTTGTGCATAAGAATTGAAGATGCTCTGTGGGGAGATACATTCAGAGGTTGGGAGACAGCTAGAGAAGAGAAGCATCAAGGTGCCAATTGGTGGAGAAAGTGTCTTCAAAGGTTCAGATGATGGGCAGTCATAGTGAAGAGCTGCAGTCTTTGGACCTTGGGGAGAGCCAGAAACCAGAGAGAATATTACTATACTAGTAAACGATTGGTTCACAGATGGAGACACTTACACAGATTCCTTGGAGATGGCAAGAACACAGACAAATATAGACTGTAAACTTCTTTGAAGACAGTGATGATATCAGATAGTATATTCTAGTTTATCATGCTCCATGCTCTAAAGGCTATTTGTGTGACATCTTTGTGGGCTGAACATGTAAACTCCCCCCAAAATCCTATGTGTTAAAAGAGTCCCCAAAGGGACTCTTAGGAGATGCACACCTCTTGTGTGCATACAAAAGGGAAGGTGGAACATTGGTCTCTTCCTTGTTTCCATCCTAGTTATAAGCTTTAGCTTTACCATACTCTCCCTGTCTTGTGTTGCCTTACCCCAGGCCCCAAACAACACAGCCACCTGATCACTGGCTGCATTAGTTATTTTGCTGGGTTAAAAATCATGACCAAACGCAACTTATAAAAGGAAGAGTACCTTTGGACTTTTGGTTCCAGGGGTTAAATATCCATGAGGGCAGGGAAGCTGAGCAGCAAGTGGCTGGATTGACACAGTATTACAGGGATTAAGGGCCATGGAACTTTTCAGTTTAAGTAAAATGTAATTAAGGAAAATGTCCAGCCAATTGCCCTAATAGTTAGAAAGATTCACTCAAGAGGGGGACATGTCTTAGTGTGAGAAGAGAAATGGAAGGGTCTGAGCTTGAATGGGGCTTTGCGTATTTTGTCCATGGGTTTGTTATGCAAACCAGAAGCCTTTTGCTTAGGAAATCAGCTATCCGTCAGATCCTGTGAACTTCAACAGGAAGACAAGGATGCCACATAAGGTAGAAGTGAAGAATCTAGGGTTGCTGAGCTCAACTTGACCCTTAGAACAAGATAGTTTACATGTAATGACATCACAGGGCCTGAGACTGAGTTAAGTTCCTGCACTCATTTGTCATTTGCTAAGGGCACAGCCATCAGCACACATGAAGGCCAGCCAAGAAAATCATCCTGAATTCTAAGTCCCACACCATTACCTCTGGCACTGGAGAGAACACGGGATGCAAAGCCTTCTCCATGGCCCTGGGGAATCCGGAACTGGTAGCATGGAGAAGAGAAAGCAACCATTAAAGAGATGATTAATTACTGCACAAACAGGATGATGAGTAAGGAAGTGGATAAGAAGATGCACAGTGCCTCTCACAAAGAAGTCTGATATATTAGTAATGGTAACCAGGACTCTGGAAGTGGGACGTACACAAATCGGCAGATCCAAGGTCAAGGATATCCCTGAATGGACAGACACATAGATGCCACCAGGATGCAGATAGAGACCAGGGCTAAAAGAATGGGGCATGAAAATTGTCTGTTCCATCCTATAAGACACGAATCCATGTCTGAGCACATTCCTCACTTTCTGTAGGCTGAAGCAATATGAAAGATGAAAGAGTTAACTCAGAGGGGCAAGAGTTCTATCACATAATGGTGAATTTTTAAAAATGTATCAGAAAGGGTTGAACTATTTTTATGAATAAACGCAATTTATTTTATGGATAATGAAATGATAGATTATAATTGTATATTATCAAGGTAGTTAATAAATAATTTTCCTTCAACAAAGAATGTGTTATGCTGTCTGGCACCCAAAAGGCCATTGTATTTCATCTTGGGGAATTCCAGGCAGATTGTCCATTTATCATGTTAAAAGTGACGGGAAATTTTTTAAAAATTCATGTGTCAAGTTGTTCTGAGATACCATCACCATTGCTGAAGTGTGAGAGGTCACTTAACCATATTCTTTTTAATGTTTTAACTTTTAAATGTTTATTTTTATCAATTATTTGAGACTCTCATGCATATTCATGCATATGGAGTTGATTCTGTTCAACCCCAACTTCTTCCTCAGCTTCTCCCAGATCCGCTTTCAACCCCTGCTACCTCAATTTCATGTATTAGTTTTTAAAATTACCTTTAGAGTCCACTTTATCCAGCCCATATACTTCTGGGTATGGGGCCATCCACTGGAGCATAGTCAACCTATCAGGGGCCACCCCCTTGACAAAACTGACCCTAGAAGCCATTAACTGTCCATAAGCTCTTTTAGAAAAAAGATTTATTGGGGATGGAGAGATGGGTCAGTGGTTAAGAGCACCAACTGCTCTTCTGAAGGTCCTGAGTTCAAATTCCAGCAACCACATGGTGGCTCACAACCGCCGGTAACAAGATCTGACTCCCTCTTCTGGAGTTTTTGAAGACAGCTACAGTGTACTTACATATAATAAATAAATAAATCTCTAAAAAAAGATTTAATTTACTTTTAATTATGTTTATGTGTGTGAGAGTGTGTGTGAGAGTGTGTGTGTGTGTGTGTGTGTGTGTGTGTGTGTGTGTGTGTGTGTGTGTGTAAGTTCACTTGACAGCAAGAGGAGGACTGAAAATCCCCTGGAGCTGGAGTTATAGGTGACTGGGAGGCACCTGATGTGCATCACTGGGAACTCAACTCAGGTCTTCTCTGAGAGCAGTATGTACTCTTAATCACTGAGCCATCTCTCCAACTTCTAACTATTGTTGTTGTTATTACTATTACTATTATTATTATTATTATTACTGTAATTTGCACTTTGTGTGTCTGCTTTATGGGTTGGGGCTTGCATTACCGCAGTGCATCTGTGGAGTTCTAAGGGAAACTTGTTGGGATAGTCAGTTCCCTCCTTTTCCCATGCGAGACCCATGTAAGGGTTAACTCTGGGTTATCAGGTTTGGCATCAAGTGCCCTGATTGGCTGAGCCATCTTACAGGCCCCAAATATTTTTGAATAGCTGAATCACAATGTTAAAATTTGTAAATGCTCTTTTAGACAAAACTAAAGTGCAGTTTATTCATTTCTTTCCCTTATCATCTTTCCCATTCCTTCTGTTTTCTTCAGGACCAGAAGTACCAGCACTGTGCCTAAATACTTTTTCAGGATTTCAAAACTCCATCTTCTTTACTGTCTTGCTTTGTAACTTTGATGCAAACAACTCAAGTCTCCAAGTCTGGATGTATTCACCTGTAGACATGACACTGACCACAGGCCTTCCTGGATATATTCACCTGTAGACACTGGCCACAGGCCTTCTTCAAGAGTGGTATGAAGATTAAATGAGACAACTGAGCAGAGTACTTAGCACAAGGCTGGAGACACAATGCCTGTTCAATAAATGGCAACAACAATAACCATTATTGCTATTTTATTAGCTACTATTACAGTGCAATAGAAAGAAAGCCGAGCCAGAGAGTGGACTGAGGCTCGAATTCCCAATGGCACACCTCTATCGTGTTAACTCCGATGGCTGTTCAGATGAGTATAATGATATGCATAGCAGCAGATTCCCCTGAGTTTAATGTATAAATGGCTAATATGAATAACTCTATAAAACATTCAACTGCGATATATGCAAAAAGAATTAAAATGCACCCATTGTGCTTCCAGTTCTGTTTTTAGAACCAGCGTAGGAGCAAATGAAGCCTATTAGTTTACCCCCACCAAACTGCAGTAATTTACAAACTCTCAAACCAATCAAATGATACTGTTTTAAGTCAACCTTGGATTTTTTTTTTTACAAAAAAAAAATAGCTCTGAAGTTGCATTTTATTTAATTGCCTATTGATGATATAATAAAGCCCAGTGGATCTTCTTCAATACCTACTATGTACCATGCATAATCTGGCAGTCAATGTTGGCTGTAGAGAGTAAGGACCCTTGAAGTATAGCTCTTGTAATAATTTGCAGTGACATTGACCTTGTAATGAATGTGCTTCCGTGGAGTCGTCTATTAAAAGACTATTATGATACTTATCTCCTATGCAAAGGAACTATAAATTGGTTTGAATGCTCAGCTTCACTCAGGAAAAACACAATCTAAGCAAAAGCCTGGGCATTGTGTCATTCCTGCGTCTGGTGCCATGCTTAATAGATGCAAAGTACAAACCCCTGAATTATGCATTTGCCAGCAAGGCTGCCCCAGAGCAAGGGACTATTAGAAGCTGGCCCAGCAAAGGGCAGCAGGAAACAAAACAAAACAAAACCTGATATTGAAAACCCATGAGAAGAGGACAGCTAGGAAGCCCAGACCAGCACCGCCTTGAGGCAGTGTCCGCTAATAACTCCTGCTACCGGTCAGGACCCAATACTGTAACCAAACATATGTGCTGAGAAAGAATGCTAAGAAAGGGTATCACAGGAAATGAACACAGACAAAGACTTCATGGAAAGGCAATCTCACCAAATGTATGCAATGGGTGTGTGTGATAGAACAAGAGGCACTTCTGCTTTGTTTAGCAAGCTTTAGAGATGGAAATTTAACACAACCAACAGCATTGACAACTGCTGTACCAAACTAGCAATCTCCTAAGCTCCTACCCACAGATCATCACATTTACCTTCTATGGGTACAACCACTCCCCAGTCTTTGAATGTGTCTACATTTGGGGCCTTTTCTTCCCATTCTTTGGTTTGGCACTGGTGTAAATACTTACATTTGCCTGTATTCCTTCCTCATCTGAACGATGTGTCTCTGCCTTCTGGTTAGGGTAATGGGCTTTTGCTCATGTCAGCAGGCAAAATCACGGTGCTTGGATAGAGACCATCCCAGGGCTTCAGTCTTGGCATCTGTTCCCTTTCTCCAACTCCCTGATGCCCTCCAAATACCCAGGACAAATGGATCTTTCCATTGTCTCATGGGATCCAAGAAACTCCCTCCATCATGCTACTGATTGGTCTCTCAGACTCATTGTGAATGGCCTCAGCAAAGGTCCCCTGGGTACCAAAGGAAGGCCATTTCACCAAAAAAAAAAAAAAAAAAAAAAAGAAAGAAAAGAAAAAAGAAAACCAAAAGCCATCTTCCTGAAGGATCACATCATATGTCATATGATGCTTCTCATCTGCCTTGCACTTCCTACAGTGGACACTGTGGGCAGAAGCTAGGGCTCCTTCACCTGATTCTAGACAATACACTGCTCCAAACAGTGGAGCACAGCATTGAAAACACTGAGTCCTGAGTCAACCCACTGTGGCTTCCATCTGGATTACAGTTTAAGATGCTTACAACAGGGGTAAGAGAAGCCATGTGGGAAAAGGTTCATTTAGAGTGAAATTGAATCTTTGAGACAAAGTCTCATTGGACATGAGAGTTATTTATCCTTTAGGTGGTTTCAGCTCCTGACCTCAGAGCCACCCTATTGATGACAAGGGAGCTGAGCTGAGGTATTCGCATACAGCCTTGTCCATTTAGCTCAAAGGACTCTATAAGAATAAAGCTGGACTCTAGGAACTAGAACTCTGGGGCCACATGAAAGATCTTTTTCATCAGAACCTGATGGACACAATGGCTTATGCTTTGAGCTGATGCTTAGATGAGATGATGTAGAGCCCTGGAGGAAAGTTATGAACTAAGTCTACATGGCAGGTTATATAGCAGGTCATATTCTACTTGGTCCTTCTACAATTTGAACCCAAAGTTCTCCCAAGGAAAAGAGAGGTGTGCTCTTGCCTCTTGAATCAGACTTTGGTTGCTTCATGCAAACAGAGTTAGTACGAACATGCTACATGACAGTCAAGGATCAACTCTTTGGAAGTCATGTTCATCTAAAACGTGAAACATGTGCCAACATGCTGGAAGGAAGCCCAAATGACCAGGTGAAAAACACATATAGAGGCCACCACAGGAAGGAGTTAGGATAGCTCAAGGTGACCCAGCTAAAGCCATATACAGCAGAGAGGAATTGTCTACTCACACTTTGCCCATACCCAAGATCCATATACAAGTATAATGCTATTGTTTTGAGCTACTAATTTCAAAGAGTAATTTACAGGTAACTCTAAATCACCAGAACAGACAAACATTCTTGTATACATGAGTGGATGGACCCCTCCATTAGGAATAGATCAAGCTTTGAACTGGGGCAGAAGTTTGCATGAGAGACAGGCATGAACTAGTAAATGGAATCCTGAATGTGGTGGAGCATTACCATATGATGTAGCCTGTGTCAAGGGCAGAAATCCAGTGCATTCATTAACTGTAGAACCCTGGATCTTGGGTGATTCACCCATAACTCAGAGGTCATGATAATATTCAGCTCAAAGGAAACACTCCTGAAGTTAGAATCTTGTTCTAGATTTTATGCTGCTAATTTGTTATATGCAACCAAATAACCCATTGCAGCAGATCACTGTGTCCAGACACTGAGTTTATGTCTCTGCTGCATGTCCTGCATCCACCCTGATAAAAGGAGAAGAAGCTCTTGTTTGGCTTTTTCATTATTTGGAAACACCAGTTCACTGTTTGTCTAGGGACCTTTCACCAAGACAACTACCATAGGATAAAAGCAGACACAATCCTTGCGATACCCACAAAGAACATGGGAGAACTACTTGTGCATTTTCATGCCCAAATAAAGTTATGGAAAAGCACAAGATTTACTCTTCATTGCAGATGTCTCCCAAATTGGGAAAACATCCAAATTGTCCAGAATTCTTGCAGATCTCAACCTTCGCCAACCAAGACCTACATTTGTAAACACAAAGCAATGTTTTCAACAGGCTCATCATGGAAATGTAATGGGTGGGAACTTAGTATATGACATTGCACTGGAAATTCGTGAAATAATAGAAAGGTAAGAGACTGGCTAAGTGGCTTGTCAAAGACGAAACAGGAGGTCTGAGCATCCCCTCTGGGGTGGAGAACGTCCTCACACTCCTGTCCTGGAGTAGGGGGGTTGGATAGGTATATGCTTTATCACACACTGAATTACTCTCCAAAGAAAAAAATTTGACTTCTCTAGACTGTGTGGCCTCCGCTGATAAACAGAAGCAGCAACCACATTCCAGGGTTGCATTTTCCCTCCTATCCCAACCCCCCTTGACCCCCTATGTTCTTGTTATTGATTTCTTTTGCACACTCTAGACCTTTTCCCTAAAAGATAGATCTTTCTGATTTTTTTCTCTCTAAATTGATCATTTTGATGCCAGTTCACTTTGGAACCTGTGATTAGTAAATATAATAAATCACCAGTGGTGGGCTTGCCTTTATAGACCCGAGGTTTTGATGCATTCGTTATTCCTACTCAGGAAAATTATAACTCTGATCGGAATCCACTTCCAAATCTCCATGGGAAATGGGTCGGTTGGGAATCTCACTTATGTTTGGGAATATAGGCTCTGAACACTGAAAAGGGTCAAAGGAACTTGCTAACTTTTCAAGAATACATTTTAAACATTTCCTTCCTAGCCTGTCCACTGAGCCAGAGATATTTCTCACAGTTTAAATCTGGTTGGTTTTGACCGTTCTGTGCCTCATGAAAATTTCAGGGCACAGGCTCAAGAGACTCCATCTCTTTGTTTGAAGCTTGTGGATGACCGGAATCATTTCTTAGAGGTGTGCCCCAGGATTGGCAGGTCATCTGTCTCTTTGTCCTCATCTATCTATCCTCCCCCAAAAGGGTCTTTCAGCAGATGGAGTTAACAAACTGCACATGAAGCAAAAACCTAGATGTTTATAAATTCCAACTTTGTTGTTTACACAATTTTTTTTCTTTTTAGTGTCTGTGATGAGGAGTGTCCTCTCAGAGACGTGAGGGGTGGGCACAGGCTTGTTGACATGAATCCCTCTCTGGGATTACACACAGGCTCACATTAGAAGCAGCAGGAGGGTGTTCAGGGGAGAGAATTTCAGGACACTGTACTGAATCCGAGCCAGGGGTCATGACCTTGCCTATTGATTCAGTCTCTCTAATTTCCACAGCTTGCTGAGGCCTGTTCTTCCAGCCTGCTGGTGTACATTAGAACAGAAATCCATAACATGGCCATGTTCATCCAAGCACAGGAAGAAACTAAATTAAATGTTAAAAAACAATCTGAGACTGGACTTGGAGACAATTCATCATGGTCCTAGATGCCAGGCAGGTGGGATGGCCAAAGATTCCTTGGCCAGCAGACCCCCACTTGGGACAGGGAAGGCCTGGGTGACTCATTTGTCAGTTGTACCTCAGAGAGTCAGGAAACACACGATGGTCAGCTCTTTTGGATGTAACCTATTTTTGTTTGTTTGTTTGTTTGTTTGTTTGGTTTGGTTTGTTTTGTTTTTGTTTTTGTTCTCCAAAATGAGATATTATCCATCGAAGTAGGGTAGCTGGGGCAGAAGGAATAAGGAGAAAAGAATTCCTTATGAAATCATGTGCAAGGCAGCAGATACAAAATTCCTCAGAGCCAGTGAGGCCATGCTCGGAGGTGGCTGGTCTGACCTGTGTTTGAGGAAGAAGAATGTCTCCTGAGAATCAGAAGTTTCCTCCTGGGTGATCGGAAACCAAAAAATAGTGTTCCTGACACCTCCAAATGAAACCCAATTATGAAGGTGTTGGGAAACTGACACCCTGATGTTCTAGACACCCAAAGGTTCTCTTTCACTCTGATGACTTCACCCCAAATGAACAGGAGCGAAAGAAGCATGTCTCAAGGTTTGCCGAATGATACCCAAAGTGCCCTTCCCTGCCTCTCCAGTTGCTCTCATTTATATTAGACATGATCCTCCTGCCATTTATCTGCCATTTAATTATTGATTAGTCTAAAATGTTTAACCTGAAGGAAGCATCACTAATGGCAGGTTGTTCTGCCAGGAGCCCTGTGGCAAATCCAGGGAAGCCATCCTCAAAAGAAAGTATCCCAGAAAATCTCATGTGGGGGAATAGGAACGCAGAGACGTGGGGGCTCTTCTGTGAAAGCCAGCCGCTGTGTTTTGGTGGCTGACAGCAAGGATAGTTTAGAAGCTGATAGGCTTGCATCAAGTAAGAGCAGCAAGTTACCCTCTCTCAGAACAGATTCAGACTGGCTGCATGAGCTCTGCTCCACTGGGGTAGGCTCAGCATTACCTACTTACAAAAGAAGTGGAGTGGGGGTGGAGGTAGGGGTGGGAGGGTCTCTAGACCACTGTACTGTTTCTATGCTAATAATGTCTTACTGGGATATTCTGGAGAGTTTCTGAGAAAGGGGGTAAGAGTGAAAGCAATGGGCAGAAACATAACTCTGCAAACAAATCCCGGTTGATCTAGAAAAAGAGAGCTAAAAGATGAAAGGCAAGAAATTAGATCTATAGACTTAGCCCCAAGACAACAGGATCTACTAAAGCAGACAGCTCCCTGCAGAGTTGAGCGTGTTTTGTCATTCAAAAGGCTGAATGTTGTGACCTGCCTCTATGAGTTACTAATATAGATTATAATAGCTTCCTAGTAATGTCATGATGAGCATTCAATGAGATGATGTAGCCACCTGCCTTTCATTAGAACTGGGCACTTGATAGGCACTCAGTAAAAAATGTTGTTGGGCACTACCTTCTGTGAGCAACTCTAGACCTGGAAGCCTTGTAATTACATACATATTTTAGCTAAAAATAAACCCACATAGACAGGAAAGGGTTGGAAACATAAGTGTGCCATGTAACAAATTTCCATGCTGGGAACACAACCCTAGCCTCCAGGCAGACAGGACAGAGATTTACTAGAACACCAGAATCCTTGCTTTTGCACTCCTTGGGCTAAAATCCACCCAACATATCATTAGGCTAACTACTTTTATCATGTATTAATCCTGCCCATTGGTAAATAGTAGGCAAATGGAATCATGACAGTTTCATTCTTTTGTATTATTTTTGCAGCATTGTTATGGTTAAATTTATTTATTTATTATTAATCTCAGTACTCAGGAGGCAGAGACAGGAGGATCTGCAGAGGCAGGAGGATCTCTATGACTTTAAGATAAGCCTGGTCTACAGAGTAAGTTACAGGACAGCCAGGGCTGTTAAAACAGAGAAACCCTTTCAAGAAAGAAAGAAAAAAAGGAAGGAAGGAAGGAAGGAAGGAAGGAAGGAAGGAAGGAAGGAAGGAAGGAAGGAAGGAAGGGAGGGAGGGAGGGAGGGAGGGAGGGAGGGAGGGAGGGAGGGAGGGAGGGAGGGAGGGAGGGAGGGAGGGAGGGAGGAAGTTTCACCTATTCTTTTTTTAAAAGAGACCTTCATCTTAATTATTTACACAGTGATAGACTTTTTTTGTTTTTTTTCATTAATTAATTTATTTGTTCACTTTACATCCTGATCACAGCCCTTCCTTTCTCCTCTCCTCCCACTTTTATTTAATGGGAAGAAAATAAAATTTCTAGCTGGACCTCACCTTCTCCTCACCCAATCAACCATGTATGCCCATCATCAATTCACCACCCTAGAGCAGCTGATGGATTGCGTTTATCTTTTAAGCTTTGTTAGATTTGAACACAGGGAAGAGCTGGTAACAATGTCATTCACAGTGACAGGCAGTATTGTCAATTTGGAAGAATGTCAAATCCTTTGAGAAATGGGACTCTGGGCATTCCTCTTAGGGATTGTTGTAACTATACTAAAAGAGGTAGGAAATTCTTAAATATTGGAAGCACCATCCCCTAGGCCTGGACTCCTGGACTGATTAAGTGTACATTGGGAGTTGATCACAAGCATTCAGGCTCTTTGCTTTCCAATTGTGGATGCAATGTGAGCCTCTGCTTCAAATTCTTTCCTCCTTGGCTTTATTGCCATAATGGGCTGTAATTTGAATAAATGGTGAGCCAAAATGAACACTTTTATCTGGGTGTTTTATCAAAGTGATAGAAAAAGAAACTAAGACATCTATTAAAGTCACACTATCAGGAAGACTTGAAAACTCCAACTTCTAATTGTCGAGATATTGAAAACAAGTCACAGAGGAAGTAAATTGTTCCCCTGGCATCATAGAGAGAGCTGTGTTTAAAAGCTAGGACTGAACGAAAGGGACAGTGAAAGCACTGTTGTTGTGCCCACCCTACAGCCAACCCCACCTCAATGAGCAGCTACTTGTTCTACAAGAGGACAAGTCACCTTGCAGTCCAGACCACCCCTTTTAGGACATGGTGACATATCCCCCAGAGCTCTCTGATACTTAAAGAGCACAACAGAACATTTCTTAACATACAAGCATCCTATACTCCAAAGACTGTCAGTTTTTAAATATAATTTGAGTATGCGAAAGAAAATTTGGTGCCTGGTAGACAAAGCAGTTATCCTTTCACCAGAGAAATGCTATTTGAGGATACCACTGAGCTATTATTGCTCTACAATGACATAAGATGTTTAGAATTTCATTAAGTATCTGAATTTGACTTCTGGGGTCAAGTTTAATTCACTGGGCTCATTAGAAAGTGGAAGGCAATTTGGCAGGTAATTTTAATCACGGAAGTGTAAGGGGTCCTATGTAGCTATGGAGGTTGCTGTCCTCTGACAGTGATGCTCTTTCTTGTCTAGCCCTAGAAAATGTAGCAGGCAAGAACTTGAGAAATTATTTCCCCAACCCTCACCAAAAATTAAAGGAATTAGAACAGACTTTGTAACTTTTTATTCGAAGGAATATTAATTTGGTCTCTGTTTTTTTTTCCTTTCTTCCTTCCTTCTTTCCTTTCTTTCTTTCTTTCTTTCTTTCTTTCTTTCTTTCTTTCTTTCTTTCTTTCTTTCTTTCTTTCTTTTGTTTTGTTTTATCTATTTTGAGCTGGATGGTAAGTCAGGAGGATCTCTGAGTTCAAGGTCATCTTGCTCTAGAGAGTGAGTTCTAGGACAGCCAAAGTCACACAGAGAAACCCAGTCTTAAAAAACAACATAACAAAAAACAAAAATAATTATGATGTATCTTGAAACGTTTGAGGTTGAATACTCTCTCCCTCTGAATAGGCAGTGTTCATATCTATTTAAATAAGATACAACCAGATAAATTTATAAAGAATCACCAAGGCATACACACTCTTACATTTTTTGAATATACATGTATGTGAGTATGTGAATGGATGGATGGATGAATGAATGAATGAATGAATAGATTGGTCCAAATTTACCATTTGAAGCAAAGTCAGGGGAAAATATTCTGTAAGCAGTCACATTGTGTTACGACCCATGTAGTTTTCAAATTTATAGACTATTCTAGATTTTATTGTCAATTTACCTAGATTAGCAGAAGTAAAGGGATCCATATGTAGAATGTAGTGATAGCAGTTACTTCATAGGAATTGCAAATTTAAAATTGCAGAATAAGACAATCCTTTTGTTTATGGTCCAAAGACCTTTATTCAATCTCATAGAGAAAAACATTGTCTTAAATTCATGGCACCCTCCATTTTTCTTCCTCATTGTATACCTGTGCCATGTCATGATTCTTATTATAACCAGAAAGACTTATCCCTTGAAATTAAGAAATGACAAGGTCCCTAGAGACCCACTCAGACCTTATCTATAAAGAACAATCATGGCTTCATTGATAATTTCCCAATCAAATAGGAGTTTTTGGTCATCATAAGAGCTGATTGCCATAAATGGCAAAGCAATCAATGAGACAGATGTTATTTCAAGTACCTTAACAACTGAATTGGATCAACCATGCATGTGTCCATAGATAGCTCATTGATTGACTCTTATTGTGGCTGCTAAAACCAAGTCAACTGGAAAAGAGCTCTTTCAACCTGGCCTTGGAGACAAACTTCAAGCTTCATTGTGATGCTAGCCAATATGATTGGCTTTGTGAAGTGGTAACTGGAGTTAGCTTAATGCAAATATGACAGAAGGTTCATGTTAAAGAAAGCTCTAGTTTTTGTAAACACAGTTTCAAAGTATTTGCTGAGGGCTAAGAAAATGACTTAGTCAATTAATCAACTGCTTGCCACACAGACATGAGGACTTGAATTCAATTGTCAGTGACCACATAAAATCCCAGGCATAACAATACATGCTTGTAATCCTAGAGCCAGGGAGGAGATAAGTGGATTCTTGAGGCTCAATGACTAGAGAGTCTAGCAAAATTAACAATTCTCACATACTAGTGAGAGCCTGCCTCAAAAGACAAGACATGAATGGTGAATGGCTCCTGAGATCTATGTAAGGCTGACCTCTGGTCTCTATACCGTGAAAACACACACACACACACACACACACACACACACACAGAGCCTATGGTTGGCTTTTTACAGCCACACTAATTAGTTGTACGTGTATTTTAAACTTTTCTAGTGGGTTAATAAGAGATAGTAATTTTTCAGTCTCTTTCCAATAAGGAGGCACATTGATGAAGCAATTAGAAACCCAAGTTAATGAGAGAAAGTTTACTAATGCCCAGCCCAATCCTCATCTTCCTGTAGAAGTACCTAGTGAGGATATAGATAAGAAGACCCTATTTATTTAACCTGAGACAAGGAATGTACACTACACCTGCTACCAGACCACTTAGGAAGAAGAAATCTTTGAAGATGTGTATAGACAAGGCTACTGCACATAAGCCTTAGATTTTAGAAACACACTTGTCCATAAAAGCAGTCATAGACATCATAGCTATCTAGGCAGAGAAGCTGTCCTTTTTATCTTAAGGCACTTGTGTGTTTATTAAAGTTTCCAGTGTCAAGATTATAAAGATCCAAGGAAGGATTTTAAATTTAAGTTCTTATGAGGTTGGAACACTTTGACTTTCATAGGGTGGTCTTTGTTATATACCTACTGCCCTAGAAAATGGGTCACTATTTCTAGATAATATTGATAGCTCAAAAATAGACACCTAGATACCACAGCCAAGTGCTGCTGTTCTCCTGAAATAATGAATCAAAGCATAGTTGACCCCACTGAAAGGGAGGGAAATGTGGGGAGGATATGAATATAGACATGTTCACTGGCTAAGTGTGTTTCCACAAACCTAACTGACCAGCATGCTTTTAGATACCTCAGGGCTCTGAAATCAGTAATTATAACAGCAAGACATTGTATACAAGTCACAGATCTTGTCCCATGTTTCCTTCTAAAGACAATGAAATTAAAATGAGAGAATTGATTAACTTCTTTGGCCCCAGAAAATACAAAGCTGGGTTCTAGTCCTGCTGCTTTTTGCCATGTCTCACTAGGGCCAGCTGAAACAGGGCACACCCTTCAGGACTCTTTTTGCCTTAATGGTGGCTTGATCATGGTCCTTTTCATAGAAGATGAAGTTTTTCCTAGCTTGGTCCATCACTAATGGGATGAGTGAGATCTCTGAATTGAGAGAACCCACCTTTCACACAGCTAGCTTTTGGGATACATCTCTTTATCTTCAATATCCAGAACTTGAATTTGTAGTATGTTAAATAAAAGAATAACAAAGTTAAAACCCCAGTCTTATAATGCATGCATGTGCTATGCTGTGTCATGCCCACAAAAACAGGCCTATGGCCTCCCCCACTATATATTATTGAGCAGGTCCACAATACTGGGTAGGAACTCTCTCCTATGGAATACCTCATACACAGTCATAAGTCAGTGGTCACTCCTATAACAGTTGTGCCACTATCACATCAATAAGCATCCTGTGATGGTTTGCATATGTTTGGCACAGGAATTGACACTATTAGGAAGTATACCCTTGTTGGAATAGGTGTGTCACTGTGGGCATGGACTTTAATGCCCTTGTTCTAGCTGCCTGGAAGCCAGTATTCTGCTGGCAGACTTCAGATGAAAATGGAGAACTCTCAGCTTCTCCTGTACCATATTCTTCTGCCTGGATGCTGCCATGCTATTGCCTTGTTATAATGGACTGAACCTCCAAACCTGTCAGCCAGCCCCAATTAAATGTTGTCCTTATAAGAAAGAGTTGCCTTGGTCATGGTGTCTGTTCACAGCCATAAAACCCTAACTAAGTCATATCCCATAATGATTAATTGTTTTGAAACATGCAAGGTCAATAGCTCAGGAAGACTATGGTTGATTTTTCTCACCCACCCATCCATCAAGACTAGGAGAAGAAGGAATCTTTCACCCCAGTTCCATGATTTTTCTGTATTCCACAACCAAAGTGGTGTCTTCAGCAATAGAGTCTTAAAAACCAGTTCTAGTAAGCAACCAGTGGTCCTGATTAATTCCAGCAGGAGACAAAACAGAAACAAAAGTAAAATAGAAGCAAAAGTGAGAAAGGGCTTTTTGTGGGAGGAAGAGGGTTGGGGGGGGGGCAAGTAGGAGGAAGATAAGAAAAGGCAGAGGATGTGTGTGTGACCGGAATGTCTTGTATACACATATGAAATTGTCACTTCTTAAATGTCATGATGTTATCAAGAGCTATGTTCTCATTTTCACTTCTAGTAGAGTAAAGGAAAAGACTTGTGTCGAGTCTTGTATAATTTATAAGAACTGCTCTGCTCATTTCTGCTCTGAAACTCATTTGTAGAAGTTGCATCCTTATTAAGTTGTGATGTGACCTTGAGCAAATCTGGGACCCTTGGTAAAGTCTAAATTACACAGAATTTCCTTCACCTTCTCGTTGCGTAGTTTCTCTAAGAAAGCACTTAGTACATGAATGTCCAACTATAGGGACAGATCCAAATTTTCTTAGGTTCAAAGCCAATACAGGAGTGAAGGCATTTTTGAGGAAAATGTTGGTTTGGTTTGTTGTTTGTTTGTGTGTAATGTGTGTGGGTGGGTGCATGTGTGTGTAGCAGGTACAGGTGTACATTTATTCGTTTGCAGCTGCAGGCCTAAGGACAAACTCAGAAGGTGTTCCTTGGAATTCATACACCTTTTTTTTTTTTAAGAGGATCTCTTTCTGGGACCTAGAGATCTCCAATTAGTCTCAACTGGCTATCCAACAGGCCACAGGAGTCATGCCTGTTTCTGCCTTGCTTAAATTACAACCCCTTGCCGCTATACCTAGTTTTTCAAACTATGAGTTTAAGGGATGAAACTTGGATCCTCCTGTACATAGAGCAATCA
Source organism: Mus caroli (assembly GCF_978045245.1). Classification (NCBI taxonomy): domain Eukaryota; kingdom Metazoa; phylum Chordata; class Mammalia; order Rodentia; family Muridae; genus Mus; species Mus caroli. The sequence goes on from NW_028227266.1 coordinate 73,022,014, forward strand.
CTTTACTATCTATCTTTGTCTTTAAATTCAAGAAAAAAGAATTTAAATGACAGTGAACAGATTCTGTCAAAGTGTATGGAAAAGTGGGAGTCCACTGAAACATTACCAGAAAATAATTACTGTAAAACCTGTTAGTAAAGATGCATTTGATTTCACTATAAGAGAATTTCTGACCATACAGCAGTCAAAAATCAATGCATTTTTTGCAAAAGACAGGGTTATTTGACTGCCCAAAGATCCCATTTTATTCAAGCTGACTTTAGTCAGACCCTAAGTTCTCTCTTGTGTGGATAAGCCTCACACAGAGGCCTCGGGGCCTCTCTGCACATACTGCACATCTCTGGCACATACTCCATGGGAGACATTATCCTTCTTCACTGTGAGGCTGATTCACAGAAGCGAGCCCCATAAGGAAGATGGGGCAAGGTGTTGACACCCCAAACGTGCAACTTGACACACTCTCAATAAATACAGAGTATGGTGAGGTCATTTCATGAAACCCTTGCTGATCCTTTTCTCATTATTTCTCTGTGACACACTTAAATCTCTCTCGGAATGTGTACCTTGACCCCCACCCCTAGCCCCAGTCCTAGACTATGTGTTCATCTAACCACAATCACATTGAAGGCTGAAGATGCTGATTGGCCTCTTTTTAAACTTCATATCCAAGAACTCTTATACTATTGTGCTCTTGACTTGAGGGTATGCTGCTGCTGCTGCTGCTGCTGCTGCTGCTGCTACTGCTGCATACTGGTGCATGCATGCAGCTACATTTGCATGTGGTACTCACAGGTCAATCTTGGGTATACTCAAGGGCTTTCTTTTGAGACAAGTCTTTTCACTGGCCTGGGACTCACCAAGTAGGCTCAACTGAATAGCCAGTGACCCCCAGGATCCTTCTAACTCCACCTCCCCTCAGCTGGGTTTAAATGGTGTGCCATCACACTTGAGGTTTGGAGGTTGGGACAGACTTTGGGAATTGAACTCAGGCCCTTGTGCTTGCAAGGCAAGTGCTTTATCAACTGCTTCATCCCCTCAGTCCCCGTAGTTGTACACAATGCTACTTTGTCAATATTTTGAGGATTAGGCTCCAAGTAAGTGCTAACCAAATCCTTTTTAAATTAATTAAGAATAAAGAATATCCCCTTTTATGTTGACTGAAAAGTTAGACAATCTTCCCAGTGGTTCAGTCTCCCAGGATTCTAGTGATAGCAAAACATGATGTTGTCATCCAGTGTACTTCTCTTAAATTCCTCAACTTCTCTCCATCTGTAAGAACCAAGGGGTCAGAAACAATATGGAAGTTTTCCCTGCTGTGAAAAGGATCCAGTTTCTCAGTTGTTTGATTTTCCCCTCTCCACAGGAAATGCTGCTGCTGAGATAGAGCTGCCTCTCATACTTAGGAGAAAAACTAAATTCTATCTCCTACTATGCTCTCCCACAAGGACTAGGCTGTGCTTTAAGGAAAGCCCATTTGACCCAAGGTAGCCCTAAACATTCTCTCTGCAGTACCTCCCTCTTCTGATTGTCTCTTCCAGGAAAACCACTGGGGACTGCGCGAGACCACTGTCGACAACCGATAAATGCAGTCTTCAAAGCCACTCATCCATTCTTAATGGACAGCCCGTTAATTTGAGGTCTGGGTCATGAATTTGAATGTTGTGCACTGAACACCTCTTCAGCAAGATACCCTGGCTTTGCCTCAGGGTAAATGGTGATTCATTAATTGTAATTAAATTAGGCTGGTGGCTTAAACTAGATGTGACAAAATGAAAATCCCCATATAAAACCTGAGGTGCATATCACAGGCCCTTCTGTCAATAACATCTCGTTTTTGTCTAAGTGGATTTAAAGAGAACAAGATGCCTCTCCTTTAAAGGAAGAAAAAAAAACTGCCTTAGCTAAATAGGGAAATAAATAACTTGGGTATGTCTCTCTTCATGTATAGCCTGGTGTGGAAACTAAGGAAGAGGACTAATAAGGGCTTGAAGCATGCCCAAGAATCTAAGAAGGACACAGCAGTGTTCTAGGGTTAGGGCCTGGGACACTGTCCTATTAAGTTTTTCTAGGCACATCCTACTGCTATAAGGACATGACTTGAGTTCATACGGGCAACACTGTGCCTAGCACAGTGAACAAGAGCAATAAGTCCTTTGATGGAAGTCCGGAGTTCTGAGATTAAAGAACCTTCCTGAGAGACCAGTAGTTAATTTGAGGACCCTTGTTTCTATCTGTGAAATAAGAGTCCCTTTTTAAAATATATATCAATTTTATCTTTATTTTTTATTAGGTATTTTCTTCATTTACATTTTAAATGCTATCCCAAAAGTCCCCCATACCCTCCCCCTACAAAGGAAACTAAACAGGACTCCAGCATGACACAGGCAACATGGAACTCCCCTAACTGAATCGAATGGAGGGGTTTCTCTCACTAAGGAGAGTCGAGAAGCCTATAAGGTCACAGTGACACCTCTGAGCCATATGACTCAAAGGAAGGTGACAGTGGGACAAAGTCCAGATAGATTTGTTCCACTGGGTCTTGTTTGAGTGATCTTCTAGTAACAAGGCTTGGAGGAAGCATGATTTCTACCATGGCATTACCTAGACCATGATAATGGTCAATAAAAATGTAAATCAATGTGGGAGAAGTTGATCTAAAAGCAGAACCAGAGACTGCTCTTGCTCTCTCTTACTTTGTTTTCAAATGGCACTAAAGTAAGAGAGATCTGCAGTTGGGTGGGCTGAGGTCCATTGATGTCTGTCATTCTTGCCTCAAGGACACAAGCAGATTATGCACAGGTAAAAAAGGAATGTCATGCCATGCAGGATCTAGCTGAGTCAACAGACCAATAGCAGTGACCCAACAGCAATGTTGTCACAGCTACCTACAGAGCACCCAAAGGCTACTACTTAATTTCCTCTTCCCAAGTTTTAAAAAACATTTTTATTAATTCCTAAATAATTTCATACAATGCATTTTGTTCGTATGTATTCCTACCCCTCTTCCTAACTCCTTAAAGATCTACCCATCTCCATCCAAAATCATGTCTTCTTTTTTCTCTTTTAATACTCCACTAAGTCCAAATGTGCTTCCTATATGTTTCTGAGTATAAACCCATCCATTGGAGTGCAGTTCACATACCAGATCACGGTGCCTAGCCCTGCAGAGACTTGATGTGCCAAGATGGAAGAATGCCCGGGCAGGAAGGGCTTCCACTCTCTCAGAGGAGAAGCGGAGGGGGGAATGAGAGGAGGGACTGTGGGAGGAAGGAGGACTAGGATGGGGACAGTGATCATCGGCATGTAAAGTGAATAAATAAAACAATAACAAAACATTTAAAAAAGAAAAAAGAAAACTTGTTCTCCCTCCTCTAGAAGCCATGAGCAGTCCATAAATCCTCAGTTGTGAGTAGGAGCTCATAAATCCCTTCCCCTCCATGCTAGAGTGCTGCCTGACTTGATCTGGTGAAGGTCTTGTGTGTGCAACCTGACTGCTATGAGTTCCTGAGGATTGTGAGGTCTTGCCGTGTCTAGAAGATCATCTTGCTCTGACCATTCTTACCTGACCTTTTCTTCTATTGCTGAAGAGACCACACACATTGATCACAAGACATAAAAAAAAAAATCAAAGTGGTACTGACCAGGGGCCCCCTCTCTACTGATGAAGGTGCTATGCAGAATTCTGGGGTGGGGTTGGGGGCATGAAGGCATCAACAGTCTCACTCAACTGTGTGAGACTGAGAACAGCTTCCAAGATGGATGGCTTCAGTCTGTTCTACATACTCAGTCTTATACCCCTCATCCCTTTGTGTCTTAAACTAGAATGGCAGAGCATCACATGAACCATACAGCAGGAGTGAAAACTCTCCTTCTGCTAAGGTAAGCAGGGAGGTCAACACCCACCTTGGGATGTCTATGATCGCAATCCTTCCCAGTGAGAAACTTGGTTGTCTGCAGCACCTACTCATCACCCCATCCATCATCTACAACAAGGTGCTTAGTGCTCTTGACCTGCAAAGACCTGGAGATGAGTCTGTGAGTATGATTTGTAAAGTTTCCTCTTCACTAATGCTCTGTCCAGGTAAGCTGTCAGAGATTTGAATGACACTGGTTCTCTGAAGCATTGCTTTTGGAGGGTTTGAAGAAGGGATATAAGACACTAGTGGGTGGTCTGCCTTTTGCTGGGTTCTCCTCCACATACAGTCACTCTCTAACTCACTGGACACTAACTGGTATCCTACCATTTTATTCAGCTATACTATTTGGGATTAGTGCTGACCTCATAAGTTAAGGGCTCAGTCATCCAAGACCAGGAGACTAATACTATCCCACCTCAGATGACAATCATTGTCTGAGTTACTGATATTTCTGACTGACTGTCGCAAAATTTGGGGGTTCCCTCAGCTCCCTCCTTGGGTGCAATAACAACAAAATTGATTCACAGGACTCTCTAAGATATGTATCAGATAATTTTCAAAATCTACTACAGGTGGTCAAATGGAAGAGATACACAGAACATAGTATGAAAAAGAAGTGGCATGGCTCTCTGGGCCCCCTCTTGGCACACCTGTGTGTTCACCAACCCGAAAGCTCTCTGAGCTCCATCATTCAGATATTTAAAAAAAAAAGAGGTATGATTAATTTATTTAATCATTGCACAAGGGTAATTAAACTCATAACTTAGCCCCACCCCATGTCCAAAGGAGTACACAGGCGATGGAGCTGAATGTAGTAACCCTAGGATCCTCTTCCTTAAGTTCTCTAGAGTATCATCTCCTTAGCAGAATGTGAGGCACAAGTGAAGGGGGCTTTTTACAGATTATCAAGAATAAAGGTAAAAGAAATGTCAGAGGATTTAAAAGCTGTATCAGGAATCCAGGACCAAGATATAATTACTTTATCAAAATAGTATATGTATATTACAGTGCTGGATAGATTACTAAGTAAAGAATGTGCATTGTCTTGCAGAGAACCTGAGCTCATTTCCCAGCAATCATATCAAGTGGCTCACCACTGCCTGTAACTCCAGTTTCAGAGGATCTGACATTCTTGTCCGGACTCCATGGAACCTACACTCATGTCACAGAGACACACATATACATATAATTAAAATAAAATCTTTTTTAAAATGCCATGTTACTTTGTATCCAGAAAGTCTTTTGAGGAGAAACTTTTTGAGTAACATAAATTGTAAGAGAGATCAAAAAGATAGCTCAGTTCAAGTAAATAATTGGGAACCTGAGAGTTGGGACTTCCACCCAGCATTGAGACACGAGACTATCTGGTACCTTCTGTTGCTGAGTTGGCCAGGAAACCTCGGATGTGTTGTGCTATGAAAGCTCCATATACTTTTGATCATGCATAAATTAATAATGAGGAAAGGAAGGATCTGCAAAGACTTTGAAACAGTTCGCTGTTGTTTTAATGCCCTGGAAATGTGACGTTCCTAGTTAAGCATTTGGAAAGCAAAAACTTAAAGGTAAACTTAGACCTGGGATAAAACAGGCCAAATAGAGCTGGGTATTCATGGGCAGCCAGAGAGTTGTAGGGTATTCATAGCCAAATTCAAGTCCAGAATGAGATTGGTACAGAGGTTTCTTTTATTCAAAAAGAGATAGCTTGTAGCTTTGTACGGTGGCAGTATCGCAGCCAGTGAGGTTTATCTGAGGCGAGATTATTGCTAATTGAAAACTTTTCCTAAGAGACAGCTTGTGCTCAGCTCAATTTCTCCACTTTTTTTTTTTACTTTTTATTGATTGTTGTGAGTTTCACATCATGCACCCCAACCCCACTCATCTCCCCATCCCTTCATATCTGCCCTCTGCCATTGCAACCCCCCAAAATGAGCATTATAAACCAAAACCAAACGAAACAAAACAAAGCACACAAAACATCTTGTCGTGGAAGCTGTGGCATGTCACGGTGTATCCCACAGCATACCCTTTGTCCAGATATCTTTACTTGCAAATCTTCATTGCAATGAGTCATTGGTCTGGTTCAAAGCCTCTGGCATCTGCTATATTATCAATATTGGGACTCCTCTCAGATATTCTTTCACTGTCCTGTGTCATGGAGAGCCCACAGCTTTGGTGTAGCTTTCGTGTAGCTCTTGTGAACTACTCCAGTAGTTGATAGATGAGGTATATATTGAGGTGGGTCAGCTCAAAGCCCTGGATCTGGGTCTGGGTGATAGCTGAGTTGGTCAGCCTGCCAGCTCTTCAGCAACCTTAACACCAGGGTAAGATCTCAGGCACTGCCTCCAGCTTGTTCACCCAATGTTGCAACCAGCAAGGGGCAGGGTCAGCTCTCTTGCTCTCACATCCTCAGGGCTGGCTCACCCATGCAATCGCCATTAGGGTCAATTCTCCTGTACTGCATAAGTGAGGTACAGGGCCTACTCTAACAAGTGCTACAGTTGGCAAGTGAAGAAGCCAGCTCTCCCACTCTGATGACCTCAAGACCAGCTCTTCAACTGCCTCAGGTTTCTAGGGGTGGGTACCTTCCCTCCCAACCCCCCCCCCAGGGCCCATGCCACCTTACAGCAAGTGGTGGGGCAGGCTCTCCCATGCACATACCTTCTGAACCATCCCAGCCAAGCCCCTGCCACCAGTGTCAGGTCTGTTAAGCTGTCCAGGTGGAGTGCAGGACCTGCTCTCCTGAGTGTTAAGACTGGTGAGGGACAGGGACAACTTTACACTCTCATGAGACAGTAGATATCTGAGTTCTGAAGAAGCAAAGATCTCAGTAGCTACTAAGCGCATGCCTTGGCAGCCTCCAATCCCTGTTGGAGACCTGGGAGACTCAAGGGTAGCATGCCTCTGTTGGAAGACTGAAAAAGCTGGTGGCAGCAGTAGCAGTTTTCTCTCTAATACAAGCCACCTTTTAAAATAATAATTATTATTAAATAAAAAGGGCAGAAGAAGGGGCCTGTGGTCTCCCAACTGTGAGGGGCCACCTGCCCTAACCTCTTTCCACTCAAAGTGCTTGGTGTGGTAGGCTGAGGTGTAAGGGTGGATGGGAGGGCAGCTATGAACTATCAGAGGCTAGGACCTGTCACCTTCACCAATCCTGGAAAACTCGGTGGGTGGAGTGGGGCCTTTTAGTGCCAACTGCTGCTCAGCTGAAGCTGAGCCTGAGGGTCTGGGCCATTACAATATCCTCTCACCCCAGGATGAAAGGTGAAGAGTCCATCTTCAAGAAGACAACATCAACGGAGTTGTGGTGGCCTCTACTCGTGCACATCCTAGATCTTGGACAGCAAGGATAGCAGCTTCTTGTCCTGGAGCCGCAATGCAAAGACCTACTCTGAATGCAGAGCTGGGGTGGGGCACAGGCTCACCAACTTCATGAGCATTTGTGGGAAGTAGAGCTAATCCTGTGATGCTTGATCCTCGTGTAGGAGAGGAGAGCCTCCACGTAGGGCTGCTGCAGAGCCTCCGCAAGGCTGGGCTCCTGCACGTTAGGCCGATCAGCTGAGAAGATGTTGATGGCGATGAGCAAGGCCTACTCTGCGTCTTCCAGGCTCAGCCGATGCATAGTCCGCGAGAACTCGGAGATGGGGTTGATGAACTCCACCTGCAAGCCTGCACGATGGAAGTCATCCTTGCTGAAGGTGAAGTCCTTCAGGAACGTGATGCACTCTGTCTCCTGGTTGTAGCGTCTGTTGAGATAAGCCACCTTTATAGAAGGCTGCTCACTTAGAAAGTACTACCCACTTTAAGGGCAGGTCCTCACCTTATGTTAATCCTCTCTTGAAATGCCTTTATAGATACACTGAGGTAAGTCTCCCCAGACTGATTATAAATTCTGTTAAGTTGACAATTAAGACCAAATGATCACAGTGACCAAAACAGGAGCAGTGTACCATAGTTGCCTACATATGGCTGGAAAGCTAATTTTCACAAATGGAACATAACCAAAAGTGATCTATGTCCCCTCCTAGCCCAACTGGATAATAAGATATGCATATTCATTATGCTGTTTTTCCTCCTATCCCAAAGACTCTGAGATCTTCAAAGAGGCAGATGCCACCAGATGGAAGGAATCAGAAGCCACAATTGACTGTGTAGAGGGAATTCACCCTCCTGCCAGGAACATCTGCACCAGACTTTGCAAGTGTGTGGAAAACTTTGTGCTAAGTTGGGCTGCCATTGAGGCCTCTTATGCAGGGAGGAAGAAGACCTTGCAGGACTTCCTGCGTTCTCACCTTTAACTTTGGAGGAAAGGAGCTCTTGAAAAAGAAAATCTCACACATAAAGACAATGGGTGCCTCCATTAGCAAATTCTTAAGCCTCTGGACCAGGAACATGACTTCCTCTTCACTCTTGCCAACAGATACAAACAGCAGACCTTACACAGGAAAACTCCAGAAACATCTAGAACCTTCTGACTCAGTGGCACTCCTTCTGGGCTGGGGAGCATGTGTTCCTGGGAAGCCTAAATTGATTGCCTGTCCCTTATGGAGAAAGCCTGAGAAGGCATCCTATTGAGGTATGTCAGATTTCACTACAGAATTGTTGTGAGGCCTCCTGTTTTGACTCATCTCATCTAAAGTGCAATAAGCTTTGATTTGCCTTTTATTGATTTGAATAAAAATGGAGTCCGGAGAGATGAGTGTCTAGTAGAGGGGAAATAATGCTATTTCTTTGCATTCACTTTGGTTTGGAAAAAAAAATGTTCTGGAGGCAAACCACCTAAGTGTTTTCTTTGTTTAACCTCTACACCCTGCACAGAGTCCAAAAGTGACTCAGTCTGGGCCAGGGGCACCTGCCCAGGCCAGCAGCAGCTGTGTGTGTCCAGGTGTGTACTGTGGCCTCTCATCACAGCTGCTTGCAGAGCCCAGGGAAGAGCAGCTGCCTGCCTTTTCCTTGCTAATTTCTCTTCCCCACTGAGCTACATGGGGGAGAATAATTGCCTTCACTCCAAGCACTGACATTCCCACATCCCAGCACCTGCTCTACTACTGTTCTCCCAACAGGAGGACAATTTCTGCCACCCTCGGTGACTCCTTCAGAGCCAACCCGCTGGTTAGAGAAACACTTTCAAAGAGGCAGTTGGAATACGAATATGGTCAGAGCATTTTGGAAGGCTGGGTAGCATTTTTTTTTTCCTCTTGAAACTACTGGCAGGAACTTTGTAGGGTGACTCGGCAAAGAGTCTTGGCCTCAACTCATTCTCCTCTATGCTCCCAGCCCTGTCAGCAGAAACAAATAGAAAAAGCCTAAATACAGGGAAAAGAGGAAGCAGGGCAAGCCATCTAATGAAACCGTGGTATTTATGAGACGCTCTCAGAAAAGCCAGAGTTAGCCTGTGGCTGTCAGAAGGCTAGGATCAATTGACTCAGGATGTGCACTATTATTCCAGATTATAAATTTGATTTTATAGTGGTTATTCATTTTGGCAAGGTCAGAGGACCAGTGTGGCAGCGTCTTGATGGAAGGTTGTGACAACCTGGGGCTGTAAGATGACCCTCGACCCCACCCCAGGCCGGGATCCAGCCAGTGACAAGGACAGGAACAGTTCTTACAATCCCCCTTTTATCATCTCCCAAAGGCCAGACCCTTCATTCAGATTTCATTTCCTGCCAAATTTTAAATACTTTCTATACTACAAAAGCAACCTTAAAAGCATATTCATATTAGTAAAACTGATAATAGATAGGAGAATAAATGAATATGAAGGCATGTGGCTAAACACAAGCCTTCTGAATGGCAGCATTCTATGTTTTTAGAGACTTTAGTACTAGAAAGTCTTTTAATAAATATGCTTATTTGTTAGTCACTTAAGTAATGAATGTAACCATATAAACAGGCAGAGGTGTGTCTCCTCAGAGACTCCAAATCAAGTTGACAATGGAGATCAACCATCACAGGAGGAATTAGATCTGAGACTATCTTTCTTGAGTTCTCCTTTACTCCCTGAAGCCCCGGTTGCTATCGAGAGCAAAGCAGTCTTGCCTGTGGGAATGAGGAGCTGTCTGCGCAGCAGACCTAGAAGAGAAAGGAAGAGAAGAGAAAGTCACCTCCTTTTCTACTCTATCTTCACTTGACTTCTTCTCCTTGTGAGAGCTGGAGTATATACCAATGTAAAAGAGAGTGAATCCAGGGAAGTGAAAGTCAAGGTTTCTGCCACACCTGGAAGAAAGGAATCCTGCTGATTCTGTGGGCTCCTGAGGGCCTCCTGGGAATCCTGCTGATTCTGTGGGCTCCTGAGGGCCTCCTGGGAATCCTGCTGATTCTGTGGGCTCCTGGGGGCTTGCTGGGTTCTGACTGTGAACCTTCAGCTTCTCACAAGAACCCCTTCACATGATCTTCCTCGGGGTCTCACCACAGTACCCAGAGGGCAGAGCTTGGGGTCCTAGGCTCCCTGCCTGAGACAGATTCTGCTGAAGAGATGAGAAGGTTGAAGTGATGGAAAGAAACAAAGAAACAAGAATCTGTCACTGTGATAGATGCTTTACTTACATTTAAGATTTATTTTTAAGTGTGTGTGTGGGGGGAGGGAGGGAGGGAGGGAGGGAGGGAGGGAGAGAGAGAGAGAGAGAGAGAGAGAGAGAGAGAGAGAGAGAGAGAGAGAGAGAGGTGAACAGTTGCCTGCCAAAGCCAGAGATGGTGATTGATACCACAGAGCTGGAGTTACAGGTGGTTATGGGCTGTCCAAAATTCAGTGTGGATTCTCTGCAAGGGCAAAAGCTTCTTAGCTTCTTACCTGGTGAGCCATTGCTACAGTCCTTATATACTTTAAATATAATGTTTCATACCATGGGACAGACACACAATAGAGAAGTTAGGATGAAGTGTCTCATGTACACAGGATACACAGTTGCTATTTAATACACAGGATACACAGTTGCTATTTAGTGTAATGTCATGACCTCTGCACCTCTGCAGGGGTATGTAATCTCACCATTGTTGAGCAAGTTTACATATGAAAAGCATAAATTAGACTCAAGAGATTATTAACAACAATTTGAAAGATTGGTTTGAAGAGATGATTTAGTGGTTAAGATGGAAGACCTGGGTTCAATTCTCAGCATGCCCAAGGTAGTAGATCCTTCTCCAATGGAAATGACACCCTCTTCTGATTTCCATGGGCACTGCATACATGTGGTATATATACATACATGCAGGCAAAACACTCATAATATACCAGTATGTAAAAGCACATATTTTTTAACATAGTGCATTTTTGTTTAAGGATTAATGCTAAGACATGCATGCTAAGATGCCTATAAAATGGGCCAGGGAATGATTTAGTGAGTAAAGTGCTTGGTGAGCAACTGTGAGGATTTAAGTTCAAACCCCTAAAGCCCACATAAAGCTTGGTTTTGCAGAACATTCCTGTAACCCTAGTGGCCTTAGAGTGAGATAGAAGCTATCTCGGTTTTCTTTCTGTTACTGTGATCAACACTGGGACCAAAAATGGGGTGGGGGATGTAATATTCGACTTACACTTCCCAATCATAGCCTATCACTGAGGGAAGTCAGAGCTGGAACTCAAGCAGGGCAGAAACTATAGCTGGAGCCATGGAGGAACTCTGCTTATTGGCTTCATTGGCCTACTTTCTTATATAAATCAGTACCACCTGCCCAGTGGTGATACCATCCATAATGAACTGCGTCCTTCCACATCAATCACTTATCAAGAAAATGTCCCATTGTGCCAGGCACCAGCATGGAGAGGGGGTCTGAGAGAAGGGGTATTTGAGAGTGGCTAAACAAAGGACTCAAAGTCCAACCATGGGGTCAAGCTGATAACCTATGTTCTGCTCGAGACAGCTTTCAGATGGATTTCTCTCTGTTCTGCTTTCTCTGTAGATTCCCCAGACAGAACTCCCTCTCCCTCTCTCTCTCCCCCTCTCCCTCCCTCCCCTCCCCCTCCCTTCCCCTCCCTCTCCCTCTCCCTCTCCCCCTCCCCTCCCCCTCCCCTCTCCCTCTCCTGCTTGAGACAGTTCTCCAAGCCCTTCTCTCTTGCTATCCTGAAAAAAATTCTCTGAATAGCTCATCTCCTGTGCATCATAATCCCAGTCTTTTATTTACATATCAATCCAATCTTTTACTACAAGTTCCCTTTTTATTATCCTATGAATCTGCACAGGACCCACAATGCAGCCCCTTAATTCTTAGGAGACAGCAAGCATACACATTTTTTTTAACATTGCCAAAGAATTCAGCTTTTGTTAAGCACACAGGATAATTTAGTTGGGTGAGACCCTGCCCTGAAATTACCATTTCTACCACACCTGGGCCTGGACCTAAATTCTCTCTGTCCCAAGCTAACCTTGAACTCAGGAATCTGTCTGCCTATGTAAGAATAAACAAAAAACTTGGCTGGATGGGATCTCTTTCACTCACTACTCCCTAACTCATTTTACCTCCTTCCTTAGTATCTTTCTGACAGGTTGGCTCACAGCACAGCTGCTTTTGTCCTTTTAGATCCTTGGAGTCCCTCATATAATTCATATTGCATCCTTACATTTTGCATAGCTGAGAAATTGCATGTTTTCGAAAACATGTTTTTAGAGCTCTTTTCTGCAGCCTTAAGGGCTGTCCCGAAGGTTCCAGTGCTGACCATTTTGCTGAGACATTAGCTACACCATCACCTCCCTGGACTATCTCTGATTGTATTGCCCACAGCAGCCATTAACACTTGTGGAGGTCCATGCTCTGTTGGCCCTGTTCCAGGGAACTGTGTCATTCCACTCCTACCAAGACCTTGCCAGATCTAGCACCATAGGGTTGCCCGTAAGCCAATCTGATGGAGGCAATTCCACTATTTGAGATTCCCTCTTACAGATATGCCTAGATCTGTGACAAGTTGGCAAAATCCAACCAACCCAGATGTTTATGGGACAGCTCTCCAGGAATAAACAGTAGAAAACAAGAGGAATCTCTGTTTCAAACAAGGCTGGAAGTGAGAACTGATATATCCGGTTGTTGTCTGCTGCTTTTCAAGTATGTCTACATTTGCATGCCCCCCCCACACACATTGTACAAAGACACACATATACATACTCAAAAAAGGTTTTTAAAACCAATTTGTATGTAGAGACTCAACAGCATGCATAATTCATAATAATGTATAATAACAAAAATGACAGAATAATATGGCATACATTATAATTATTATATAGTTACCATCTTTCATAATAGTATTATTTTATAGTAATAGAAAAAATGTCTATCAGTAAAGGACTATTTAGACAATGTGTGGTTTAAGCCAGTCATGTGGGACAATAACATAAGGCAATACTAAGGAGGCCTAAAATAAAACTGCCCTATACAAGAGGCATGCAATTTGTGGTTACGTTAAAAAAAAATCTTCAAAATATGAAACACAAGATAGCACATTTCATAATTTCTATAGTTGGCAGGACATGAGCCTCAGTAAGCACAGTCCTGAGTGTCCTTGGGGTGGGGGTGGGACTGGAAGTGTCGTCTTTCTCTTCTTTATAATGTCTCTAATTGCGCAAGTTTGTTTCCTTATGATTCATTATTCAGTACATTTACTGAAAAGCTGCCACATACTAAACACTGTTCCAGACCCTTGGGACATAGCACTGGGTAAGCATACCCGGTCTTCACAGCATTTGCTTCACAATGCAAGGAGGAGAGAGAAGAAAGAAAGTCAATGCAAACCAAATACTATTCTGGATGGTTTGTGCCCAGAAGTAAAAGGTGTTGTTTATACAATGAGGTGAATACGATATGGCAGAAATCACCCCTATCTCCTTCTGTTCTTGCCCCACGTTCATCATGGTACATGGCAGAGTAGGCTTGATAACCTTTGCTAAGCAGTTTTAAGAAATGAACTCAAGCCGGTGCACTTCTTGTCCAGCCTACCAAGCTGGGAGCAAGCTGCAAGACTTTCCTGCTTGGTTTCTCATCTCTTAGATACAGAAGGATTATCTATCTCCCCTGCTTTACCACAAGAATGCTTCTGTCCATTGCCAAGGCTGTGCACTAGATGCTACCTCACCTGCTTCAATCACATTCCAGTCTTTCTTTAGGGGTCACTTTCAAGTTTCTCCCTGTAATAGCCACAAATCAAAACATACCTATCAATGACAAACGTGTTCTCACTGGGTGACCTCTTTTATTTCCTTCTTTTAGTTTGTGCTCCTTAGAATTCTGCTCTTGTTAGGGCTTCATGACTTTTTGTCCCAGAAAAAAAAAAAAAAGATTATATAGAGAGAATGTGGCAAGTTACACAGAGAGAAGGGAAGATAAATGAATGTACATTCATACAGTGTGTCAGCTGTTGACAAAAATGCTTTCCTTGCCCTGAGACCAATGTTAAGGGCAAATGAGATCTCTAAGCATGACAATGAAATTTAGCATGTAAAGAACAAATGAACGTATGTGCAATAATTGTCACCCAATCTTCACAAATGAAGGATGCAACAAGAAATTCAACTGTAGTACATACATAGACTGATGTTTAAAATGCCACAGTAAACTTAAAATATAATGAATGAATAACTAGAGCTCACATTCCCGCCTGCCTCAATATCCCAAATGCTGAACAGCTCTGCTTCCAGATACACTAGAGCTGGACTCCTCCCAGTATACCCCAGTGTGTGTGTGTGTGTGTGTGTGTGTGTGTGTCCTGGCTGGATGCCTCATTCTTTGTTTGATGATGGCCTTGGTTATTTTGCACATGACCAAGAAAGATTATTTTCATCATATTCCTGTAAAAGCTGTCACCTCTAACACCATAGTGTTCAATCTTACTGTCAACTTGACTAGATGTAGAATCACCATGGAATGAAAATGCACATCTTACTCTGTCTGTGAGGATGTTTTCAGGAAAGCTTAAGAGAGGAAGAAAGATTCACCATCACTGTCTATAGCAATGCCCTATGGGCTGGGGTCCTGGACTGAATAAAAAGATCAGAAGCAAGCTGAGCCCCAGAATGCATCACTCTTTGCTTCCTAACTCAGGACAGGATATGATCAGCTGCCTCAACTTCCTGCAGTCATGCTTTTCCTGTCTTGCTGGACCATATCCTCTTTAAGCCTTCCTCCCTTAAGTTGCTTTTATTCTGGTGTTTGGTCCCACTAAATAGGCACCCACTTCAGATTCTCCTTTGCTTCTTCATTTCAAATTTCTGAGTTTCATTTACTTGCTTCATCTCTGTAAGGAAGAGCACTCAGTCCTTAGTAACTTGAGAGGTTAGGGTACGTACTTTGGAGTCAGGAGGGTACTACTCACCTAATGGTCTAGGCTGTAAGGTGGATACTGATTCCCTGTTTACCACCCACTCTTCATAGCAGGACAGACATCAAGAACTCTGTTTGGTGCCCATCCTTTCAAGTTTATGTCTCCCTCTTCATGAGAAGTCGTTTCCCTTCTCCTCTTTCAAAGAACGAAGTTGGATCAGCTCCTCAAGCTCAACATAATATCTACCTGGGTTTCACCCATCAGTGAGAAGAAAAGGAGAAACACGCCAAGTGCTGAGCTTACACCGTCAGGAGATTGTGAATGCCGGCACATGATCTCAGCATCAGCCTTGCTCTAGCCGATAAAATTCAGGCCACATCTTCACAGAACTGCTCATCTGAACATTTGGAGGCAATTTGGGAGCATCCAGATAGGCTCAGGCTGAGCTCAAGACCTGGATTCCTCCCCCACAGGTTGGATTCAGTAAAGGAAATACCTGAAAAATACTGGCTACTGCCCTAAGATTTGGGGAGATGTTAGGAGCTGAATCTGATGATCAGTGTGTTTATCTGTTACTGTTCCAGGGCCTCTTTAAAGACACAGAATTGGCTCCTGCCACTTTAACCACTAAATGTCTTATCGATATAAAAGCAGAGTAGACTAGACTTAACCATGTTACTCTAGCCTGAAGCACACGTCGCTGATTCTTTTCCGAGTCCACTCTGCACCCCTGTTACTGATAGTCTCTGGCAGCAAGTAGAAAACAACTTTATAGGCAGTCCTTTCGTTTTATGGAGCCTTCTATCTGAAATATTAGAGAGCTGGGATTAGCGATTTTACAGACACAATTTCCATCATTCATAAATCTTTTATCTTAAAATTGAAGGC
The DNA here is from genome assembly GCF_978045245.1 of Mus caroli. Lineage (NCBI taxonomy): Eukaryota > Metazoa > Chordata > Mammalia > Rodentia > Muridae > Mus > Mus caroli. The sequence continues at coordinate 73,038,064 of NW_028227266.1, forward strand.
ATTATCTTTAAATGTGTTCTACAAATCTTCCCTGGGAATACAAGGTCCTTTATGTACTCAATTTGAGGTGACTAGATGTAGGATACTTTATGAAGTTTTTGGACCATTAACTCTAGATTTTGATTTTTCTTCATTTGAGAAGAAGATGATGCAATGAATGTTTTGAAAATGTGATGGGGAAATTGGCTTCAGCAAGGTAATCCAAGTCTCCTGGCAGACTCCTAAATATTTAAAAAGCAAAAATAAAATATGAAGGGTGTGCCAAATGAGTACTTCTTTCATTTCTATTTCCATTCTGCTTTTGGGGTGACTGTGACCACAGTCTCACCAAGATGGGTGATCAGTAAAGAACATGTCCTGTCAGCAGATCCCTCCAGGGCTCTGATTCATTCTTTGAGTTATGAGATGAGGACAAAATGAACTATTTTTCAAGCTTGTAAATACGTGACAAATGGCAGTGCAGGAACTATTGATTCCAATCATGGTGATACAATGCTTCATAGTCAAACCTGACTCTGCCTTTACAAACGGCTTGCAAGCTGAACAGCGAAGGCTTGCATGGCAGACTTTACACTGGATCAGCCTCCTGTCCATGTTTACTTCCAACCTGAGTAAAATCCTCAAATGGAAATGTACTTTCTTTTAATTTTACACTAAAATAATGTTGTTGAGTGGCAGTCAATCTTGGAACAAAACAGAGATGCAGAAGCCTTCCAAGATCCCAAGCAATTGTGTGCTCATGTGTCTAGTTTTTAGTTCCATTCTTATATAATAGAGATTGAGAAATGTCTCTTAAGTGTATAGATTTTGAAACAGCAGAGTATCCATAGGTATGGCCTAGTTCACAGTAAAATACTATTGAAACAAATCAAATCCTATCTGGAGACAAAAAAGCCCAACCAAGTAGAATTTGAGTCAGTTCAGTGCCCCTACATTTCTGCTTTGAGCAAATTGATGTCATTATTTTTGCAGGGAGGACCATCACCACATGACAGGTGTTTACAAGTTATCCTCTTCTCTTCCTTAAAATTAAAAAAAAATTATTTTTATTCTATGTATGAGTGGTTTTCCCACAATATGTATTCATACCCAGTGCATGTATAACTAACTGCCTTTTGCCCGCGGAGGTAGGAAGAACTCATTGGATTCCCTGAAACTGGTGGTCAAGGTCTCAGTGAGCCAGCCTGTGGTACTGGGAATCTTCAGAAACCAGGGTCCTCTGCAAGAGTAGCAAATGCTCAAAACTGCATGTCTCCAGCCCCCAAACACAATCACTTAATCTTTCTTAAGTATCCTAGCATTCCCTGTGCATAGCTCATGTCTCTTCCAGCATTTCCTGTGAATGGGAAACATTACTGAATCCTAATTACAGCCTCAGTGAGATACACTTTGGGAGAACAAGGGTTAGTTTGGGTTTGCAGCAGTTGTGAGAAGGTAGCAGCACAAGGCTCGCCATTCTGGCCATGGAACACCCATCTTTAACTCACCCTCAGGTTGTCAAGGGATAGGTTATCCAGGACCAACCTTTGTAGAAATATTGCATGGTGGTGAGTTACTGACTCCTTTCCCATTGCTTACTCATCTGGGTGCCATGATGGTATAGGGAGTAGTTTTAACTTATCAGAAGACAAAAATATAAGATGGTGGGGTAAGGCAGGTGAAGGGTGGGCTCTTTAGATTGTCCCGTGGCTTCCTCTATAGTCATAGTTAGTGTGGAAACAGCCAAGGTAGAATGTCATTCTTGTGTGAGACCCTGGGCTACAGTCTCTCCTTACATTGTTCATCCCAATCAAATTGTAATGAGTCACCAAACAAGAAATAAGAGCAGAGATTTACCATGCTTCACCAGCTCTTTATTATTAAATCAGACTTCTGGAAAAAGTGGAATTATTCAGGGTGTGTGTGTGTGTGTGTGTGTGTGTGTGTGTGTGTGTATGTGTGTGCGTGCGCCCATGTGCATGGCCATAAGCAGTGTAGATCCAACTGTGACCCAGCCCACACTGGTGAGACCTGCCCTTTACTCAACCTGCACTCAGCTCAGGTACTACACATTTAGAGAGCCCGGGTCTCATGGCTGGGAGCTTATCTGGCCCCAGTTGGATCACAAAGAACCCAGCCTTGCCCAGATAAGCCAGGCACATTGACTACTTCTCTAGTAAATTTTTCTCAGGCTGGGATCCATTTTTAGCAGCTTCACTTGGTTGATCAATGGCTTCTATTCAATGTGAATATTGACTGGGGAAACTGGCTCAGAATGCCAGATGCAGTTCAAACCGCACTGCTCTCCGGGGCCCACAGATAATGGTGGAATCTCAGCTTCCCTCCTATTTTTCAAAGAACTCTGCCTAGCCTCTTCTTCCAGAAACAAACAAAAAGCAAACAAACAAACAAAAACCCAACCCAAACAAACAAAAGCACTGTTGGCTCACAATTTAATTCTGAAGAGTCAAAGATATTTGTTAAAAATATATATACATTTTACTGAGTGTGATAGCCAACTCGGGCTAAGTTAGCAAAAATATATTAGTAAAACAGTAAATAAATGTATATGTATCCACACATATGTTAAAATTGTTCCCAGTACATTTATTTTCTGAGTGTGTATGAGAAATAGTACACACACGCACACACACACACACACACACACACACACACACACACACACAAATGCACTCACACATTAGCCATCAAATGAATGTTGGGGGTCTGAGGATAACTTCCTGGAATCTGTTCTTTCTTTCTTTCTTTCTTTCTTTCTTTCTTTCTTTCTTTCTTTCTTTCTTTCTTTCTCTCTCTCTCTCTCTTTCTCTCTCTCTCTCTCTCTCTCTCTCTCTCTCTCTCTTTCTACCTTATGGTTTCTGGGAATCAAACTCAGTTCCCAGGCTTGGCAGCAAGTATCTTTATCCACTGAGTCATCTACTGGCCTCACACACACATTTTAAAAATACTTTTTTTTTCCAAAAGCTTTTGGTACAAAATATCCAGCAGTTTTTATATAGCACAAAAATACAGTAAGTAGAAATGACTCATCAATGAGCCACTAGCTCCTGCAAGCTTTGTTTTGCCCTACCTACTCTGTCCAATTCTTTGTTTTCCATGGCTCTTTACGGGATCTAGTCTACTATCCTCAGTGAGCAATCAGTTGTTCATCTTTGTCCACCTTCTTGAGAGTATGAATGGGCAGGACTGGGCTTTAATAAAGGTCTAAACCAATAAATACTCGTTGAGTGAATGATGAGTGATGGGCCATGGCTACTTGCTCTTTAGGCTTCACAATGCACCAGGCTCTTTCTATGGTCACAACTGTTGAGTAAGTAGATAGCGCTGCCATCTCCATGGTGCAGATTATAGAATTAAGGCCAGACAGGGTAAGTGGCAGCTAAAAAAGTTAGGAGTTTAATCAGACAGTGTGTTATAGAACCTGGATTCCTGCTCTCAGATAATATATAATGCAAATGTAATATATAACTATAATGCATAATATGTAACAATACACTGTGTGATGATTTAATATAAAATAGTAAACAATAACAATATACAAAAAGACATAATCACATTATACAAGGTAACAATTATGGACAAATACTCAAACTTGCACCTTTACATACAAATAGAAACTACATTTCCAGTTTCATGGCATGAACAAGTTAATCTATCCCCTCCCCCCATCACTGGGTAAATTGGGTTATGGAAGTCATTCAGGTCTTTGAAGTGACAGATCACCAGTTAGGGAGCTCGGTATAGTTCTGTTGGTTCAGCCATCGCCATTTCCACAGAGGCAGAGTGTAGGGTGTAGTACAGACATGTGTGCAGAGATGGCAGCTCTAGCAGAATGACTCTGTCTAAACCACAGAAGCCATGGGGGGTGCTGTTTTAGTGCACAGTCATTGCCCCAGACAAACTTCTCCTAAGACTGGTCTTTCCCTGTCAATACTGTGGCTTGGAGCCAGCGACATGCTCTGGCTCTCCATTTTTTTGTCTGTAACTAGGACAGATAAGGGTCTCTTCACTCACTGGGCTGATGCAAGAATAAGTAAGCAGAGGCATGCTATAACTGAGCATAGTAGCTGGTGCATGCTGGGAGTTTAATAAGGAGTAGGACTCCAGGGAGGCATTACAGTCATTAGAACAAACATTGATCTTCTAGAGGCCAAAGTTTGGTTCCCAACACCCATATCAGGCAGCGCAAACTACCTAGAACTCCTGCTCGAGAGGACCATTCTTTTCTGGTCTCCATGGAAACCTGCACCCATGTGCACAAACAGCCACACAGACACACACACATAAAGATTACTTAAGGGGGAGGCAGAAATCCGGCCTACATAGGGCCACAAGCCTCTTCCGGTCAGAAAAGCACCGGGGTAGCTAGGGCGCAGGGTTGGCTGACACTCGCCAGCTACCCACAACACCCGCCACAGGATCTTAAGACTTCTGGTGAGTGGAACACAGCTTCTGCTCCAAACCAATTGCGCGCGGGACCTGAGACTGCATTAGTTAGGGAAGCAGAAACCGGCCTGAGTAGGGCCACAGGCCTCATCCGGCCGGACCAGCACCTGGGTAGCTAGAGCACAGGGTCGGCTGACACCCGCCAGCTACCCACGACCCCCGCCACAGGATTTGGAGACTGCTGGTGAGTGGAACACAGCTTCTGCTCCAGTCCAATCACGCGGGACCTGAGACTGCTCTGGTTGGGGAGGCAGAAATCCGGCCTACGTAGGGCCACAAGCCTCTTCCGGTCAGAAAAGCACCGGGGTAGCTAGGGCGCAGGGTCGGCTGACACTCGCCAGCTACCCACAACACCCGCCACAGGATCTTAAGACTTCTGGAGAGTGGAACACAGCTCTGCTCCAATCCAATTGCGCGTGGGACCTGAGACTGCATTAGTTAGGGAAGCAGAAAACCGGCCTGAGTAGGACCACAGGCCTCTTCCGGCTGGACCAGCACCTGGGTACCGCCAGCTACACACGACCCCCACCACGGGATTTTGAGACTGCTGGTGAGTGGAACACAGCTTCTGCTCCAATCTTTAAACAGTGACAACGACAACAACTAACCCCAGAGATTACCAGATGGTGAAAGGTAAAGGTAATAATCTTACTAACAGAAACCAAGACCACTCACCATCATCAGAATCCAGCACTCCCACTTCGCCCAGTCCAGGGCACCCCAACACACCAGAAAAGCTAGACATGGATCTAAAAGCATATCTCCTGATGATGGTAGAGGACTTCAAGAAGGACTTTAATAACACACTTAAAGAAATACAAAGGAACACTGGTAAACAGGTAGAAGACAGTAAAGAGGAAGCACAAAAATCCCTTAAAGAATTGCAGGAGAACACTGCTAAAGAGTTACAAATCCTTAAAGAAAAACAGGATAACCTAATCAAACAGGTAGAAGTCCTTAATGAAAAACAGGAAAACACATCCAAAAAGATCATGGAAATGAACAAAACCATACTAGACCTAAATAGGGAAGTAGACACAATAAAGAAAACCCAAAATGAGGCAACACTGGAGATAGAAACCCTAGGAAAGAAATCTGGAACCATAGATACCAGCATCAGCAACAGAATACAAGAGATGGAAGAGAGAATCTCAGGTGCAGAAGATTCCATAGAGAACATCGGCACAACAATCAAGGAAAATGTAAAATGCAAAAAGATCCTAACTCAAAATATCCAAGAAATACAGGACACAATGAGAAGACCAAACCTACAGATAATAGGAGTGGATGAGAATGAAGATTTTCAACTCAAAGGACCAGCAAACATCTTCAACAAAATTATAGAAGAAAACTTCCCAAATCTAAAGAAAGAGATGCCCATGAACATACAAGAAGCCTACAGAACTCCAAATAGACTGGACCAGAAAAGAAATACCTCCCGACACATAATAATCAGAACAACAAATGCTCTAAATAAAGATAGAATACTAAAAGCAGTAAGAGAAAAAGGCCAAGTAACATATAAAGGCAAGCCTATCAGAATTACACCAGATTTCTCACCAGAGACTATGAAAGCCAGAAGATCCTGGACAGATGTTATACAGACACTAAAAGAACACAAATTCCAGCCCAGGCTACTATACCCAGCCAAACTCTCAATTAACATAGATGGAGAAACCAAAGTATTCCATGACAAAACCAAATTCACACATTATCTCTCCACGAATCCAGCCCTTCAAAGGATAATAACAGAAAAAAACCAATACAAGGACAGGAACCACGCCCTAGAAACAACAAGAAGGTAATCCCTCAACAAACCTAAAAGAAGACAGCCACAAGAACAGAATGCCAACGTTAACAACAAAAATAACAGGAAACAGCAATTACTTTTCCTTAATATCTCTTAATATCAATGGACTCAACTCCCCGATAAAAAGACATAGACTAACAAACTGGCTACACAAACAAGACCCAACATTTTGCTGCTTACAGGAAACTCATCTCAGAGAAAAAGATAGACACTACCTCAGAATGAAAGGCTGGAAAACAATTTTCCAAGCAAATGGTATGAAGAAACAAGCTGGAGTAGCCATTCTAATATCTGATAAGATTGACTTCCAACCCAAAGTCATTAAAAAAGACAGGGAGGGACACTTCATACTCATCAAAGGTAAAATCCTCCAAGAGGAACTATCAATCCTGAATATCTATGCTCCAAATACAAAGGCAGCCACATTCATTAAAGAAACTTTAGTAAATCTCAAAGCACACATTGCACCTCATACAATAATAATGGGAGACTTCAACACACCACTTTCACCAATGGACAGATCATGGAAACAGAAACTAAACAGGGACACAGAGAAACTAAGAGAAATTATGAATCAAATGGATCTGGCAGATATCTACAGAACATTCTATCCTAAAACAAAAGGATATACCTTCTTCTCAGCACCTCATGGCACCTTCTCCAAAATTGACCACATAATTGGTCACAAAACAGGCCTCAACAGATACAAAAATATTGAAATTGTCCCATTACTTTGATGTTGGCTACTGGTTTGCTGTAGATTGCTTTTATCATGTTTAGGTATGGGCCTTGAATTCCTGATCTTTCCAAGACTTTTATCACGAATGGGTGTTGGATCTTGTCAAATGCTTTTTCCGCATCTAACGAGATGACCATGTGGTTTTTGTCTTTGAGTTTGTTTATATACTGGATTACGTTGATGGATTTCCGTATATTGAACCATCCCTGCATCCCTGGGATGAAACCTACTTGGTCAGGATGGATGATTGTTTTGATGTGTTCTTGGATTCGGTTAGCAAGAACTTTATTGAGGATTTTTGCATCAATATTCATAAGGGATATTGGTCTGAAATTTTCTATCTTTGTTGGGTCTTTTTGTGGTTTAGGTATCAGAGTAATTGTGGCTTCATAGAATGAGGTGGGTAGAGTACCTTCTGTTTCTATTTTGTGGAATAGTTTGTGAAGAACTGGGATTAGATCTTCTTTGAAGGTCTGATAGAACTCTGCACTAAACCCATCTGGTCCTGGGCTTTTTTTAGTTGGGAGACTATTAATGACTGCTTCTATTTCTTTGGGGGATATAGGGCTTCTAAACGATGACACCATTGCATACACTAGCAAGATTTTGCTGAAAGGACCCAAATATAGCTGTCTCTTGTGAGAAGAGGCCGGGGCCTAGCAAATACAGGAGTGGATGTTCACAGTCAGCTATTGGATGTATCACAGGGCTCCCAATGGAGAAGCTAGAGAAAGTACCCAAGGAGCTAAAGGGATCTGCAACCCTATTGTTGGAACAACATGATGTACTAACCAGAACCCCGGAGCTCTTGTCTCTAACTGCATATGTATCGAAAGATGGCCTAGTCGGCCATCAATGGAAAGAGAGGCCCATTGGACTTGCAAACTTTATATGCCCCAATATAGGGGAATGCCAGGGCCAAAAGAACGGGAATGGGTGGGTAGGGAAGTGGGGGGCACTATGGGGGACTTTTGGGATAGCATTGGAAATGTAATTGAGGAAAATATGTAATAAAAATATTAAAAATTAAAAAAAAATTTCAGAAAAAATAGATTACTTAAAATAATTTTGAAATTATAATACACTGGTAGCATGGTATTGATATATCTAGTCTCTTTAGATACTGATGCACAGTCAATAACCATTGCCAGGGGCGACATGTGAAACAGAGTGTCCCAAATATGACAGAAATCAAAAGAGCCAATGCTACTGACCCATGAGTTGCTGAAAAGGACATTTTATGTTCTATGTATTTTACCATGATAAAAATATCCGGAAGTTACAGAGGAGAAGGCAGGGGCTATGAGGGAAGATACATTATAGACTTTTAGTTAATATGCTTTTGTGAAACTCAGTACCATGTACAAGGAATGACTATGGAGGGGTCTGCAAGAAAGGAAATGAGAAAATGCAACCAAAGTAAAACCAACCTCAACCCCCCCCCCAAAAAAAAAATACAAAACACCCTTCTCATTTGCTGAGGATATTTCTACATCTCTTATGAAGACATGTGCTGTCTTGTTTTAAATTTGAAATTTCTGGAACCAGTGAATAAACTCAGCAGATAAAGGAAGGTGCCTTATTATCAGATTGGTGGCCTGAGTTCAAAACTCTGGGGCTATGTGGTTGAAGAAAAGACCTGACTTCTGTAAATTGTCCTCTGAGATCCTATACAATGTATGCAAGGAATGCATGTGGGCACACTAGATACATAAGTGTCTGTGCCTAGAATGTCCAGATAAGCACACTTTTATTAAGAATTTTTCTTACTGTCTTTACTTTGCCAAGAGTTCAAAGAGATGCTTGTAATGGTTTTCACTATATTTTAAGCAGTGACTCTGATAAAAGCCCAAAGTCAGCCGGGCAGTAGTGGCACACGCCTTTAATCCCGGCACTTGGGAGGCAGAAGCAGGCAGATTTCTGAGTCCGAGGCCAGCCTGGTCTACAGAGTGAGTTCTAGGACAGCCAGGGCTACACAGAGAAACCCTGTCTCGAAAAACAAACAAGCAAACAAACAAAAACAAAACAAAACAACAACAAAAAGCACAAAGTCTTACTGTAGGGTCTTTGCAACTGGGGTATCTTTCTGCATTCTGGGAACAGACATTGGCTAAGGTGTTTGATTACTGAGAGAGACATTTGCTGAAGGTCCCTTGTGCCTGGGTCAGCAGGCTTAGGAAGATGAGAGCTGGACTGGGATCTCAGTGGCTATAGAAACCCCATTCCACATACCCTACCTACCCGATTCCCTTTGCAGGGTGGTACCCAGGCAGATTCTAGGAACCTCATTTCACATACCCTACCTACCTGCTTCCCTTTGCTTGAACTATGTCACTCATAGCGGCATTTGCCTTCTGAGTACTCTGAAAGCTGAAGGAGGCCCACGAGATCTGATAGTGGTTTGGTGAGCACTGACCCTTCATCTGAGAGATGATGAGAAATGAGAGGGTGCCCAATACTCTGAGGTCAAGATTAAGAGACTGTGATTTAAGAACGTGGAAAGACCTTGTGGTGACCTTGTGTCCTATGGGAAGCTCTTCCCATATCCAGGAACATTGCATGTCTTAGAGGGGAAACAGAATCAGAGCTACACATGACTGACAGGTGCCCAGCGATGTCCTATCCTTTTGCTGATTTTTAAGGTAAGTTCAGGTATGTAAGGTGACCAATGATCTGGAATGCTGGATCATTAAACTTTGTGATTGATGCTATACAACTGGTAGGTTTTACTGGAGGAATTATGTGTCTGCATTTTAAAGAAACTTGGCTGGCAACTTGGGAGATGGCTCAGTGGGTAAAATGATTGCCAGAAAAGCATGGGGCCCCAAGTTCCAAACCCTAGGACTTAAAACCTGGGTACACATCTATAATCCCCATGCTAGGGAGACTGAGACCAGCAGATCCCTGGAGTTTATTGGTCAGATAGTCTAGCAAATTTGGGGAGCTCTGGGTGAGTGGGAAACCTTGTCTCAAAAAATAAAGTTGGAGGCTCGTGAGATGGCTTTAGTGGATAGAGGTTCCCAAGGTGGATGTTAGAACCCACATGGTAAAGGAGAGAACTGACCTCTACAAGTCAACCTCTTACCTGCTGACATATGCCATACACATGCACATACATGTATGTGCACTCACTGGCGCGCACACACACACACACACACACACACACACACACTTATACCCCTTACTTGTACCAACACATACATTAATCAATTAATTGCTATTTACAGCTTGACTCCTAGAGCTCTGATTTTATAATTTTCCTCCAGGCTGGGCTCTGCCTCATCTGTGTCCATTCATTCTTCATCCATCTGATCCCGGCAAAGGCCTTTGACCTCTGAATTCCAGATTTCAGAGCAACCACTACTCATTTCCAGCCTGTGCGTCCCCATCTGTCCAGTTGCCATTTATAGCACCATCTCTTGCAATTGTTTAATTTTAACAGTATTATCAGCAACATGTACAATCCTCCATCTGCTTATTGTCTTCTCTGTTCTCTCAGTCAGATCCCCTCATCCAGAGCCAGGCTGCCTCCTAAAAGAACAGCAGGGGTAGGGGGTGGGGGTGGGGGGCATGGAACATAAAAGAAAGCCACCTGCTTGGCTTCCACCAGAATTCACATGCTCTTAAGAAACCCTGTGTGGGTCACAGGTGGGGTTGGAGAGATGGTTTAGTAGTTAAGAGTACTGGTTACTTTTGCAGGGGACTTGTGTTAACCGTCCTTAACTCCAACTCTAGTCCCAAAAGATCTAATGCGTTTTTCTGGACTCATAGGCACTGCATGAACATAGTTCACAGACACACATGCAGGATATACATAAATACATATGTGTGTGAGATTATATATATATATATATGGGAGATGTGTTTAAGCAGGTGTGTAGATGTATTTAGCCTGCATATCTATAATATATATATATTACATATATATATCTATATATATATGTAGATATATATCATATATATATCTCATATATATATGAGATAGATAGATAGATAGATAGATAGATAGATAGATAGATAGATAGATAGATAGATAGATCAAGGTAAGAGGCTAATGCAGGAGAATTTCCTCCAATAGAGAGACACTGAAACTGTTTTTTTTCCCTCAATATAGTACTGTTCACTCCAGTAAACAGAAATTTCCACACTGAGGTTTCACACAGGAAGCAGAGAGATCCAAGGCAGGAGGGTAGACACAGTTTCTGAAGGGCGTGTAGCATGTTGCTATTTCTGATAATATACCTTTTAAAATGTAGCTCTTTCATGGGTGTATCTGATTAGTTAAAAGGGTTACATCTCTCCCTATTAATGAAACAAAGGAAAGTTTCCAATCAGATGAATCTGCCATAAATACCCAGTTTTAACTGATAGAGGTTTTACATCTTTGTTGATGTTAAGAGGTGCTTTCCTGAGTAAATGAGAAAGTCTAGCTGCCTCCTAGAAGAACAGCTGAGGATAGGGGGGACACGGAACATAAAAGAAAGATGTATTGCAGGGTATAGCAAAGCTATGCAACATTCACATTTTTCTTCAATGCACAGGACAGGGCACCAGTAGGAAGCCCCCTGGGAAGTAATTTACAGCAGGTGAAACTGGGGCTCAGAGAAGTTAATTGAACTTGCCCCGAGTCACACTGCAGATTTGTGATGGGAATGGGATTTGAACCCAGAGCCACTGAGTTACGATGTTCACCTTGGGAGAGTCTGAGTTATACAGAAATATTGGGTGTGTTTTATTGTCTAAGCATCAGGCGACCTGGCTGCAAAAGCTGGATTCTACTGAGCCCTATACCACAGCACCCAGATGTACTGAATTCTAGCTGACTGGCTAGGAGTCATTCTTCTGTGAGGTGGATAAGAAAGATATTTCAAGTACCATTAACTACTTCTAATTTAAGCTCTATTAAATTTAAAGCCTGTAGTAATTATACTGAGAGCTGGGGGGGGGTTGTTTTATTTTTGCTGCCTTTGAAGGGGAAAAATGAGCTTCGGTTACAATAGCATCAATAAGAGACATATTTAAATTCAGCCTCAGTTGGTTTGGTGGTATGTACATGTAATCCCGAAGCTTTGAATACTAAATGTGGGAGAATCATAAATTCCAGGACAGCTTTGGATATATAGCAAAACCTTGTCTCCAAAAACCAAAGCCATCGACCAACCAAACAATGACTGTGTGTTTGTTTTAAGGATGTTGGCAGGAGAGATAACATGGTGTTTCACCAGCTCCATCTGTGTGATAAGCCAATAGATGGCCCAGCTGACAGCTAAGGGAATAATCATTGGCAGGACCAAGTCCAATGACACCAGCTCCAAACTCTTGTTTTCCTGTTCATGTTGACTTGTAGGCATCCCTGGACTTCTGTGTCTCTATGACAGTCTGATGAAGAGTGAGACACGGACACACTCAAAATGTTGCTGTGCTGTTCAGTGCTCATCAGCAGCTTGACAGGATTCATAATGGCCTGGGAAGTGGGCCCTGGGACATACCTGTGGGAGCTTATGATGATGATGTTAATTATATGAAAAGACCCACTCCTATGGATAGCTCATCCCTGTGATCCTGGGTTAAGTGGAGGGAGGGAGCTGAGCAGAAGTAAATCTTTGCTCTCTGCTTGCTGACTGTAGATACAATGTGACCAGTGGCCTCCAGCTTCTGCTTATTGGACTTCCCCCTCAGGGTTGACTATTCAGCCCTGAGCTAAATAGCCTTTTCTTCTTTAAGTTACTTTTTATCATAACATCGGGGAAAAGTAATTAAGATCTTTGTATTGACTTCAAGCCTCTCTTCAAGTGAGAACTCCTGCCCAAGTGCCCAGTGGCCAGCTGTTTTGCTGGCCAATGAATATTTTAGCGGACTGCAGATTTGAAAGTAGCATACCCTGTTATTTACAAATTATGTTGATAAATGCTGACTTTCAGTGAATTCCTTATGAGCTGATATTAGTAAAATTGTATTCAGGTCTGCAGCTGAGTGCATCCTTAATGACAAACGACTGTTGTGAAGTGCTGTCTATTTTATCTGCCCCCTCAAAAGGGGCTCCTGTACTCAGGTGAGGTCAGGTGAAATCTTAATTAATCAGATAAGACTAGAGCCTATGATTGGGGCATTGGAAGGAGGGGGTGGAGCTGAAAGTTTTAGAGAGGGGAGAGAGAGGGGGGAGAAGGAGGGTAAGAGGAGGGGAAGGAAGAGAGGAGGAAGAAGGGAGGAGGAGGGGAGAGGAAGCTGGGGGGAATGGACAGAAGATGGAGGAAGAAGATGAACCAGAATCACGTGGCCTGAAAGAGCCACAGGTAGCTATGGATATCATAGAAGGGCAACAGAGCAATCAATGTAGGGTACATTTGCCCCATCTAGATGTTCAGCTTGTATTTATATCAATTGAGTTTTGAGTTCTTTGTGTGGGCATTTTCGAGGCTGAGGATTTACTGTTATAAATCTGGCTGATAAGATACAAGTCTCTAGAGTTTTCGTTTTACGGGACTAGAGCCAGTGGGAGATGGCTTGGGAAGTACGAGCAGTTTGGAGCAGCTAACCATGGGAATCTGGGAAGACCTCCACATGGGGATAGGCATGGAGGTGGGGAGACCCCCATTGCCAGTGCATTGCCAGACATAGTGTGGATTGATTTTTTTAAATAATACACTACAAACAACAGTTGACCAAACTGATTGTTCCTTGAATTGAACCAATGTGAGGCTGGGCAAGGCAAGATCACAGGAAGTCAGCATGTGCTTCCAAACAGAGTTGGAAGAAGATGGCACTCTCTTGACTTGTATTAGAACTCCAAGAAACAAAAACATCAGCAATGCCTTGTGGGATGAGAGAAAATGGAAAATGTGGAAGGCTACCTGTGCTGGTTAGTTTCTCCTGCCAACTTCACACACCTACAATCATCTGGGAAGAGCATTTCAACTGAGGGACTGTCTAAATCAGGTTAGCCTGAGGGCATGTCTTTGGGGTTTGTCTTGGTTGTTAATTAATGTAAGACAACCCAGTCTACTGTGGGAGGCACCATTCCCTAGGTTGGGCCCTGAATTGTTAAAAATGAAGAAAATGAGCAGAGCTAGCAAGGATCTGTGCATTTATTCTCTCTCTCTCTGCTCTTCATTGTGGATATAATTCATTACATTCTTGCCTCAGCTTCACCAAAATGATGGGCAGTGATTTAGAATTATAAGGCAAATTAACCCTTTCATTCCTTGGTTGCTTTTTGTTAGAGTATTTTTATCATTACAACAGAGTAAAATTTGAATATGGTCCATGTTTCCAACAATTCACGGGTAAATGGAATTTAATCAAGTCTATACAGCAGCCTCTCAGTTCTAAATTCACTGTAAGAACCTGTCTTCCTTATTTTGTGCCGCTTTTTTTTTAATATCAGATTAATTTCTCAAAGGTTAATCACATGGCGCTTATTTTAATTACGCCTTTCTAGTCAGGACAAATGGCAGCATTTGACTTCTTGTAGCCTTCCTTTGTATTGTGTGACCAATGAGATTATTAATAAATGCCTTTTCATTGTGTATCCAGGCTGTAGGTGCCCACGGGGTATGGGGCAGCCTCCTGTATTTTATTCTGGGTGCAGTGTCAGCAGGACCTTGTGGATTTGCTAATGAGCTAAATCCGGTTAGTGCCACACGCCCTGGATGGCCAGAGATCTTTTAAATACATCATTGCTCACAGAGACTCAGCTGGACTCAGGCGGAGAGAGATTAACTCCTCATTCCAATTAGCAAAGAGTCCGACTGTTGCATGTGGCTTGCTTCTGTAGCCCCAAACCCAGAACCCGCTGACTGAGAGCTACTGGCGGGCCAACAACAAACCCTGGCTTAGAAAATGATGGCCTCAAGAAAGGATTTCTTTTATTATCATTATTTGTTTTGCCTGTGCCTCAGAGGCCACCATCTCCATTAATAGGATGGGCATTTCGGAGAGATAGGAAGTGTTCTGCTTCTGGAGGGGAGCTGTGCAAGAGCAATACACTGACTTCTTCCTACAACTATTGAAGGCTCA
Source organism: Mus caroli (assembly GCF_978045245.1). Taxonomy (NCBI): domain Eukaryota; kingdom Metazoa; phylum Chordata; class Mammalia; order Rodentia; family Muridae; genus Mus; species Mus caroli. Next base: position 73,053,075 of record NW_028227266.1, read on the forward strand.
GAGCCATAAGAGCGGGACACTGGAAATATATCTGAAATCCTTAACCAGCTTCCTGCATGGCAAAGCATTGCAGGTGTATGGCATTTTGCATTCAGTGTTTGATTCTTTGGATAATAACCATACTGGTTTGTCATTATAGAATGTGGCAATCTCTACTCACTCTCTGCATATTAATTAATTTAACCCTCACAAGAGCTCTAGGACAGATCCAAGTGCTCCAAACAAACTGGTGGGTGGCATCTCTCCCTTTTTGTGCTCTTATCTCTCTCCCCTCTTGCTGTCCTTGAGTTGAATTCATGTTTAAGCTATGCGTATTGTGGCTTTGTATATCCATGCAGAGATTTTTATTTTTGTTAAAAAGCACTTACTTTTAAATGCAGTATGAATTTGGGCTATTAAAAGCCAAACCCAAATCAGGCATCTACAAGGAAACTACATAGAAGAATAGGAGATACTCACAAAAATCAACAATAGAATTTTCAGAAATAAAGATGACTAGAAATTCTTTTCTTTAATATTATATCTGATAAGAAGTAAAAACGTACAAAATAAAATATTTGTCCTGGAAATGAAGAGCAGAAATGTATATATTGTTTGATTTTACTTAAGAGTAAAGATGATTCATAAAAATATTCAATAATAAAACTTAAACCATAGTAAAGTAAAAAAAAAAAAAACAAACAAAACCTGTTCAGATTCCTGACCATAATCTATCAAAATTAACATACTTGGGCCTTTCCAGAGTTGTCCAGAGGTATTCCTGAACAGAAATCAAGGCATATACCCTAACCACAAGCCCATCTAAAAATCAATGAGGTTCAAAAAAAAATCACTTGCTTTACAAGAGAATATAATCTTTGCAAGCTACAAAGGAGATCCAACTGGGGGAATTGATAAATCTTTTTTTTTTTTTCAAAAGCAATACTGAATACTTAAAGATCAAGGATCATAATCTTTACTGTTGTAACAGAAGGCAAAAATAAAACAGGATTCTACTTATATAAATGCTTTCCAAAGCTCCAGTTGTACACACACACACACACACACACACACACACACACACACAGGCTTTAAAATGACTCCCCTATCTAGAGCAGCCAAAGGCAAAGCTTACCAGGGTCCAAGGTTTGAATGTATCTGTAAAGTGTCCACAATGGGCTTTTTCAAGAGTGTAATGGCTTCTTTACTCTTTGTGTCTGCAGGGGAGCCAGAGTGGCTAATGCTGGGATACTCGGCAGGGCAACAAAGGATGAACTTGAAAAAAATTACACAAGATGTTTGCACATGTGTGGGGGGAAGAGAGGGTAATAGAGGAATACAAATATCAGGAGTAGGTTTATAAAAAGCTCATATTCTGAGTAAGACCAGCTCCTCATTTGGTCCTAAAGCACCCCTTTGTCTTGCAGCATGAGTTCTCCAGGTTTACCCAGTACAGAAGAAGCCTGTTTCTTCTGTGGGTTGGACTCACCTATGTAAGCCTGCTCGGCTCTCTTCTGAACTACACCACTGGGCACCTCTTCCTGCTGCTTCCACCACAGATCCACTCTGCCATGCTCCTCTCATTTCTCAGAGTCTTGTGGGGTTTGGGAGGGGGAGGGGTGCATTGCTCATCTGTGCATACCTGAGGCCTTGGCGATAGAATGAAGATGCCACATGGTCAGTAATGAGTTTAAATAAAGGAAGATTCTGGCTTTCTTCTTTAAAAAAAAATGTGTTTATTGCCCCTAGAAAAGAAGAAAGCTGAAATAACTATAGGAGTTGCCAGGCTACAAAATTTTATTCTCTAAATCAATATTTTTTTTCTATTCATGGGTGAAAAAACTATCTCAAACGAACTCATTCTATAACTATTTTTTTTTTAAATCCCAGCACTTGGGAGGCAGAGGCAGGCGGATTTCTGAGTTCGAGGCCAGCCTGGTCTACAAAGTGAGTGCCAGGACAGCCAGGACTACACAGAGAAACCCTGTCTCGAAAAACCAAAAAAAAAAAAAAAAAAAAAAAAAAAATCTAAATATAAGCAAGCTGCCTGAAATAATTAGCAGAAATGTGCTGCAAGCTACTTCTTCTATGTCTACAGAATAGAAATTCCAGGAAACAAATAACGTTTTAGGGATTTAGGCTGCAACTTTTGAGGTATTAGTCATGGTAAAAGGTATGGGAAGCATTTGTACTCTAGAAACTTCAGGTTGGGGTTAACCTAAAGGTAACTGAGCTCCAGAACTCGTGTCTGAATTCATCCAATTCACCTAACACTCACTTAAACCAGAAACAAATGCTCAGCTGTCCAAGATTCCAACTCATGAAGGTGCCTGGTGGTAGGAGAGAGAAATGTGAATGAAACCCTTAGGCTCTCAAGTTGTAGCCCTAGATGCTTGTATCCATCTCCTGGGACCTTGTAGTGACCAGTTATTATCTCAGTCCTGCACAGTAAGAAATACAAACTCAGTGGCTTCGAGGGAGCTTAGATTGCAGAGATAGCTCAGTCAGTAAAGTGCTTACTACATAAGCATGGGGACCTGAGTTCAAATTCCCAGGTTACACACACACACACACACACACACACACACACACACACACACACACACACACGTGTGCCAGGTGATGGGGAACATGCCTGTAATCTCAGTATTGGAGAGGAATCAGGATCTCTGAGGCTTGCTGTTCAGCCAACCTAGCCAAATGGATGAACTGTGGGTTCAGTGGGAGATGCTGTCTCAAAAAATAAGGCAGAGAAAGAGACAAAAAGAACCCCATTGTTGTCCTGTGGCCTCCACATGCATAATCAGTGTAAACACACACACACACTGCAGACATTGACACCCAGGGATTTTTATCTTAAATCCCCCATGTGTTCCTGGTGTGCATGTCCAATTTTATGCCATATCTTTCAGAACTGCATATTAGAATCACTAATACCCATGGCTGCCCTCCCATAACTTGGAGCAGAATTCCCAGTTAAAAGCATTCATCTTTTATCTTGTTCTCTATCATCTCAGCATGGTCTTCGCCAGAGAGGACATTATCAAGGGTAACAATATCCATTAACCATCCTGGGGTTCCACAAATGAGTCTTCTAAAGATGCTTTTTGTAAGCTCATGGGCTAACCAAGGGTATAACTTAATAGAGATTGTTTTAGATGCCTAAAACCTTCTAATATCCCCGAGGGTCTTTCCTCAGAAAATGTCAGATTTTCCCTTTCAGTTTTCTTTTTAACTTGGAGTCACACTCCTACCTCTGTGCTTTGATTGGAGTCTCTCTAAACAAGAAAGCGATGATCAGTAATTGGGGTTTTTAAGATTTATTTAATTTGTAATTATGCACGTATGTGCCTGTGTGTGATTATGTGCATGTGAGCACAATGCCTGAACAATCCAGAAAAGGTGGTCAATCAGCCCTCTTCCCCAGGAATGGTCATCAAATGCCCTAGTGCTGGAGTTACAGGCAGCTGTGAGCTACCTCATATGGATGCTGGAAACTGAGTTGAGGTCCTCTACAAGATCAACAAGTGTTCTTAACTACTGAGTCATCTTTCCAGCCCTAGTAGCTACAAATTATGAGATAAGACTCCAGTACAAGAAGGCTAATTACAATGTACTTTTCTTTGCTTTTGAGTGGAGTAGTGATATCATACCTGTATTGATAAGTCTGACAAAATCCAATTATCATTTGAACATGTTTTTTACAAATGAAAAATCTGAAGCAGGGTGAATGACGAGAGTATAATTAATAGGAATATTTCAAAAGATTTGTTCTATGAAAAGGAGGTGATGGTGTCCTTGGTCATTACAAAGTTGAAGGTCACTCTGGTCATCAGACCCCTAAAGAAGGAATGGGGGGGCTAAACTGTTGCTTTCTCTCCTGCCATCCTGTGGCTTAAATCCTGGGCCTTATGCTTGCTGAGCAAGCAGTCTACCTCTGGATTGTGTCCCAGGTCCAAAGAGCTGTTTGGAGGAAAGCAGGTGCTCACTAGCAAAAGAAAAAATATATTATTCAAATACTAAGCTAGAAAGAAGAAAAATATCCTGGCCTGACAGACAAGGGAGGCAGCGTTTTCTGCAAACCTTGCCAGAGCCAAGTTTCTGAGCTCTAGTCCTGTTTGGGTAGCCAGTTTCCTGAGATTTTAATAGCTTTGTTTTTCTAGAGAAAAGTTAATACAGCTATGATTATTATGGGAGTGTGGCATCAAAACTAGGAACAGGGAGAAAGTAAATCAAAATAAATAATAGAAGTTTTCCTTGACCATCAAAGTAGCAGACAGACAGGCCACCAGGGAAAAGAGGCAGATTTTAATCTTAAGTGAGTTTTTTGACCTCTGTTTATGTCAGGCTGAATGCTTAAGTCAGAATGACAGTTGGGCCTGGTGGTACATACCTACAACTGCGGCTTGCAGGTGGGAGAGATGGGCATCAAGAGTTTACCTTTGTCTCAACAAACAAGAAAAGAGAAGAGGAAAGTGGAAAACAAAGTAGGAAAATATTAAATTTCTCAGGAGACCTCCACTCAATGCAGAGGAAACATATGACGCAGCCCCAAACTCCATTTGAGCAGCTCAGAGGAAACCTGGCAGAGAGCAGGACGGATACTTGCCTGTTAGCGACTTTTCACGAGAGTGAGCAAAGCCATTTAGCTTGGATTTGCAAGGGCAATGATGACCTTATAAATACCACTCAAGAACAGTTACCCCATCTGATTCATTTATGACATATACTTATGCACTGTGGTCGCCAATGTCTCATTACTTAGACTATCTAAGGTTAGCTCCCCCAGCCTAAATTAAATCAGAAAAATGCATTTACAGCCAATTCATGTATCAGAACAACTTTATCCATCATCCTCTCTGCACTTAGATATTTACACTTACCTGATCTACTTTCCAAATCTCTCTCCTCCTCAGCCATCCAATTTCCCCACATTTATCATGGTTGTAGAATAGCCTGAGTCCTGCACCCTGAGAGGAGCGAAGGGCGCAGCAATCCACAGTGAATTGGAGATGCTGCCTCAGTCATTGCGCGCATGCCAGAAACGATGGCCAACTTTTCAGCACCTCGACTTCTTCATCCGTAAAGTAGAAGTTAGCAATGTGTCCTGTGAGTCTCGCAGGCAGGTCACGTGGTAAAACTTGGCATGACCCTGCCTTGGAGCACGTTAGGCATCATCCGTATGGATACAAGAAGGTCCTTCTGCCTATAGGGTTTTAAAACAGTTTTTTTCAGTGCTGTGTGAGAGAAGTGGTGTCTGAGAAGTCCGGTCAACCACGCGTGTAGTCTTTCAGGTTTAAGGGAAAGGAGCCCCTCCTTTTCTCAAAATGTTGCCAGAGAAGTGAAGCCAGGCTTCATGCCTAAGTCTAAGAAAATAGAAAACTAATGCATAAGAACTAGGAATATGTTAGCATGGGCAAGACTGTGTGCAATCATTAGGACAAAAGGGTAGTTTATTTTTATACAATAATGGAGTAACCTCCACTCTCTGCCCACTTACCACGTAGCATCTATTTAATCCTATGTATTAACAGTCAGGACAGTAAGTGTGTGGATGTCCAGTCTATCATTTATTTATTTTAATTATACTAGGGTGTGTGTGTGTGTGTGTGTGTGTGTGTGTGTATGTATGGTACCTGTGTGTGGTGTGTGTGTGTGTGTGTGTGTGTGTGGTGTGTATGTGTGAGTATCTGAGTATGTAAGTATGTATGTGTGGTGTGTATCTGTATTTGTATATGTGTGTGTATATGTCTGCATGTGTGTGTGTGTGTGACTGTGTATATGTGTGTGGTATACTTTGTATATGTGTGGAGAGTATATGTTTGTGTGTATACATGGGTACTGTATTGCAGTCCTTCTGGGGGCCAGAAAAAGGAATTTGATCCTCTAGAACTAGTCGTATAGTTTTGAACTGTCTTGTGGGTATGGGACCCATACCTGGGTGCTCTGCAAGAGCAGCCAGTGCTCTTTAGTGAGTCATCTCTCAGTTATGGAATGTCTATTTTAAAGATCAGAAAAGTGAACAAAAGCCAAGTAGCTTCCCCAAGGCTGATGCAAAAACAGCTATCAGGATTCGGCTTTAGAATGTATTAAACCGGGCTTCCGAGAAGACTTCCCTCACTAAGCTCTTTAGTGCTTATGGGGTATAGACTGCAATCTGCAGACAGGTGCATTACTGGACTTCCCACAATGGAGGAAACTCCCCAAAGTGAGCTCAAAGGAGAAGTTAAGTGAATAGATGTAGGATTATGTGGTGGGAAATGCCTTTAACCAGCCCTCAAGCGCAGAAGATAATCATCCAGTGTAGAATGCAGGACTTCAATCTGGGCGGATGGGAGATGAACCTGAAACCTCCCTAGAAAGCTCATCCACTCAGAGACACTACAGACTCAGTGAGAATGACTACACAGATCTGTCCGGACCATGCGATCCAACAAGGATGTTCATCTTCCTAAACACACACACTCACACACCACATACACCATACATACCACACATACACACACCCTCTATTAAAATTTCAAATTCATTCTTCAGAAAAACTGAGTGACTAAGCAGCTTTATAGCAACAACTCATACAATATAAAGAAAAATCCAGGGAAATATAGTTAGTAAAATTATACATAAATACAAAGAAAATTGATATGATCCCTTCAAGAAAAACAAACAAACAGCAAAAAACAACTCCAGGCTTGGTTGATACTATAAGTAAAAAAAAATTCAAGATTTCCCCAGTCATATGCAATTTCTACCATCAATTAGAAACCAGAATATTCCACATCATATTTTATACAAGAGAGATAGTTGTGGTAGCAAGGTGGCAGGCTGCAATTAGGTTGGCTCATTTATAACTGTGGATACAAGAATGATAAAATATTGTGGAGTGGAATTCAACAAATTGTAACAAATACATCCCCACTAACTGTGCTTATTCTATTAACAAGACACAAACTTCCCGAAAGCAAAATATAGTTCTGTACTAGCAAAAATTAAAGAACATACCTTGACTAGAAGTTTAAAATAATTTTGTAAACTACATGATAAAGTTTTGTTAGTATTTAAATAATTTAAAGAAATTAAATAACTTTGGGGATTCGCATATAGGTAGGTAAGGTTACTTTTAGAAAATAAGAAATAGAAGGGACTTATTACCTATTAAGGGTTAATTAACAAAAATGTTAGAAACATCACATATAAAAATTCCCTTAAAAACTAGAAATCAGAGCTGGGCATGGTGGCACAGTCCTTTAGTCCCAGCACTCCAGAGTCAGAGGCAGGGGGATCTCTGTGAGTTCAATGCCTGGTCTACAGAGATAGTTCCAGAACATCTAGGAAAACATAGTGAGATCTTGTGTCAAAAAAAACAAAATCTCAGGTGTCCAAACACCTTGCACTTATTAAAGTCCTAACAAACACAATAATGCAAGAGAAAGGATGTATAATTAATTATGATGGAAACTATAAGAATTAGATAGTAAAAATAAAAACAGAAAGATACAGTTAATGGTCAAAGTGGAAACTCCAAATCTACATTTATAAAAGAGATCATTATTATGAATAAACTTATTTAATTGGGCTAAATGTGAATTTGTTTAGAGAAGACTCCATGTTCAACTATGAGCAATGACATGCTGGTTATTTTTACATGTTATAGACATGTAATCATGCTATCACAGAAGGGTAAGTATACTAGGGACCAACACATTAAAAGAACTCAACTCCTTTATAAAAGTCAATAAAATAAATCAGCTCAAAGATATTAACCTGACTATTAGGCTTGTATAATCAGTCCTTAGTATATCCCTTATGGAAATTAACCTAAATCAACACTCCCATGAAAATACAAGAATGTTTGAACATATTATTTTATAAATTCTGCTATTTTAGTGACATGTTTAGCAGCCTGAATATTAAATATCCTGTCCAGACTTGTATATTTGAATACATGGTCCTGGCTGGTGGTGCAGTTCTGAAAGGTTATGGAACCTTTAAGAGGTGGAGCCTTGCTGAAGGAAGCAAATCATTGGGAAGAAGGGTTGTGACATCCTTTCCCTTCCCCCACCCACAGGCTGCTTCCTGACTGTGGATGGAAGGCACCCAGCACCTCAAGCTCCCGTCCTGCTGTCCCAACCATGATACACCTTGCACCTGTCAATCAAAATGAACTCATCCTGTCTTTAGCTGCCTCTTGTCAGGTATTTATTCATAGCAATAAGAAGATGATAAGAATAATACCATAACCCCTCTAGGGTCACATATTAGATATCCTGCACACCAGATGTTTGCATTGTGATTCATAACAGTAGAAAATTATAAAGTATCAGTGAAATAATTTTATGGTTGGGGGTCACCACAACATGAAGAACCCTACTACTAAAGGGTCACACTGCTCAAGGACATGGCACAAAATCCATCTCTGCTTCCCAACTTTTTTTATGTACTGGTTTCTTACAACCCAACTCATTGAACATCAACAAACATCAAAACCAACAACACTGTAGAGTTTCTCACTCATAGACTTTTCTATTCTAAATGTTTTTTTTTTCTAAATAAGCCTGAAAACATGAATGTTCAAATGGTTGTGTTGGTGTTTGCTCAACTTTTCCAGTTGTTATCGATAAGAATGTTTCTGTATTTTGGTGACTCCATCTTTAATACCAGCACTTGGGAAACTGACGAAGGATGTTATTTCTATGAGTTCATACATAGTGGTCTCTAGACAGGGGCTACATTTATGAGTGTGCATTTGAAGGACAGAAAGAAAGGCAAGGAAAGAAAGAGATGGAGGAAGAAAACAAAAAGAGATGAATGAATGAATGAATTTTAGTCCATTGAAAATCAATTCACCATTAGTGGGAGTCACTTATAAACGCATACACATTTAAAAGGTGAAGCACATCACAAATTCGTGCTGACAACTCTAATTCAATTTTGAGAATATGGTACTTAATTTCATTTACCTTACCTCTGTAACACTGTCCCCAGTGTCCAAAACCACGCTTGTCAATGATACCAAGACATTTAGCAATTGTGTAAATCCCACAGCATATGAGGCAGCCAAATAACAAAAGCACAAAGAGCATCCGTACTGTTGTGGTTATCAAATAGTTTTATATTTTTTAAAAGGGAAATTTCTATAAAGTGTGTGTTCTAGTAAGTGAGCTGGTTTCCTAGTTTCAAAGCCAAATCCTAAAGCAAGAACAACCTTCAGAGTTGTATTTTCTAAGCCTGTTTGCTTCAGTGCATTGCATATTTTTCATACTCAACAAGTCTTGCTTTCATTGCTTTTAAACATTTAATGAAGTACATGGTACACATATACTTTTATAAATTAATATTTCAATAACCTGTCATGCTTTGTACAAATCTTCACCTTGATTTGTTTTGCCAACTAGTATATACCAAAGAACATTCCATAGTGTGTAATGGTGCTCTAAAATCACATATCACTTGTATATTGCTTTTTTTATGTCCTCATTGTTTGCAAATTCATCTTTTTTTTAATTTTTAATATTTTTATTACCTATTTTCCCCAATTACATTTCCAATGCTATCCCAAAAGTCCCCCATAGCGCCCCCCGCTTCCCTACCCACCCATTCCCATTCTTTTGGCCCTGGCATTCCCCTATATTGGGGCATATAAAGTTTGCAAGTCCAATGGGCCTCTCTTTCCATTGATGGCCGAATAGGTCATCTTTCATATATACATATGCAGCTAGAGACAAGAGCTCCGGGGTTCTGGTTAGTACATCATGTTGTTCCAACAATAGGGTTGCAGATCCCTATAGCTCCTTGGGTACTTTCTCTAGCTTCTCCATTGGGAGCCCTGTGATACATCCAATAGCTGACTGTGAACATCCACTCCTGTGTTTGCTAGGCCCCGGCATCTTTTCACAAGAGACAGCTATATTTGGGTCCTTTCAGCAAAATCTTGCTAGTGTATGCAATGGTGTCAGCGTTTAGAAGCTGATTATGGGATGGATCCCTGGATACGGCAGTCTCTAAATGGTCCATCCTTTCATCACAGCTACGAACTTTGTCTCTGTAACTCCTTCCCTGGGTGTTTTGTTCCCAATTCTAAGAAGGTGCACAGTGTCCACACTTTGGTCTTCATTCTTCTTGAGTTTCATGCGTTTATCAAATTGTATCTTATATCTTGGGTATCCTAAGTTTTGGGCTAATATCCACTTATCAGTGAATACATATTGTGTGAGTTCTTTTGTGATTGTGTTACTTCACTCAAGATGATGCCCTCCAGGTCCATCCATTTGGCTAGGAATTTCATAAATTCATTCTTTTTAATAGCTGAGTAGTACTCCATTGTGTAAATGTACCATAATTTCTGTATCCATTCCTCTGTTGAGGGACATCTGGGTTCTTTCCAGCTTCTGGCTATTATAAATAGGGCTGCTATGAACATAGTGGAGCATGTGTCCTTTTTACCGGTTGGGACATCTTCTGGATATATGCCCAGGAGAGGTATTGCTGGATCCTCCGGTAGTACTATGTCCAATTTTCTGAGGAACCGCCAGACTGATTTCCAGAGTGGTTGTACAAGCTTGCAATCCCACCAACAATGGAAGAGTGTTCCTCTTTCTCCACATCCTTGCCAGCATCTGCTGTCACCTGAATTTTTGATCTTAGCCATTCTGACTGGTGTGAGGTGGAATCTCAGGGTTATTTTGATTTGCATTTCCCTGATGATTAAGGATGTTGAACATTTTTTCAGGTGCTTCTCTGCCATTCGGTATTCCTCAGGTGAGAATTCTTTGTTCAGTTCTGAGCCCCATTTTTTAATGGGGTTATTTGACTTTCTGGAGTCCACCTTCTTGAGTTCTTTATATATATTGGATATTAGTCCCTTATCTGAGTTAGGATAGGTGAAGATCCTTTCCCAATCTGTTGGTGGTTTTTTTGTCTTATTGATGGTGTCTTTAGCCTTGCAGAAGCTTTGTAGTTTCATGAGGTCCCACTTGTCAATTCTCGATCTTACAGCACAAGCCATTACTGTTCTATTCAGGACTTTTTCCCCTGTGCCCATATCTTCAAGGCTTTTCCCCACTTTCTCCTCTATAAGTTTCAGTGTCTCTGGTTTTATGTGAAGTTCCTTGATCCACTTAGACTTGACCTTAGTACAAGGAGATAGGAATGGATCGATTCGCATTCTTCTACATGTTAACAACCAGTTGTGCCAGCACCATTTGTTGAAAATGCTGTCTTTCTTCCACTGGATGTTTTTAGCTCCCTTGTGGAAGATCAAGTGACCGTAGGTGTGTGGGTTCATTTCTGGGTCTTCAATTCTATTCCATTGGTCTATTTGTCTGTCACTATACCAGTACCATGCAGTTTTTATCACAATTGCTCTGTAGTAGAGCTTTAGGTCCGGCATGGTGATTCCACCAGAGGTTCTTTTATCCTTGAGAAGAGTTTTTGCTATCCTAGGTTTTTTGTTATTCCAGATGAATTTGCAGATTGCACTTTCTAATTCGTTGAAGAATTGAGTTGGAATTTTGATGGGGATTGCATTGAATCTGTAGATTGCTTTTGGAAAGATAGCAATTTTTACAATGTTGATCCTGCCAATCCATGAGCATGGGAGATCTTTCCATCTTCTGAGATCTTCTATAATTTCTTTCTTCAGAGACTTGAAGTTTTTATTATACAGATCTTTCACTTCCTTAGTTAGAGTCACGCCAAGATATTTTATATTATTTGTGACTATTGAGAAGGGTGTTGTTTCCCTAATTTCTTTCTCAGCCTGTTTATTCTTTGTGTAGAGAAAGGCCATTGATTTGTTTGAGTTAATTTTATATCCAGCTACTTCACCGAAGCTGTTTATCAGGCTTAGGAGTTCTCTGGTGGAATTTTTAGGGTCACTTATATATAGTATCATATCATCTGCAAAGAGTGATATTTTGACTTCATCTTTTCCAATTTGTATCCCTTTGATCTCCTTTTGTTGTCGAATTGCTCTGGCTAGGACTTCAAGTACAATGTTGAATAGGTATGGAGAAAGTGGACAGCCTTGTCTAGTCCCTGATTTTAGAGGGATTGCTTCAAGCTTCTCACCATTTACTTTGATGTTAGCTACTGGTTTGCTGTAGATTGCTTTTATCATGTTTAGGTATGGGCCTTGAATTCCTGATCTTTCCAAGACTTTTATCATGAATGGGTGTTGGATCTTGTCAAATGCTTTTTCCGCATCTAACGAGATGACCATGTGGTTTTTGTCTTTGAGTTTGTTTATATACTGGATTACGTTGATGGATTTCCTTATATTGAACCATCCCTGCATCCCTGGGATGAAACCTACTTGGTCAGGATGGATGATTGTTTTGATGTGTTCTTGGATTCGGTTAGCAAGAACTTTATTGAGGATTTTTGCATCAATATTCATAAGGGATATTGGTCTGAAGTTTTCTATCTTTGTTGGGTCTTTTTGTGGTTTAGGTATCAGAGTAATTGTGGCTTCATAGAATGAGTTGGGTAGAGTACCTTCTGTTTCTATTTTGTGGAATAGTTTGTGAAGAACTGGGATTAGATCTTCTTTGAAGGTCTGATAGAACTCTGCACTAAACCCATCTGGTCCTGGGCTTTTTTTAGTTGGGAGACTATTAATGACTGCTTCTATTTCTTTGGGGGATATAGGGCTGTTTAGATCATTAACCTGATCTTGATTCAACTTTGGTACCTGGTATCTGTCTAGGAACTTCTCCATTTCATCCAGGTTCTCCAGTTTTGTTGAGTATAGCCTTTGGTAGAAGGATCTGATGGTGTTTTGGATGTCTTCAGGATCTGTTGTTATGTCTCCTTTTTCATTTCTGATTTTGTTAATTAGGATGCTTTCCCTGTGCCCTCTAGTGAGTCTGGCTAAGGGTTTATCTATCTTGTTGATTTTCTCAAAGAACCAGCTCCTTGATTGGTTGATTCTTTGAATAGTTTTTCTTGTTTCCACTTGGTTGATTTCACCCCTGAGTTTGATTATTTCCTGCCATCTACTCCTCTTGGGTGAATATGCTTCCTTTTGTTCTAGTGCTTTTAGGTATGTTGTCAAGCTGCTAATGTGTGCTCTCTCTAGTTTCCTTTTGGAGGCACTCAGAGCTATGAGTTTTCCTCTTAAAAATGCTTTCATTGTGTCCCATAAGTTTGGGTATGTTGTGGCTTCATTTTCATTGAACTCTAAAACCTCCTTAATTTCTTTCTTTATTCCTTCCTTGACCAAGGTATCATTGAGAAGAGTGTTGTTCAGTTTCCACGTGAAGGTTGGCTTTCTATTATTTATTTTGTTATTGAAGATCAGCCTTAGTCCATGGTGATCTGATAGGATGCATGGGACAATTTCAATATTTTTGTATCTGTTGAGGCCTGTTTTGTGACCAATTATGTGGTCAATTTTGGAGAAAGTACCATGAGGTGCTGAGAAGAAGGTATATCCTTTTGTTTTAGGATAGAATGTTCTGTAGATATCTGCCAGATCCATTTGATTCATAATTTCTCTTAGTTTCTCTGTGTCCCTGTTTAGTTTCTGTTTCCATGATCTGTCCATTGGTGAAAGTGGTGTGTTGAAGTCTCCCACTATTATTGTATGAGGTGCAATGTGTGCTTTGAGATTTACTAAAGTTTCTTTAATGAATGTGGCTGCCTTTGTATTTAGAGCATAGATATTCAGGATTGATAGTTCCTCTTGGAGGATTTTACCTTTGATGAGTATGAAGTGTCCCTCCCTGTCTTTTTTAATGACTTTGGGTTGCAAGTCAATCTTATCAGATATTAGAATGGCTACTCAAGCTTGTTTCTTCATACCATTTGCTTGGAAAATTGTTTTCCAGCCTTTCATTCTGAGGTAGTGTCTATCTTTTTCTCTGAGATGAGTTTCCTGTAAGCAGCAAAATGTTGGGTCTTGTTTGTGTAGCCAGTTTGTTAGTCTATGTCTTTTTATCGGGGAGTTGAGTCCATTGATATTAAGAGATATTAAGGAAAAGTAATTGCTGTTTCCTGTTATTTTTGTTGTTAAAGTTGGCATTCTGTTCTTGTGGCTGTCTTCTTTTAGGTTTGTTGGGGGATTACCTTCTTGTTGTTTCTATGGAATCTTCTGCACCTGAGATTCTCTCTTCCATCTCTTGTATTCTGTTGCTGATGCTGGTATCTATGGTTCCAGATTTCTTTCCTAGGGTTTCTATCTCCAGTGTTGCCTCATTTTGGGTTTTCTTTATTGTGTCTACTTCCCTTTTTAGGTCTAGTATGGTTTTGTTCATTTCCATGATCTGTTTGGATGTGTTTTCCTGTTTTTCATTAAGGACTTCTACCTGTTTGATTAGGTTATCCTGTTTTTCTTTAAGGATTTGTAACTCTTTAGCAGTGTTCTCCTGCAATTCTTTAAGGGATTTTTGTGCTTCCTCTTTACTGTCTTCTACCTGTTTACCAGTGTTCCTTTGTATTTCTTTAAGTGTGTTATTAAAGTCCTTCTTGAAGTCCTCTACCATCATCAGGAGATATGCTTTTAGATCCGTGTCTAGCTTTTCCGGTGTGTTGGGGTGCTGTGGACTGGGGGAAGTGGGAGTGCTGTGTTGTGATGATGGTGAGTGGTCTTGGTTTCTGTTAGTAAGATTATTACGTTTACCTTTCGCCATCTGGTAATCTCTGGGGTTAGTTGTTGTCGTTGTCACTGTTTAAAGATTGGAGCAGAAGCTGTGTTCCACTCACCAGCAGTCTCAAAATCCTGTGGCGGGGGTCGTGGGTAGCTGGCAGTACCCCGTGCTGGTCCAGCCGGAAGAGGCCTGTGGTCCTACTCAGGCCGGTTTTCTGCTTCCCTAACTAATGCAGTCTCAGGTCCCTCGCGCAATTGGATTGGAGCAGAGCTGTGTTCCACTCTCCAGAAGTCTTAAGATCCTGTGGCGGGTGTTGTGGGTAGCTGGTGAGTGTCAGCCGACCCTGCGCCCTAGCTACCCCGGTGCTTTTCTGACCGGAAAAGGCTTGTGGCCCTAGGTAGGCCGGATTTCTCCCTCCCCAACCAAAGCAGTCTCAGGTCCCGCGTGATTGGACTGGAGCAGAAGCTGTGTTCCACTCACCAGCAGTCTCAAAATCCTGTGGCGGGGGTCGTGGGTAGCTGGTGGGTGTCAGCCGACCCTGCGCTCTAGCTACCCCGGTGCTGATCCGGCCGGATAAGGCCTGTGGCCCTACTCAGGCCGGTTTTCTGCTTCCCTAACTAATGCAGTCTCAGGTCCCGCGCGCAATTGGATTGGAGCAGAAGCTGTGTTCCACTCACCAGAAGTCTTAAGATCCTGTGGCGGGTGTTGTGGGTAGCTGGTGAGTGTCAGCCGACCCTGCGCCCTCGCTACTCCGGTGCTTTTCTGACCGGAAGATGCAAATTCATCTTTTTATCTTACTGCTCATCATTATCATTTATTATTTTTCTACATTGCTCTTTACCTGGATCCTAAAACATAAGTTCGTGTCATTGATTTCAAAGGGTTCTTAAAATCGTAGGTAGATTGGCATGCTAGAGAATATTTACCATGTTTTTTGAGAAGTTCACTTCCTACCCTCTCACTGCCCACGGGAAGTTCCAGAATATACTCTCTTCTCTAAGAATTCAAGGACCTCATTCATGAAAAGCACAGGTGTCTTTGAAGAGTTCTGCTGTGATGTTCTTTGTATTTCAGGAGCAAGGGTGGGATGTGTGAACTTCAGACTAAAATCACAAATCCATGGAATGGTGGGTGTCTAGGTGGCAGGGAGCTGGGGCACTTAACCAGCAGAGCCACACAAGTATAGTTCTACAAAGGGTGATAGAACTGAATAGTAACCAGAGACCGACCACAGAGATCAATATGTGAGAGCTATGCTTAGTGCCCCCGAAGGAAACAGATTCCTAGCAACTAAAGCCCACTGACTTGATTTCTGAATAAATCATAGATTCTAATTTGAATTGCCACCATTGGAGCATCATCTACTCCTGGGACTGAGACAGTTTTCGAACCCAAATTCCTTGACTGAGGGGAAGGCCAGGCCCTACTGAAGAAGATACCTTTAACACAGACCTGCTGCCACACCCAGAACTCATGTGAAAACACAGGGAAGCTTGCTGATTGACAGGAATTCACTTTAAAGGAGCAAGGGGGTAGGGGGACAGAAATCTCAGCAGCAGGCAGAATTGCACCAGCCTTTCTCCATCACACCATAAAAAAAGATGCTAGAAGATGCCACAGATTTGACACGAGGTTCAAGCTGCTCAGTGAAGTCTGCCATGAGGTAAAGCCTGCTCTTTCCCCTGCCATGACGACAGAAGCCCTGCACCCAAGAGGAGCCATTTCCAGGAATGGTGCTTCCAGATTCTAGAAATGAGAAAGGCACTGTTGCGAAATCTACCTTCCTAGTTCAGGTACTTCTTTCTAGAATACTTACACACATTATGCTTGCCACAGATGGTTCCACTTTGGGATGGCTCTCTCACACCTCATCCAAATTCAGCACCTAATACTTAACAGAAAGTATCACTGGCCAGGTATAATGGTGCATGCCTTTAATCTCAGCACGGGGATGACAGAGACAAATGGATTGCCAAGGATTTGAGGACAGTCTGTTTCAAATAGTGAGTTTTAGGCCAGCCTGAAATATCGATATGTTGGGATACTGATACACATCTCAAGATAGATAGATAGATAGATAGATAGATAGATAGATAGATAGATAGATAGATAGACAAATCACTGCCTAAGAGATAAATGAAATGTTAACCCTGTCCACAACTCAGGAATTTCTGGATTCATGGACATTTCATGGTTTAATTTTAAAATGAAAATAATAAACTGGAGTATTCACTGTGTATCTGATTAAAGAACCATATATCATTTGAGCTGAACAGAATAAAAGACTCTTAATCTCAGGCTTTGGATCCATAAAATAAAACACATGACGAGGTTCTCACCCCAGTTGTCTGAAAGACTGATTTCTTCTTGTAGAAGATCATCAACCTCATGATAAATTAGAAATGAAAAAGAAAGCAAATTCTAAAGTCATGTTTTGCTTTTGAACTAGTTTGGCAATAAATTAATCCCATGCTTAGACGGTAAATTATCTCCAAGAACAGAGAGACAGGGCTCTTAAGGGTTCCCTGGGTACCAAGCATCTGTGGTCAAAGGTCTCCCCATCCCTGATCTTCTGTGGCTCTGAGAGTGACATTACCAACGCTGTCCATGTCTATGTCAAAAACTCTCCTATATCAACTTCAGGAGCGGTTGTAAGCATGTTAAAGCCTCATGAGAAAGACAGACAGCAGGGCTCAGCCTAGAGTACTTGTCATCACACAGCATCGTTTGTACTAATGGGATCTTTCAAACAAAACATGTGAAGGGTAGCCATGGCTTTGACTCAGTTTCCTATCATAGCCACCCCATCCTATTTTCCACAGAGCTCTGTAGAATCCCTTCCCACCTTCAAGGCTTGGATGGAATAGGACTCACCCAGGAAACTGTACCTGCTTCCTCAGTTACGCCCATACCATCCATCTGTGCTTCTCTCCCCAATCCAACCATCTCTACTCAAATAACACTTAGCTTCCTGCACATCTTCTGTTTCAATTAGCAAGCACAGGCACCTTGAGAACAGGAATGAGATGTCCTGTTCATCTATGTATAATCTTAGCTCCTATAGCAGCCTCTACAACATCGATTCATAAAAATAGGAAAATTACAGTTATGATGAGCAATGAAAATAATTTTATGGTTGGGGCTAACTGTATTAAAGGGCCACAGCATTAAGAAGGTTGAGAACCACCCTAGAGGAACAGAACTCATAGAACAAATAGATATGAAAGGGGGATTTACTAGATTGCCTTGTGTGATATTGACTAGGTTGTCTAACGATGGCTGTCTCACATTAGAGAGGCTGAGACTCCAATGGCTGCTCTAAGTCCATGAGGCTGGATGTCTCCACAGTCTTAGTCTGGTGGTACTGGCCTGGGGGATTCCTGGAGAGCCACTGTTTTTCAGTCTCAGGATAAGTGAATTTGTCAGCAAGAGTGAAGGTAAGCAGGCAAACAGCAAAGCTTCCTTCCTCTTTCTCCTTTATCTGGGTTCCCACCAGAAGCTGCCATCTATATTTTGGATGGGTCTTCCCAAATACCGTGATAAAGAAAGTCTCTCACAGCAGGCCCTGGTGGCTCGCCTTTTAGTTGATTCCAGATCAGTCAAGTTGATCACAGAGATCAGCCATCATACCACCACGGTTCATTAGGACACTTTGTTTCAGAAACGAGGAACAAAAACCAAAGAAAAGGAAAAGAGTCACCATAGTGACCTAGGTCTTGTTGGTTGCATTGTCCAACTTCAGTATTGCATGGGCACTCTTTGTTCATGCACACTGGTACCCTTAGTATTTTTCTGCCACATAGCAAACAAATGGCCACAGTTTGAAGGAGGCAAAATAGCATGCGGTGAAGCTCCACTGGGGAAATGTCTGTTGGTGTATATATGAGTGACTAGGCTGACATTGAAAGCAAGACAGAATGTATGCATTGAGTTTGAAAGCCCAGGAGTGCTGGACTCACAGTGGCAGCCATTAGTCTCCTCCCCTGCCTGGATTTCATTTCCCACTGATGTCTTCACATCTGGATGCTCCCTGATAGCCCAGCACAGCTGTTAAATTAAGGCTGTTGGCAGCTATTTCTCAAAACCCTTTAAAGAGCTGTTCCCTGGTGAACCAGGCAAATGTCACCTATAACAGATCAGGTGATGGGTTACAACTTCTTCCTCAATTAAACACAGTCAACCCTCCCATGCCAGCTCCTTGATGCACCCTGGGTAGGAGAGAAAGCCCAGGTCACCCAGGAAAATGAACAAATAAATACCATGCCTCGTTCCTGAAGAAAGCTTTGAGTGTGTTCATTGGATTTCTTTTCCTCTATAAAAAATGTCAGCAGCTGCTGATATTGTTTCTATTTTCAGGATTATTGATTGCAACCTTAAAAACAAAGCAGCTACTATCTCAAGCAAATGGACAAATGAGATAAAAAGTCAAAGAGGAAGAAAGAAAAAAGGAGAGATTGCCAAGAGGCAGGATGGCTACTTCTACTGTTTTCCTAAATATTGTCGCAGAAGACATCAAATGTCCTGAGTTTCCCATGTGTGCACCTACATAGCTGTAGCCCAGTTAAGGCTCACCATCTTTATCCAAGTAGACAGTGCATAACAGAAAGGTTCTTCTGTCTAATAACTGAATGATTGGAACAGCCCCCGGAATGCTCTTGTGGTTCTTTTACATTTGTTACTTGAATGGTTGACATGCTACACTTGAAATGGAATCTCTGTTATTAGATAGCCTGGAAAACAAAAATGAGCACCAAGTTGGGAATTAGAAGGTTTAAATATGAGATTGGTTTCTATCATTAGATGCTGAGTTTGATCTGAGCACTGCCATGCTGTGTTATTTATGGTGTGGGATTATAACAATGTTGAGGATTGAATATAGATGCAGCACTGAATTCTGCAGCCTCGTGTTCTATAGGAAGGTGGCTTGTATTTTATTACTATTCAATATTATTTCAAGTACAACTAATATCTATTATTCCTAGTATGCTCTTCAAGTTCCTGCTTTGAAATCTCAAAAATCTTGATATTTTGGAATTTGGTAGGTAAGACTCAAAAAAGGATGGTATCTTAGTCAGGGTTTCTATTCCTGCACAAACATCATGACCAAGAAGCAAGTTGGGAGGAAAGGGTTTATTCAGCTTACATTTCCATACTGCTGTTCGTCACCAAGGAAGTCAGGACTGGAACTCAAGCAGGTCAGAAAGCAGGAGCTGATGCAGAGGTCATGGAGGAATGTTCATTACTGGTTTGCCTCCCCTGGCTTGCTCAGCCTGCTCTCTTATAGAACCCAAGACTACCAGCCCAGAGATGGAACCACCCACAAGGGGCCTTTCCCCCCTGATCACTAATTGAGAAAATGCCTTACTGTTGGATCTCACGGAGGCATTTCCTCAACTGAAGCTCCTTTCTCTGTGATGACTCCAGCTGTGTCAAGTTGACACAAAACTAGCCAGTACAGATGGTCTCTCAGCTGCAAAGAAAAGTGAAATCATGAAACTTGCAGGTAAATACATGGAACTGTAAAATATATATACTGATGTCACCTGGGCCCAGAAAGACAAACACCACATCTTCTGTTCCATGTGGATCCTAGCTTTGGATCTTTCACTTTGTACATTTAACTTCAAGTACACATAGAAGCCAAGGGCACAATAAGATACAGGTATAATAAAGTAGAGAAGGGAAGAGTAGGGACAGGAAAATTCAAGCATGCAGAGGTATGGAGAACAGGAAGTGATGGGGTAGTAGAAGGAAGCCCTTAAGCTGTGGTTTCCAGAAATCAGATTGTATTAGGGGATGATTGAGACTAGGAATTACAGCTGGAAACCTAGACATGATCCAAGAGAGACCTGATCACAGTTGAATGAGGAGAATGCGAGTGGAGCCAGAGAACAGGAGACGGGATGGGAGTTAGAAAGCAGGGCACAATCAACAGAAGTGGGTGGTTAAGTGGATGTGAGCATTGAGCACTAAGAGAAAGAAACATATCATATGTGTGTGTCATGCCGTGCACAGAGACAATTTGAGGCTAGATATTCACACTCATCACCTTCACACATCCAAATTCTAGCTCTTGATGTGGTATTAGAGCTTAATGTGGGTGTCAGGGAGCTAATTAGGTCAAGGTCTTCAAAATTGGGATTAACGCACTTCTTAAAGAGGCTCTAGAGAATTCCTGTTCTCTTTCTGCCTTTAGATGTCACATTAAGAAGACTGCCACTGGAAGCCAGAACAAGAGCACTTAGTAGGTATGAAGCTGCTAGTATTGTGCTGTTTTCTTCTTGACTGGCAGAACCTTATAAATGACATCTGTATTTCCCACAAGCTACCTACTATGTGAGATCTCGTTTCAGCAGCCAGATTAGAGTTGAACTGTACAAGAGCATAGTGTGGAGATTAAATACAGGGACCCACGTAGCATTAAGGAGGACCTATTTCAAAAATCTGTCTACCCCTGGGAAGTTAAGTGGGGGATTTTCAAGAAGTCCAGTTTTGATGTGAAAGATATTTTTGGCTAGGAGGCCAAAAGAGTTTGTTGATCAGAATTCCTGAGGTCACAGTGTAAGGATTGGAAAAGCAGAAGACTGGATGAGATTGAAGGTGCAAAAAAAAAAAAAAAAAAAAAAAGGAGGTGGCACAGGATCTGCATTCAAATGGACACTAGATTCAGGAATCTAAAATGAGATAAGCCATAGTCCAGTCAAGTCTGTGAACTGACTGCTGTCAGGGCACCTCTGTTGGCAGGGACACTGAGTTGCCCAGGAGTCACCCAGTGTGCAAAGGATACACTCTGTCAGGCTTGGGCACATATATATATGGAATGGTTTTTAGTCCTTTACACAGAAATCTGGATAATCACAAGGTCTAGGAACAGCGGTGGAACACTGTCCAACTCTCCTCTAAGCTACTACGGGAAAAACTTTTCTTTAAACTATAAGGGACTGTGCTCGTTAATTTTTGTCAACTTGATACAAACAGGATTCACATGGGGAGATTAAATATCAATTGAGGAATTGCCTCTATCTGACTGGCCTTTAGGTATCTGACACTTTTTTTCCTTAATGTTGATGAAGGAGGACCAGGGCCCATCCCACTTGTAGGCAATGCAGCCCGTAGACAGATGACCCTGGGTTGTATAAGAAAGCATGCCAGTAAGCAGCATTCTTCCATGGTCTCTGCTTCAGTTCTGTCTCAGCTTCCCACAGTGATGAGAAATAAGCTGTAAGCTAAAGAAACCCCTTCAACCTCACATTGCTTGTGGTCCATGTTTCATTGTAGCAACAGAAAACAAGCCAGGACAGGAATAGAAGTACAAATAAAAAACTGACACACTAGAAATTGACCCAAGAAGTAAAACAGGGTCATTTAGGAGAAACGCAGTAGGATCAAATAAGAGAATCTGATCCTAACTGATCTGTTCTCAGGATTAAGGGCTTGGGAGGCACCTCCTTGGGTGATGCCAGCATAGTTCACTGTTTCATAATACTGCCTGGGTATGGTTCCAGCATGGCAAGAAGCACTGTGTAGCAATGAGACGTGATAAGGTCTGTCTCCTGCAACAGAGACTTCCGAGCCAGAGGTGCTCATGTCAGCCTGCAGGGTTGAACACTCCTTGTATACACATCAGGGCCTGAAGCAGACCTCAAGCTTGTCTAAACAAAGCAAGGAAGAAAGTTTAGCTAAAACTATAGAAGGTGTTTCAGTTCATCTTGAGCATAAGCAGAGAACATTAGGAATAGATGAATGGATGAATTAAATGTAAGTCAATCGATGATCAATCAGAAGGAAAATGATGTCACAGCTCAAGCTGAGGGAAAGTAGGCTTTATCACATCCCATCAATGCAAAGTTGTGCATTATTCTCAAATTTTAATATCCTGAAATTAAACTGCCCCCTAGAATCAATGAGATAGTGTGATAGCTGTCAGCACAAGAGCAAGTTGGTTGAGGTTGCTCAAGCCAATGATTTCAAAGTTGTTTTTTCTCTCCCACCCTGACTGCATCAGTATTACCAGGAAATCTCTTTAATATGCAAATGTCTGAGACCCACCCTGCTCTTACCCTAATGTGAGATCTAATTCAATTATCTGCAGTGTGATAAACCCACCAGGTAATTCGGGGCACAGGGGATTCTTCAAACACACACACACACACACACACACACACACACTCACACACAGAGTAGAGAGAGAAAGATAGAAAGAGAGAGAGACAGAGACAGAGACAGAGACAGTGGCCCATGTGATCATGGATCCTGAAGTCTTCCAGTCTACTGTTTTCCGACATAGCCTTAGGAAAGACAGAGCTCGTGGGATAGTTTAAATGAGAGTTGATGGTATAACTCCCACTCCAAGTCTTGAGACCTGAAAACTGTGGTCAGTGGGCAAGGATTGATGTTCCCACTGAAGCAGTCAGGGAAGGAGGGAATTCAACCACCATCTGCCTCCTCTTTGATTCAGGTCCTTGTTGGGGAGGCAGGGTCCACTTTTCTCAGGTCTATTCAAGCTCTCTACTCTTCCAGAGACACCATCCAGTACACATTACCAAGAAACAGTAAACAGGTATCTGGACTTCCCGTTGCCTAGTAGAATGTACATAAAATTACAGATAGCAACAGGAACCAGGAAATGGAAAGAAAATCAAGGGGATAAAAGAAAACACACCTTTAACACCCTAAGAGCCGAGTGGTTCTGTGGTAAGAACAGGAAAGAATGCAAATCAGATGTGCTAAGCCACATTTCCAAAGTCAGCCCATGTTAAACGAAGTTGACCTTCAAAATGCCCAGCATGAATAAATTAAGGGATGAAGTCTTGTTTCAGCTCAGCATCAGGGGAAGGTGAAATGGAACAGCTCACAGTTGGGCATCAAAAGAGTGTCTGCCCTATCATCCCATCCAACATCACAGGCTGTTAGGTGATATACACACATTCATAAATGTCTTCCCCACTTGGTTAATCCTCCATAAACACTCCCTCAGAGACACCCAAGAAATGGACTTGACTGGGTTTCAAGGTAGCTCTCAATCCATTCAAGCTGGCCATCTAGATTAACCATCATGCAGATTACCTCTCTCCACTTACTAGCCAAGGAATCCGGGAAAACTGACCTTTTTGTTTATCTATGGACTTCGTTCGGAAGTTTTATTTCTCTAGAGATTGGAGGCAGCCGGGAGGCAGAAAGCTTTGACTAGTCTGTTTCCAGACCCTGGGTTTGAGCCTAAGTACTCTCCCCCACACCATGCATACATTTAAAGTCACTGAGAGTGGTGAAGCGTTTACCAGAAGGGAGAAATGTCAAGTAAGGCTCTGAACGTGATCTCTAGAGATGAATCTGCCCTTAAAATTATCTTCCTAGTGCTCAAGAGATGGTTCAACAAGAGCAGTGTGTGTTCTTCCAAATGACCCAAATTCTGACTTTGGGTCTCCACAGATTCCTCCGCCCAAATTAAATATATTCACGCAGACACATACACATACAATTTTGAATGAAATGAATGAAAAATTATACAGTCTGAATTTTAATAGATTCAGTGTCCACTTTTATAAGACACTAATAGTAATGTAATTGGCTGATAAACATTCTTTGCAGTGGGAGAGAGTACTGATGCTCAAACCCAGGGCCTGGAAACAGACTAGTTAAATCTTTCTGCCACCCGGCTGCCTCCGATCTCTAGAGAAAACTTCTGAAAGAAGGCCATAAATAAACAAAAAGGAATCCACTTTTCCTGGATTCCTTGGCTAGTAAGTGGAGAGAGGTAATCTGCATGATGGTTAATCTTGATGGCCAGCTTGAATGAGTTGAGAGCTACCTTGAAACCCAGTCAATGGCTATGCATACAAATTAACAGGTCATTTTACAACCCACGAATTTTAGTTTGATGGCAATTTATAAGATCTTGCCTGTCAAGTGTGATGGCTAATCATGACTGTCAACTTGGTAAGATTTAGAATTCACCATGGAGATAAACGTGTGCCTGTGAGGAAGTTTCTAGACTGAATGTTCTGAGGAGGGAAGAACCACTCTCACTGTAGATAGCCTGGGGTCCTGGGCTGAACTTAGAAGAAAGCAACCCCAGCCACAGAAGTCATCTCTCTCTGCTTCCAGGCTGCAGGTACACTGTGACCAGCTGCCTCTAGCTCTTGCTGCCATGTCTTTTCTGCCATGACAGACTGTGCCCTTGGACTCTGCGCCAAAATACATACAGGTTTTTACCTTGTTTTTTGGTCAGGTATTTTGTCTCAGCAATAAGAAAAGTGATGGAGATACTGATGTTTGCCAGGAGACACTCTGGGAGAAAGAATCTCAATCTTGAAACTGTAACCCTCTTCTATTCCCCTCCTCTCAAAGAGAAATTAGGAGGAGACAATGAGTGAGAAGAGTCTTCAAGTCTCCAAGTGCCCCTGTGTCCTTGAGTATATCTTATTAACGGACAGTGTGTATTTCAGATCCAAATCCTGCTCTTATTAAGTAGCTATGAGACTGCACAAACTGCTCATCCTATCTAAGGCTCAGTTTCCTCTTCTGCTCAATGATAGTAAGGGTTATGGAGGCTTGTGGGGCTTGACAGGTGCTTCTTTGTACTGCGAGACTTCCCAGAGTCTAAGGAACTTTCAGAGACTGGAAACTAATAAACTATAGTGATCTGTAATCCAGGACATAAGATTCTGCCTGTAAGGTTCCAGGTCAGCTGCTGAAGGGATTCTGCCCACCGTCACAGCGAAAGCTGGTCTGGATGACTTGACCTGAACTGAACCTGAACCAGCTCAGCCAGGGACCACACTGATTTACTCTGATGAACAAAGCCATTCTGTCTGGGCGGGGGGGGGGGAGAACCTCAAAATCATATTAAACCTCCAGAAAGCAAGTCAATTAAAGAGTCTTTCTAATAGTGTGCTACATTATCAAAATGAAAATAGCATTTCATTAGAGAAAGCGTCTCAGAAGATATAATTCTTACTGATGGTGAGGATCTCTCAGGAAAATGTCTACGAGTAAGAGACAAACATATTTCAAAGTCCTCATCTATCCTCAGTTGAATCAACAGGAAATTCATTTCCTTCTCAGAGTCACTGTCCAGCTCATCCCCCAAAACACTTCCATCAATGCCTCAGACAGTCTCTTCCCTGATAAATAATGTAGGCACAGAAGGATGGAGAGGCTGTCAGGAAGGAGGAATGCCACACAGCCAGAGCTTAGGTTTCCTCTGTAGAAGGCATTGCATAAAGTGAGGAACACAGTTTGCAGCCTCAGATCCAGAAGACAGGACATGCAAGTCCTCATGTCTGTCATTATCTGCTTTGTGGATCTATAAAATCTTTCAACTTTGAAGTCTGAAGTCTGAAAAGGAAAGTGTAGAAATAGTGTATGTGAGTGTGTGTGTGTGTGTGTGCGTGTGATACACACACAAGATAGGTGGATAGATGAGTATACAGCCCGACAGATCTGCTGGACCCTTCCCTGGATCTTCTGGGATAAATTCTGATTTCATTTCAATGTCCTCTGATCTCACTAGTTCCTGTCTTGATTCCTCATTCTCCCTTGATTAATAATCAATAATAGTCATTATGGAAAAATAATTTCACTATAAATTTAGACCACGATGAAAAGTCCATCTCCCCAAGAATGTTAATTTGTGCCAAAGTCAAATAAAGATACACTGGAAAGAGATGATGTTTGGGGTTTAAGGACACCACAAAGATCAAGGTCCCTAAGCTGAGCTATAGTGCTGTAGAGGAGGGTTTACCACTCCATTGGCCATACCCTTCATTAAGTCAACGAGGGTCAGTCTTAGTCAGGGTTACCATTTCTGTGCCAAAGCCAACCATGATCAAATAGCAAGTTGGGTAGGAAAGGATATATTTGGCTTATACTTCCATATTTCTGTTCACTATTGAAGGAAGTAGGACAGGAACTCAAACAGGGCAGGAACCTGGAAGCAGAAGCTGATACAGAAGCCATGGAGAGTTTTGCTTACTGACTTGCTCTCCATGGCTTGCTCAGCCTGCTTTCTTATAGAACCTAGGACCATCAGCCCAGGCATGGCACCACCCATAATGGTCTGAGCCCTGCCCCATTGATCACTAATTAAGAAAATGCCTTATAGCTGGATCTCATGGAGGCATTTCTTCAACTAAGGCTCCTTCCTCCCTGATGATTCAAGCTTGTGTCAAGTTGACACAAAACCAACCAGTACAGGGTCTAAAGGCTTGTCTCAGATTTTCAACTTCCAAAACTTAGTGTTTCTCTCGAGGGATGATTATCTCCTCAATGCTATGATGAACAAAAGTCACAAGTAGCTTCTCTAAAAGCCAAAATTATTTATAATGTGGAATATAGAAAGATTAGAACCTCAGTGATATTTCTCCACAATATCCATAATTTCTAGGTTAGTGTTTCTAACACCAAAGTAGCTTCTTGGTGTTTCTCTGTGATAGAATTGTATACAACTGGATAACATGAGGAATTTAACTCAGGTCCTTTGCAAGAACAACACATGATCTAAACCATTGAGCCACCTCTTTCGGGGCTCTGCAAATGTTTTTGATGGAAACGTCAGCCCTTAAGTTTGGACTGTCTCTGACTCCAGTGGTCAAGCCATCTAGTTAACTCTTTAGGGTCTTAAATATGGATTAAAGATAAACCACACAGGCAAACTTAGGGATAGCCTTGAAGAAAGAAAGAAAGAAAGAAAGAAAGAAAGAAAGAAAGAAAGAAAGAGAGAGAGAGAGAGAGAGAGAGAGAGAGAGAGAGAGAGAGAGAGAAGGGAGGGAGGGAAGGAAGGAAGGAAGGAAGGAAGGAAGGAAGGAAGGAAGGAAGGAAGGAAGGAAGGAAGGAAGGAAGGAAGGAAGGGAGGGAGGGAGGAAAGAAAGGAGAGAAGAAAAAGAAAAAAATAATTTCTTGGGAGCAGGGAGCCCTGGAGAACCCTGCTTCAATGCTCACCTGAGAGAACTGGGATTTGGGGTTGGGTGTAAGGAATTTCTTAGATCCTGGGCATGTGGATTGTTAAGAGGTACTTTGATTTCTTAGGTTGACACATTGTTGTTGAAGGCAGAAGAGAACGCTGCTGAAAAGACAATGTCAAAGTCAGAAACGCACTGCTTGGCAGGCGGGCAGTACGGCTTTTAGGACAGAGAAACAGATCCCACTCATTTGCTTTCCTTCCTCCCAGGTCTACAAAGGAAAGCACTTAGAAGGGCCAAAGGAAGTCTCCAGGCATATATCATATGCACCTCACTCTTTCTACTACTGATATCTGATCAGGGGAAGGTAAGCTACAGAAAGCACACACACTGGCTAGCATCTAACAGAGAGCTTCAGTTCAACATACACACAGTGAACAACTGCCACCAACATAAACTCTACAATGTACCAGAGATATAAAAACAAGAAGAGTCAGAGAGATGGCTAAGTGATTTAGGGCACACACAGAGTCTCAGTTGGGTTCCTAGCACCTACGCTAGGCAGGTCACAACTGCCTGTGACTCAAGTGACAGAGGGACTGGGGGCCTCTGGCCTTGAAAACACATACACACACACTTTAAATATAAAATAAATAAATATTTCAAATTAATGTTTGGAGAGAGATCCTGGTTCCTTTCCTTGATGAGATAATGGGATCACTGAGAAGAATGGGCTACACTGTCTTGGACTATGTACAAGAGCAGAGTCAAGACAAAGGCATCCAGTTCTTCAGATGTTCAAGATACAGCTGGCTTACCTTGAACAGGACCTGGGAAGGAGCTTCACAACCCTCGCTCTCTCCTCTTCTTCCTTTTAACAAACTTTACTTTTTCAAACAGTTGTATATTTATGGCAAAAGAAGTATAAATATAGTAGAAAGAGTTCCCACACGGCATGTCACAAACATCTTACACTAGCAGAATATAACTGTGACAGTTAATAAACTAATATTGGTTTGTAACCATGACTTAGTGAAAGCTGCAGTTTTCATTCTATTTTCTTCCCATCTAGGAGTCCCAACCCAGCATCGTTAGTGGTTTAACTGAGATCTAACACTTTCTCACACTATCCTTGCTTTGCAGGGTCTGGAAGTTTCATGGGATTTGCCTCAGGGAGAGTTTTCTGATTAGAGGTGCATTGTGAATTTACGGGGAAAGAACACACAATAAGCTGGCACGACAGCAAGCCATATCAAGGTGATCACCTGGGTCTTGAAGATTGTTCAGTTTCTCCACTGTAAAGTGGACCACCATACACAGACCTCTCTCCAAAGTGTGCTCTTCAGAACAGGGTTGCTAAAGACAATCCCACAGGCAAAGGGAAAGGATTGGGAAGTAATTTCTCTCCTCTCCTCTCTCTCTCCTCTCTCCTCTCTCCTCTCTCCTCTCTCCTCTCTCCTCTCTCCTCTCTCCTCTCTCCTCTCTCCTCTCTCCTCTCTCCTCTCTCCTCTCTCCTCTCTCCTCTCTCCTCTCTCCTCTCTCCTCTCTCCTCTCTCCTCTCTCCTCTCTCCTCTCTCCTCTCTCCTCTCTCCTCTCTCCTCTCTCCTCTCTCCTCTCTCCTCTCTCCTCTCTCCTCTCTCCTCCCCTCCCCTCTCCTCTCCTCTCTTCTCTCCTCTCCTCTCTTCTCCTCTTTCCTCTCTCTCCTCTCCCTTCTCTCTCTCCTCTCTCTCCTCCCTCTCTTCTCACTCCTCTCTCTCCTCCCTCCTCCCTTCTCTCCT
This sequence comes from Mus caroli, assembly GCF_978045245.1. Lineage (NCBI taxonomy): Eukaryota > Metazoa > Chordata > Mammalia > Rodentia > Muridae > Mus > Mus caroli. Next base: position 73,082,319 of record NW_028227266.1, read on the forward strand.
CTCCTCTCTCCTCCCCTCCTCTCCCCTCTGCTCCTCCCCTCTCTCTGTATTTACACATTTGTATGTGTACATATAGAGGCCAGAAGAAAACCTTGGCTGTTCTTCAAGTACTATCTTCCACAGTATATTGAGAGGTCTCTCACTAGCTTGGAACTTACCAAGACATCTAGGCTAGCCAGCTAGTGAGCCTAAGGAGATACCTGCCTCTATGTCCCCAGCTTTAGCATTAAAAACAAGCACCATAGCACCTAAACTCTTTTGTTCTCTGAGTCCTGGGGATCAAACTTGGGCTCTTGTGCTTACAAGACATGCATATTACTGACCGAGCTATCTCCCCAGTCCTGTTCCCCACTTAGAAGAATAAATGTCTTCATAAATTGTGTTTTCTACATAAGAAAACTCTTCTCCCCAATGTACTTGTTTATCCCTTAATTTACATCAGTATGACCCTATGAATATTTAATAATGTGAATTTTCATCCAATACTGCTTCGTTCAATTTTTTTTTCTTTTTGATGCAGACACTGTTCCAGCCACTGGATCTTCTTTCAGTTGGCTTCTGCATCTCTCCAGCCAGCTCCCATTATGCCAACTGCATTCCTTTGTGGTCACTGTCTTATTTTCTGGCAAGTCTCCTGCCATTCCTCCATCTTCTGGGAATAAGCATGGTCAGTTCTTTTCTAAAACTTATTTTGAAGAAGCAACTCTGTCCCTGCATGATTGATCTACTAAAACATAATTTAAGCACAATACCAATTTAATATTTGCCTATGCATGGGAAATGCTGGGGTGAACAGGGAATACTTATCACTGCCAAACAGAGCTGAATAAAAATAACCAAATTACCCTGAGAACACTGAGGGTCTCAGCACTTCAGCTCACTGCAGCTGGATAAGCCATGTTCACCCACACCAGGGGCTAGAACTTCCAGACTCATCTCATATAAACCTCCTCTACCACATAAAAATCAGACCTAGGCTCCAACTCTCTCCTCCATGCTTATGAAAGCTCTTTTTCAAGGTTAAGAGTATATTTATCATAGCACTTATGCTTTCTGGTACTTCTAACATGTCAGACTGTGTTGCTGTTTTTTATTAGGGTTCACTTTAGTTGTTAGGGTTCCTTTGGGACTTTTGAATTCTAGAGGCTGGGAGTATCTAGAACGCCAGATCCTGGTCATGGGACAGATGAGTCATACTTCACTAACCATCACCTAGGCAAGGTAAGTTTCCCTCAACACAAAAAGGCTAGGGGCACACACAAACAAGTGTACATGTACAATATGTGTGCATGCATACAGACACCTGAGTTAATTGCAGGTCTTGTTCAATTACTTTCCACTTTATTTATTGAAGCTGAATCTCTCTCTGAAGTCTGATCTCACCAAGTCTGCTTGCTCTCTCTTTTCAATTTATCCAAGAAACCCTCCATCTCTGCTTTCTATTTACTGGAAGTACAGGCCATCACCATGCTTGCCTGGTTTTTATAATTGCTTCTGTTAATCCAAACGCAGGCCCCAATGCTTGTTGGGCAAACACTTTATTCACTGAGCCACTTCACAAGCTCCATTGTGATATTTCATTATATTTATGCTCATTATGTGCTGGTCTAGTCAGGTGACCATGTTTCCATTCCCATATAATTGTGTTGTGTTTGGAACCACTCAGCTCCACTAGTTAACAGTTTATCATGAACTGTCATCCCCACAGTCCCATTCCACTGTTGTGTAATACAATATAGAATTATTTTTTTTTCTGTGTTTGGTATATGGTAGTAAACTTCATATATGGCCCTCCTTCTCATGTTCTAGAAATGGTGACATAGTTGAAGTAGCTTTTAAAAGCAAGAAAGAACTTGTATTGCAACAAAAAGAACTCTTAAGTGTGTGAGAAGACAAAAATGCTTCTTTAATTCATTACTTTGAATTATTGCATCATGTGCCATCATCTGAACAATTAAGCCACACAAAATTTTAATGCACATTTATCTTCCAAAGAAGGAAGAGTCATCATCACCATCTCCACGACATAGAAAGTGAAACAAGTCCCAACTCAAAGTAGTGAGGACAGAACATAAGTGCTCAGTGCTAGGAACAAGGAAGTCCACTTCAGTGCCCAGGATATAGTTGGCCACAGTGGGGGACAATAGATGGCACTGGACTTTCTACTGTCACATGCTTTGGGGCATTCTTCTTTCTGATTTGGGACTACATTTAAAACTTAATGACACTACAACTTTATGAGCTGTAAAATCAGAACCCTTTCTGAGTTTCTTTCATGAATGGAGACAAGTTAGTCACATTAAATAAATGATAAATATAATAGTAGTGAAATAAGCCAGAAAAAAAGCATGTGCGTGCTTATGCATGTGCACATGTGTGCACGTGTAGAGGTCAGAACACAACCTTGATTGCTCCTCGGGTTCCATATTCCTTACTATTTTTGGGACAGAGTCTCTTTACTGTCTTTGAAGTCACTAACTAGGCTAGGCTGGTTGGCCAGAGATCCCCAGGATAAGCCTGTCTCTGCATCCTCTGGGCTGAGATTTCAAGGATACACTACTACAGCCTACATTGAAAAAGTGTGTGTGTGTGTGTGTGTGTGTGTGTGTGTGTATCTGTGTGTGTCTCTGTGTGTCTGTGTGCATCTGTGTCTGTGTCTCTGTGTGTGTGTGTGTGTGTGTGTGTTTGTGTTGTGTGTCAGAGGGTGGGGCAGGCTGAGAATTCAACTCAGGTCTTCATCTTTGCTTGGCAAGTATGGCTGAGCTCTTGCTCCGTCTAGACTGAGGATGTATTTGTATGGCACCAGCAACTGTACTTAGCCCCTTGTAACAAGAACTTGTGAGAAACCCAGTCACATAAATGTATATTTGCCAAATAGGTTAAAAACAAAAGCCCTCAATATTTAAACAAAATGAAATGCAGGGCTTTTCCAAGTGTACCGTTTGTTTGCACTGGGACCATGATTCAGTGCTTACTGTATACAGAGCCTCTTTGGATTTTAGGGTCAGGAAGATCGGAGCATAGAACACAGCCTCTTTTTATAGATGAGTTTCTTCCTGTATCAGCAAATCTTTCCTGCCACTTCGATCCTAGACTTACTTTCTTTCCCCAAGACTTGTTATAAGAAGCCCCTCTGTTCCCAGAACTTGGGCTGTCAAGGCATCTGGAACCTTTGCTAGTTGAATCTTGTATGCTGTGGTCTTATGATTGATTATTGGTGTTCTTGTCAGAGTTCTTCAACAGGCAGAGTCTGTATTTTGCTTAGCGATACAACTTAGCATGGTCTCTGAACTAGAGTAAATACTTAAGATTTATTTACACCAACTATTGCTTAACTATTTCATGGTCAAGTACATTACAATTAGGTATAGCCACTAGTTTACCCTCCAAGGTCCCTTACACTGAAACTATATATAATATAGCCCAAAGGGCAAGAAGTGAAGGCACAGTGGTAGAAACATTCTAGAAGGGTTCATTAGAACCCTCAGTTGGCATGTTGATGGACAATGGATCTTCACACTTCATACTATTGAGACTCACATAGATGGGTGTCCTTCCTTAAATACTTCTGTGTTTCCACCATGGAGTTGGTAAAAGGACATCTCTTCATGCCTCTGAGTGGCCTTAATTGATGTGGGTCACCGAGCGATTGATGTGGTGGGGCAATCACTATCAATTGGAAGGCCTCTGAGCTAAGAGGATCAGCCAGCCCACAGTCTGCTCTGCCAGCTCCAGAAAGCGAGAGCCTGGACAATTGATCTCTGCAGCTTTCAATGATCAAACTGCAATGGATTTGAGATGTGTGCTGTTTCAAAGGCTCCCGAATGCTGATGTCGGGCCCTGCTAAAAGGGGCATAATGAGCAGAGCACCATTAAAGTTAGAGTCAATTAGCAGAGTCAGGAGACTGACACTGTGTGTTTCTAAGTAGAATTTCCAGCCTTTGTATCTATAATAAAACCTTAGTGTTTTTCCTGTAGGGTGACTGTTCCCCAGGGAGCTGCTTGTGTGGCCAGGAGGAGAAGTGTAATAGGTGACAGTACCAGAAAGCTCCTGTCCCCAGAGCATTAGTAATGCCATCCCTAAACTTTACCAGTAAGCCATCTAAGCTAAGCTTTCCCAAAGTGTACTTGAATAATTTCATATCCATAGGAAGAAGTGTGTTACCTAGGGGATAAAAGGTTCACTGTCTGGGGCTCCCATGTTAGTGAGGGGGATACTGATTTTTGGTTTTCAGGGATGATATGTTTTGGACACTATGCCTCATGTCCCCAGCAGGAATTTCTAGGGGATAAAGAGACACCCAAGCATCTCACCTTGATTATGCCATAAAATACCCCCCAACACACACACACACACACACACACACACACACACACACACACACACACACACACAATGAATTCTGAGAAAAAAGAAGATCAACTTTTGGGAATGCACCTTGGAGCAATGGTCTAGGGGTAACTTCACATTGAGCCTCATATTTTTACTGTGAATAAGTTTGCTGTGGAGTTGCCCTCTGAGGTTTTGAAAGCATAGAGGACATTAAGTTAAAAAAATAAGGCAGGCAGAGAAAGGCAGTCTCTGCATGTTTTCTCTCATATGCAGAATCTAGAGTTCCAAAAATTAATAACCCTTTGGTGCAGAGAAGTGTCTAGTTGTACAGTGATACCTGGAGGAGCAGAATGGACACAGATGAGGGCAACTCCTGTGAACTCTCCTCTTCAAAGCCAAGAAGTGTGGCAGGAGCAGGAACCAGGGATGCTGCTGCTTTCTCAATGACTAGCTATCTCACAGGCTTATGGTCAGCTAGGTTTTTTTTTTTAATGTAGTTCAGGATAGCCTGCCTAAGAAATGGCGCTGCCCACAGTAGAGGAGGGGCTCTTCTCTCAGCAATCAAGACAATCCTCCACAGACTTGCCCACAGGCTAGCCTTATTACCAACTCATCCACTGAGATTTCCCTCCCAGATAACTATAGCTGACTGATATAACTAACCAGGACCGCACAGTGATGATGGAACTATATGCTAAACAAGTATGGGAACGTCAGCATGCAACTATTATTGGTAACAATGAATATGCACTCATGAAGAGAGCTAAGAGGAAATCCAGAGACCAACTTATTTTTCTAAAACAAGCCCTTTAAAAAAATTAGAGTAGTATTAGACATATAAACAGGCTGTGGGGACACTATAAACATAAGCAGCCCTCAAGTCAGGATCTCTACTGCTATATTATTGTGACATAATTTGTCACAAGTAAGAAGCTAGCATCAATGCGGTACTATCAAGCGAGCATCATCCACTATTAGAGCTCAGTAGTTTCCCAGAAAGCCCCATCCTATGTCTCATGATGGTTATCCTACATTTCACTATCTGTGAATGTCTGTCCATATTTTCCTGCCTGAAGCAGGTTCTTAGAAGTCATTTTATATTCTTTTGGGTTGGGGACCTTGGTCATTTGGGGAAAGATATGGTTCTATTTTTTAATATAAATAAAAAACAAGCAAATATAACAAAAGCAGAAATCTCATATAATAAAAAGAGATGAAGGCGGTTTAAAAGGGCAGAAAATTGCAAAAAAATTAAAAGTCAGGAGACAAAGTGTATTGACTCTTCAGTTTTACCAGATCAGTCCTGCCCGTAAACTGATTTTGTTGAATATATATGGCAAAGATAGATGCAAATCATATTTTAAAAAATTGTAACATTCATATATCAAATCAGACCATTTCCCCCTAAAATGCTGCCAGGTATAGTTCAAAAGATAAATAAAAGGCAAATATCAAACAAACAGAAATTAATAAAATTTAGGGTTAAGAAAGGCAGGGCATACAAGAGATGGGATGAAGGAGAGTCTGAAGGTTGTTAAGTGCTAAAGATTTTTCCCATCACAACGGCAAACCTTTGACTCCAGCTGGTGACTTTTAAAGCACTGCAGTGTGTTCTTAGCATCTGGTGATTTTGAAAGTGGAAAACAAGAAAATTCTTGTAAGACCTGGCCTTTTACTGCCTAGCCTTGGCCCAAGTACAGAAAGCAAGGTCTCCTTAGGGCTATATCTCTTTTCTTTGTCCAAGATTGAAGTCTGTTTTCTTCCTGTGCTGAACAGACTTTGGGAAGGCCCTCTGGAAGCTACACTGAAGATATGAATGTGCCTGCCATGCGTAGTGTAATCACCCAAGTCCAGAGCCAAAATGATCACCATGCACAGAGAGACTATGATATAGGGATCAAAAGCAGTAGTTTCCTACCACGCTTGATGGCCAAGAATTTGTGGGTCTTGTGCCAGAGATTCTTAGTTGATGTGACGTTAAGGGACAAACAAAACTACCATATTGACATAGGCAATGCAGTGACCCAACCAAAATAGAAATGATGTGTTTTTCTTTCACAAGTGATAACCCCAAAGGTGAGGAAGCTGCCTAATGGATTGGCAGTTCTTCTGTTTTCAACACCAATACCAAGACATATGTCTAAGTTCTTTCCATCCTCAGCTAAAAGGAAGGGGATTAAATATCTGGGTGAGTACAGAGCAGATTGGAGCTACCTAAGTCCCGCCAGTCTGGCCATGTCCAAAGAGTGAGAAAGAACAGATTAGAAAGATGGTTCTAGAGAGCTGAGGGGAAACACCTCAGAGCAGTTGAGGCATCCCCTGCCAGATGACTCCAGGCTGCATTAGATTGACAAAGCTGGGTAGGAAACCCTCCTTCCAAGAAGACAATTCTGAACAGATGCCATACATCTGCAGCTCAGTGTTCCGTGTGTACTTGACTCTGTCCCATGATATTTTCACTGAGAATATTATACGGAGCAAAGCCACTGCTTCCCCTGGTTTTCCTTATCTCATCCATGATGCTGTTTTAACGACCTTCATTGTCTTTGCTGCCCCCCATATCCTTTCTCTGCCAAGCCTCCATGGGCTCTAAGCAGAAAGAACCACCAGATCAGAGGTAGGATTTCTGATTTTCCTTGGCTTTGCTGCACACAGCTGTGTGAGTCTGAGCAGGGTATTTCATTGCTGAAATGAAGTGGTGGGAGTGGTACTTAATATGGAAACATATTTATCAGTGGGAAGCCCACTCATTCAGAATTCCCATGACTGGGGCCATAATTCCGTTGTTTGCCCAGCATGCAGGAAGTTCTGCGTCAGATCTCTAGCATTGCATAAACCAAGTATGGTGATCCCTATCTGAACCAAAGTTTCTCACCTGCAAGGTGAGGCCTCTTTGACTCAGAGGTCCACCTAGGATCACAGAGCCCATAATGTAAATCTCTCAGCTCTCACAATCTTTATTCATCCATCCTTCATCCTTCCTTGATGCTTCTCGGGGCCAAATAGAAGGGATTACTATGGCTGCCTTTATTATCAGCTCCTGTCTGCTTTGGCTGGTGAGAAATATCAACTCTTTGCCAAGTCACTCTCTCATCATAAAAGAATCCAGAGCTGCAGACAGGAGAGTAGTGAGAATGGGGAAGCACCTGGGAAGGAACCGGCATGTCAACCCACAGGCTTCTCTGCGACCACCATGCTTTGACAGCTCTTTGGCCTTGTCCCGTTCTTCAGTGTGATGGTGGCACTGCAAAAATCCATACTTTACCACTGATGTTACCATGGATTGCTCTCTGTTTGCTATGGTACTGAGGCCTGGGCATGTATGAATTATGTGGGTAATTAATTAAAAATTTTCATCTCTAAATGTGGCCAGGGAGGCACCAAAGCCCAGAATGATGTTCAAGGTAAATTTGAACAAACAAGCGGAACTTACTAAGACCACAGCCCACATGACCTGAGCTTGACAGACAAGACAGAGTCAGTTATAACCTGAGAACTATATTAGAATTCCCTAGTTAAGTCCAGAGGTCCTGGGGCTTAATGTAGAAACACACATTTATCAATGGGAAGCCCATTCCTTGAGAATTCCCAGGACTGGAGACATAGTTCAGTTGCTTGCCTAGCATGCATGAAGCCCTGGGTCAGATCTCTAGAACTTCATAGACCAAGTGTGGTGATCCCTGCCTGAAAACTACAGCACTGATGAGGTAGAGGCAGGAGAACCAGGAGCTCAGGCTCATCCTAAGCTACAGAGTGAGGTTGAGTCAGTCTGGGCTACATAAAACCCTGAAAGAAAAGGAATTCTCCTTGGAACATATGTCTTCTAATATTAAGTTATTAAGTATATTTTAGAAGATTCCTTGAAGTTATGTGAAGGATTCTAAACAATTAAGAAAAGTGACATTTTAAGTATTTTAATAGTAATTATTATTTTTTATCATTATTGAAAACTCAGACACAGGGGATAAAAGGAATATCGCAAAATTATTTTACTTTATGAATAGAAAAATAGGCATGTTTCTACTGACCTAATTTTGGACATTAGTCAATTTTATTCTTTTTTTTGAATTATAATAGCATGTAAATGAAATGATTTTACTTAAATTTGACTTTTTTTCCTCTTAACACATTTAATGTGATAATTTAATTACCTATGCAGCTGTTAATGTCTATAGTAGATGTGCTAATTATGTAAAACCATTTCATAATGACCAGAATGAGGGTGACGACTTTATCTGAGGTCATTTGAATTCCTGTGAATGTTCCATTAGCGTTTTGTTCATGTACCAAATTTACTGCTGTCAAATTTAAAAAAATCACAAGAAATTAGGAGGAAAGTGGGATGAACTAGGGAAAAAATAATGTGTTCTACAACACAAGTTTAATGGACATCAGGCAGCTTTTAATCTGTGTAATTTTATTTTACACAGATGTGTTATTTTACACAGATGTGGACATCAGGCAGCTTTTAATCTGTGTAATTTTATTTTATGTGTATGAGTGCTTGCTTACAAGTGTATATGTGCATCATGTGTCCACAAAAAACAAAAAAAAAACCAAAAAAAACCTGAAGAGGGCATTAGATCCCCTTAGAACTGGAGTTACAGGTGATTGTAAAGCCCCATGTGGGTGCTAGGAACTGAACTCGGATCCTCTCCAAGGGCAGCAAATGATCATAGCCACTGAGCAATCCCTTCATATCCTAATTCATGTATCTGAGAAGTCCTGCTGACCAGGTTCTGAGGAATTCCTACCACTAAAGTGAAGCTGAACACATCTGTCTGTATGCTTCTGTGTGTTTTTATATAGGACTGAAAATAGTTTTGTTTGCTAACAGTATTTCTTCCTCCTCCTCAGGATCCAATAATGTTGATGGCTAAAGTAAATAAGCAAGACACATCTCTGAGAATCAGGGACATTCTGAAGAGGTCATGGAAAAAAATGTAAGAGCTTAAGGGCAGGAAGGAATGCTGAGAAAAGTTCTTTTCTGACATGGCATGGCAATTGAGACCATAAACTCACAGTTGTAAAGAGGTAAGTTACATAAACAAGATGTGTACAAGACTAGGCCCAACATGGATGGGGGATACTGGGGTTTACAAGACCTCCACTCCCTAAGAAACCTAGGGCTGGTACTGGTTGCTAGGAAACTAGAATCATATTCAGTTGCATAGCTGCTAGTAAGTTGCCCTTCGTCCAGTTAATAATCCCCATCCTTGAACATGCAAGCAACTCTAAATAAATGCAGCAGGCCACAAGAAAAGAGGGGAGTGAGGGAGACACAGACCGACAGACAGACAAACAGACAGAGGGGGATGGAAAAGGAAAAATGAAAGGAAGAAAGAAAAAAGAAAGAAGACAGAGAGAGACAGGAAGCACAGAAGGAGAAAGAGAGAGAAGAAAAGAAGAGGAGTAGGAAGGGAAGGAAAAGAGACATAAAAGTAGGAAGAAGACAACTGGGGAAGATGGGTCTACAGGATGGATAAGAGACACTTAGGAGGAATATGATCAAAGAACTTATATATGTATGAAATTGTGAAAGAATGAATAAAATGTTTAGAAATAAATCAATAAAATTGTAGCCAAAACAAAAATGCAAAGCAAGTCAAAGTCCAGCTTCATGCATGAATCTAGGTGAAGAGATAAGACCATGAATATTGAACAATGTGAACATGGGAAAACCTTCCCCATGGTTGAATCTGACAATTCCTAGCTGTAGAGATAGTGTACAAAGCACCAACTATTTGGATATCTCTTCATTTCACCTTCTCAACCAGTCTGCACTATGTGGTGAGGGCATGTTCTTATCATTTTAGATTTCAGAATATTGAGGCTTAGAGGAATCAAAGCAACCTGCCTTCCGGTGCTCTACCCCAGCCCACCTGTCACTAGCAAGCAACAAAGGCAAAACACAAAGACAACACAACCTATCAGAGTCTGTGTGACCCACTGTCAAAGGATGCCTCCAACCACTGTCTAGACTCTATATACTCTAGACTCTACAGTCCATATACTCTATATTCTACACTCTACACTCTACATTCTCTACACTCTATACTCTACACTCTACACTCTATACAGTACACGTACTCTATATTCTACACATACTTGATACTCTACAGTCTACACTCTATGCTCTACACTCTATATTCTATACTCTACACTCTATACTCTACAGTCCACATACTCTATATTCTACACATACTTGATACTCTACAGTCTACACTCTATGCTCTACACTCTATATTCTATACTCTACACTCTATACTCTACAGTCCACATACTCTATATTCTACACATACTTGATACTCTACAGTCTACACTCTATGCTCTACATTCTATATTCTATACTCTACACTCTAAGTCTATACACTCTACTGTACACTCTATACTCTATATACTCTATACTTTACCCTCTTTGCACTCTATATTCTACACACTATACTCTACACTACTCTAGACAATATATTCTACGCTCCATGCAAGAACTTCCCAGCAGAGACTCTGCCCTCTACTCTGTTTATGGCTATAGTTCTGTGTGATACTTTTTATTCACATAACCATTTAAATGTACGTTTAAAATCCCGCAAAGCACCTGAAGTTGTGTGTCTTCTAACTGAGTGCAGATCACCAGGGGTAGTTGGAATGATTCCAGGGTCTATTACTCAAGAGTTGAGAGATGAAGGCTCTAAACACCAGCTTTATTCGTGCATATATATATATATATATATATATATATATATATATATATGTGTGTGTGTGTGTGTGTGTGTGTGTGTGTGTGTGTATGTATGTGTATGTATATGTATGTGTATGTGTATGTGTATGTGTATGTATGTATGTATATTCCAACCGGAAAATCACTTGCAATCACATAACACTGCGACTGTGTATAACATAGCAAAGATAGCTATGTGGATTTTTCTATAGGGAAAAAAGCTGGGAGGGGAAGGAGAGAAGAAAAAAATAATTTCCTGAATGCTTACTTACAGGTTGTGTCACAAACAGCAGATTTAAAACCAAAATAGCTTGCTTTTTTCTAAATAGTCTCCTAAGAAACAGTTCCGTCTAGACCATTATCTTGATAGTTCATAATTAGGTTCAATAATAAGGCTAGTTTTGCTAGCCAGGGTCAGATTGGCATGTCTGCAGCATCTAGGCACAGTGACCTTGCTTTGAGAGGGTATTGTTAGAAAATCCATTATTATCATCACCTACACTTCAGAGAAGTGGCTGTTTTGTGAATTGATGGTGTGATGTTGCTACTTTAGATAAAAGAGTCCATGAATTATTGACTTAATGAGTTAATGTTGTTTGATTTCAAACAAAGTCTTTGATGCAAGACCCAGAACTTGTAATCACAGCTCAGGAAGGGAGTGCAGGTAATAGGCTTCACTGCGCACTTAGGAACCACATCAAGTCTGGAAAAAAATAAAACAGGAACCTCATATAGATGCCACTGTCTGTCATAGCATAACTAATACCTGGCTCTGTATTTCTCAGGCCTTAAAATGGCTTTATCCCTGCTAATTTGCATAAAACACAGAACATTTATTCACAGCCTCTCATACCTTCCCCCATCACTTTTAAATGGCCTGGGGTCCATAGTAGGGGTATTCCCATGTAGCCCTTCTGGCTGTGTGTATTATTGATGCTGAAGAAATACAAAAGAAGCTCACGGAGAAAGCATATCATGGGAAAATAAGCCAGGGTTCTTCTAATGAGCCATACAAGAAAATGGAAGTGGACTCTCTCTAAATGGTGCACACCAAACTGTGGGGAAGAATAGAAAGCCCAAGCACAGACCTGCATTCAGGCTTTCTAGAGCCTAGATGATTGGGGCCCATTGATTCCATGGGCTCCTCTTTAACACTCTGCCCTTCTAATGTCAACCTCCTGGCCATAAAGAACTTTGTCCTTAATATCCTGTCAAGTAAAAATTAGGTGTTATCTTCCCATTTTACAGATATGAAAACCAAGACTTCAGAAAGAAAAAGGAATGAATTGTTTAGACATAGAATCAGTATGGTGGTTCACAGAAGTTCTGGCAGAAGTTTTGATCCCTGAACTCGATTTCCAGATGTCCACTATTATGACTGGTCTGTGTGGTATGGAGACACAAACCAGGGCTTTGTTTAGTTCAGGCAACTACTCTACCACATGAGCTCCACCCCAAGCCCTTCTGTTCTGATTTTCTATGTCAATCATAGACTCCCTCCTTGGCCCATCCCCGTTGTTTTGACTCTGCCTTCTTCATAATCAGGTTTTCCAGCCTAGAAACAACCATACTTCCTGGTACCTCGGCTCATCCTCTCACCCCTTTCTGTCCCATCTTACATTTCTTTCTCGTTCTTTCCTCCCTGGGGAACCTGGTCACTGATATGGGTCAACTAAACTGAAGTGTGAATGAATCCCACATCTGAATGATGGTCATACTCAGTCCACATATCTGCATTTCTAGAAACTTCTTCCAAGACTCAATATTCTAAAACTAACTTGCTTCTGTCTCCTTACCCTTCTCCTTTAATGTTGTTACTAATGCGTCAAGATTCTTAGTGTCCTGATTGAGAGGGTCGGCATTTCATATGCTTCTTGATGTTCCTCTTTCAATGGCTGATTGCTAATCTCCATGTTCCTCATTTTCACTGCCTCTGTCCTGACTCAGACCCTTAGGTGATCTATCCTAGGCTACCGCCACAGTCCCAAAACTAGCATTTCTGTCTTTCCCAACACTGTCATATTCTTCAAACTGTTCTGCAACCATCTCCCTGAAATAGCTCTTGGACTCTGTGACTCTGGTTTCTCACAGCTCTGATATCTGTCCATTGCGTCATTCACAGGACAGTGGTCAGGGGAGTCATCCAACGCCTCCAGGATTTGGGTCCCATGTGTATCTCCTTCACAGTTCTGTTGTCCTGCCTTCCAAGCCCGGGACCTCCCTTGTATTTTTTCTCCCCCACTTTGATGAGAGCTTCATGTACTTCCACCAACTCATCAAAAACTAAAGTTTTCGAATATGTTCCTACCTAAGTCTTTCCCAGTTCTCTGATTAGAACTTAGCTTCTGCTTCTATATATTGGTAACAGCTAGCTATCACTGATAGCGGGCTTAGAGATAATTCATTTTGTAACACTCTTACGTGGTGGGATAAGTAGTTTATGAATCTGCCATTTAACATTACTATTTTGAGACTCGGTCTTGCTATGCAGCCCTGGCTGGACTAGAACATGACATGTAGACCAGGTTGATCTTGAACTTATAGATATCCCCCTGCCTCAGCCTCCTGACTTCTGGGACTCACTATGTGCCACCACCATAACTTTTTAAAATCATGATTCTTTTTTTTTAATATTTTTATTACGTATTTTCCTCAATTACATTTCCAATGCTATCCCAAAAGTCCCCCATACCCCCCCCGCACTCCCCTACCCACCCATTCCCACTTTTTGGCCCTGGAGTTCCCCTGTACTGGGGCATATAAAGTTTGCGTGTCCAATGGGCCTCTCTTTCCAGTGATAGCTGACTAGGCCATCTTTTGATACATATGCAGCTAGAGTCAAGAGCTTCGGGGTACTGTTTAGTTCATAATGTTGTTGCACCTACAGGGTTGCAGATCTCTCTAGCTCCTTGGATACTTTCTCTAGCTCCTCCATTGGGGACCCTGTGATCCATCCAATTGCTGACTGTGAGCATCCACTTCTGTGTTTGCTAGGCCCCCGCATAGTCTCACAAGAGACAGCTATGTCTGGGTCCTTTCAGCAAAATCTTCCTAGTGTATGCAATGGTGTCAGCGTTTGGAAGCTGATTATGGGATGGATCCTTGGAAATGGCAGTCTCTAGATGGTCCATCCTTTTGTCTCAGCTCCAAACTTTGTCTCTGTAACTCCTTCCATGGGTGATTGTTCCCGATTCTAAGAAGGGGCAAAGTGTCCACACTTTGGTCTTCGTTCTTCTTCAGTTTCATATGTTTTGCAAATTGTATCTTATATCTTGGGTATACTAAGTTTCTGGGCTAATATCCACTTATAGAATGAATTTTATTAAAAACCACTTTACAGGTGGAAAAGTTGAGGCTCACATAGATTTAACAACCTAGTCAGGCAGGGTCTTGTGAGTGGTGGGAATGGTTACTCTTCAGAGGGCATTCCCAGTACTCTTAGCATGACCTGAGGCTACTTTTCTCAAACAATTATTCTACTCTGTCCTCCTCGAGGAATCTTTGGGTGCAAGGTGATGAAGGGCATTTGACTTGGGACCATCCTATTCTGAGCTCTCTGCTCAGCTCTTCTCCTTCCAGACCTCTCTGACATTTGGTTACTGTTGCCTTTTTAAAAACGTTCATTATTGTGCATAATGCATTCGTGGCAGCCAGTGGCTTCCTGTCAGTTATTTCTCCCCCGTTTCTCTATTCAGCATTTCCTCAGTATTAACCTCAGCCATCTTCAGTTCTTGTCCTGTATTTACACATCCCCTTTGCTGGAGACGTCTGTGCAATGCACTCCCACGGTGCAGTGGGGGCGGGGGGCGGAATGTTTAGCAAGAAGGTGAGTCTGCAAGGTGTTCCTCTCCCAGCTGTCATATCACCCCTGATCTGATTGAAAGCAAAGTCTCACACATCCTCAGCTGTAATTTGAAATACCAGGAGGGCCAGATGCCCATGGCTTCCCCCCAATCTTTCCCAGCTTATTCCTGTAGGTCCCTTGGTGATGCTGACCCTGTCTCTCAGCCTTCTGGCTACTCATTCCTCCCCCTCTGACAGACCAAATGGTACTAAACCCTCACCTCATCTGGCCCTCCATTCTCTTTGTCTGTCTGATAGTCTCCATTGCCCTAAGGCCAAAAGCTCTCTGGGGCAGTGGTCCTGTTTGGTGTTTGGCACAGTTTCATTTCCTGGACATCTCTATGCACACTTACGATGGCATATAACTAATAAGAGCCGCACCAGCCTCGGGCAGCATCTTCTACTGTCAGTTCCTTGGCAGCTGTGGGGGATGGGGAGGGCAGAGCAGAGTGGTGCTGGAACAAGCCGATTCTCACCACCTAAAGGACAGTAGGACTGAGTCCTGTCCAGGGCCTCTGGCAGAGCCACTAGAACCCCTCTTCCTCAATACTGAGCAGCCATGAGGACAGCCAAGAGTGATGATTGTGTGGACAGGAGCTGCCAGGGTCGTGGTTGCCAGCGTTCTGAGAATGAAATGTCTGTCTGCTCTGTGTGCACTGGGGACAGACAGCTTGCCACTCAGCATCTGCTGTGCAGCTTTCCTCATAGCTCACCGACTGCAGAGACAATGGCCGGGTGTCCAAGCAACTTTTCTCATAGGGGTTGATGTTTTTCTTGAGACTGATTCTCAAGTAGTCCAGGTTAACCTTAAACTCCCAGTCCTCTGCATCTCCCAAGTGCGGGGATAACAGGCAAGCTTTTCTTACACTCTGCCTTTCTGTGTCCCACCCTGCCCCCAACCCCCAAGATCTTCTGGCTTGGCATGTCGAGCAGAGCATGGCAGGGTTTAGGTGCAAGCATCTTAAAGGGCATGATTAGGAGGCAGAACGGAGTGGTGGAAGGAATCTAGAGTTAGATGGTTTCTCTCTTGCCACCACTTTGCCCTTTACGAGCTGTGGGACCATGGAAAAGTCACCCAACCTCAATATTCTCTCTGGCAGTTAGAGAAAGTGGGATATCCTTTCCCTTACTGTTTCCTAAATGTCCCACTAAAAAGTGCTGAGGAGTGGGCAATTATTGTGAGCATTTTGTAAAATTTTTACAAAGGACAGATGCAGACATAAATGTGCTACCATAGGGATGCTGAACACAGAGCAAGGACAAAACAGCCACAGCAAAGAGTGAAGAATAAATAAGAATAAATAAGGTGTTCCAATGTCTTGGTTGATCCCCAGTGCTTGACAGGACTCTGCCACCAGGGCAGCTGTGGCAGCATTTGCTGCACATGAAGTAAGTGACCCTTCTCTAAGCTTAAAATACAAATCAATGCTGACTTTCCCATCTATTCTGAGTGTGAAGCTCATAAGCAGCTAAAGAATCTCTTTGGGAGTAGAAGGAGGGAATGTGCAGAAAAAAAAATGGACTCCAACTGGCAATGTCTACAGACACATGACTAGCAGGGGGTAACCCTTGAGATCTGCATAAACTGAAGGGATTGAATTTAGTTTACAAAGTATTCATAAGAGGGGGAAAGGGCTATCTTTTATTATTATTATTATCTTTAATCTTTTTTTTTACAGTCCAGTTGTTATCCCCCTCCAATTCTTCCCTCCAACAGTTTCTCATCTCATTCCTCCTCTCCCACCCTGTCTCCAAGAGGATATCCCCAACTGCCACACTCCCCACCCCCTGCCAGGCCTCCCCACCCCCTAGGACCTCAAGCATCTCAAGGGCTAGGTGCATCTTGTCTCACTGAGGCCAGACCAAGCAGTCTTCTGCGGTATATGTATGTGTGTGTGGGGGGGGGGCCTCAGAGCAGCTAGTGTATGCTGCTTGGTTGGTGGCTCAGTGTCTGAGAGATCTCGGAGGTCCAGGTTTGCTGAGACTGCTGGTCTTCCTATGGGGCCATCCTTTTCCTGGAAAGAACGGTTTTTATAAAAATCATGTAGTTGTGGTGCCAAAATAAAGGTAGACCCACCATACAAAAAAAGGAAGCCTGAGCTCTAGTAGCACATATCTTTCTGTGAAATCTCCTTAATGTCACACCTATTCCTGACTCACATATTGTTGGTTAAGGGACCCCAACTCCCACCATCTTCCTTTTCTCTTCTCTTTGCTGTCTTTGTGTGTGAGCTTCATCAGGGCCCTTTCATACTGCATGAGGGTGATTCCTGATGAAATAACAGCCACTTCTGAATTTTACAGCCAAATGCTCCTCAGGGCCCTGCAGAAGGAGTTCTGAGTCCCTAACTGATCTGTCAGAAACACAAGATTAATATAGAACACAAGGGGGCTGCGAATGGAACCTTCCTGTCTAGGGAGCACAAAGCCCTGGGTGTGATTCCTAACACTGCATGAATCAGGTATAGTGACAGTGCCTGCAATCTCAGCTCTTGAGTAGAGATAAGAGAATCAGAAGTTCAAAGTCATCCTTTACTTATTGAGTTTGAAGCTAGCCTGGGTTATTTGGCTATCTATCTATCTATCTATCTATCTATCTATCTATCTATCTATCTGCACACACACACACACACACACACACACTACACTACACTAACACATAGATATATATACAAAATCCATGTATTTTGTTTTGGTCAATGCTTTACAAGTCCTATAACATTTTCTTACCTCCCGGTGTATTTATTTTAACAGATAACTTGAAGGGCAAATTCTCAATTGAAAACAAGAACATAGGTGGCAGTTTGTCAGAGTCCTTTTGCTCTGTCTTTGGTCTATATATGAGTCAACTCCCCAAATCCAATATTTCAGGTTTCTTCATTTATGACCAGGAGGAAGGAAGAGAATCAGGGTGACACTAATTGCCACACTCATGACCTTGGATGAATCTTCCTCAAGTGCCACTTTATTTGTACGAAGATAGAATCCAATTGATGGGCAGTGAGGAAAAAAAGACGCACACTTGAGAGGAACATACTGTACTGTAAGCATCCATCCACATCCAGAGCTGTGCACACTCCATGTCTAAGGCAGAGCTCAACAGTCCACAGTGAAAGTCTACAAGTTTGGTTGTTTTATTTCTTCCTTTCTGTTTTTTTTTTCAATTAATTCTCCAGGAAACAGCTCAACATTTCTATGATAAGAATTTTTGTTGCTAATATCTGTAGAAAAATTGCTGGACTATTGAGATGAAGCAGCCTGGACATCTGCCCCTGCTCAGAGACTGTGCTACAGAAGGTAACATCTGGGATGGGGATTAGGTGGGTGGGAGTTAAACTATAAGTATGTCACTTCTTGAGTTTTCAATTTTGTACAGTCACTTTGCTACTTTGAATATGGCTTCCTCCTCTGTATACTAACAACAACAACAACAACCTATACCATAAAGGGTACCATGACTGGACAGTTGTATCCAGTCAAGTTTCTTCCTCCCGCTAAAGTAGGGGCTTTAAAATTAGAGGTTGATGAGAGCTAGATTTCCAAAACATAATATAACCCATTTATTCCATCTCCCTTAGAAAAATATATGGTAGATTTTTAAAATTAGGATATTTCACTAAAAAAATCACTGGCTCTGACTGACACAGATTTTAACATTGTTCATGAACATTCTCTCCACAGTTTCAGTTACACATGTATTCCCAAGTACACCAAGAGAAATGTTGGTCTGCCACCATCCTTGCTTCCTGCTGTCAACCACATTCCTTTTCTCTCCGTCAGCAGCAGGTCCAGTGACCAGGAAGGATGCATGGGATTGACTCCATGTCCTGAGTACTGGCTGTGGGACCCTCTTGCAGATGAAGATGTCAAAAGGCAATCTACAGCGAGAATGACAGTGTGATTAACCAGAATGAGGCCTAAATCAGAAGCGGCATGGACCATTGGGAAATTAAGGCACCAATTTTCACTGTCAAGATCAGCTGTGATAGGACGGTATATCCTAGCAACAGCAGGAGTCTTAACCTTGCCATCAAAGCAAAAACTAATTTTGCACTGTTATCTGTTCCAATATCTTTTAATCCAAAAAGTCTTTAAACAGAAAGTAAATACTCACACATTTCTTTGCCTAGATCAGCCTCTTACCTCTAATTGGGAAATCCTTAATTCGGTAAATTAAGAGATTATTGAGTCTGAACACAAATGTCATTAGCTTTCGTTCCTGATGCAACTGTGGGGAAACCTGTTTGAGAGCTGTAGAGGGATCATAGGTGTTACTGTTAGCAGCATTAATGGAGGAAATGGCACTGAAGAGCAGCCTCGTGTATCTTAAAAACCAGTATTACCATATTTACTGTCCTGTAGGACAGCATCAGAGTATGCCCTTGTAATTGCACTGATCTGGAGTTACAATTGGGCAAAGCCATCTCCTCTGGTACAATTTCACGTAAATTCATCACACACTAGTGATAGAAGCTCTTTGTCTCTTAACAGCAGTTCATTAAAGAGGCCTATCGCTGATGGATTTGTACTGAGAAACATTAAGAATCACAGAACTTTAGCAGCTGGATCCATTCTTAAAACAACACACAGCAGTAGTTTTATCCATATAGCACTGAGATTAAGTTGTCGGAACATACAGTCTTTAAAAAAAATAAGTAGAATGAATACTTACTTCTTTGGTGAGCCTTATTCTCTAAGTGAGGATAAAGTCATCCACCCCCTAGGATCCCTGGGTAGGAGGGCCTTTCCCCAGGTCTCCACAATGCCCAGACTCCCAGAAGTCTCCTTTGAAATAGCCTATTTTGCTAAGCTCATTGTTCAGTTGAGCGCTAAGCCTTTGTATATAGAACCTA
Organism: Mus caroli; assembly: GCF_978045245.1. NCBI lineage: Eukaryota > Metazoa > Chordata > Mammalia > Rodentia > Muridae > Mus > Mus caroli. The sequence goes on from NW_028227266.1 coordinate 73,102,066, forward strand.
TGCATGCTATAAATGAGCCTTTTCCCATCCAGCTAATATGAGCTGCTGGCTTACTATTCATGGCTGTCATTACACAGAGGTGTGTTCCTTCTGTTCTTAACTGGTTCAGAGTAATTGGGTGAAAAAGGATACTGTATTTTATCATAACTTTTCTCCATCTGCAAGAAAAATTATAGTTTTTGTTCTTCCTTCGGTCAAACGGCATATCATGCTAATTGATTGGCATATACTGAGCTATCCTTTCATCCCCTTAAGGAGTATCACTGGATTATGGTGAATGATCTTTGTAATGTGCTGCCAATTTCAGCCAAGAATTTTTGCATCACTATTCATTGAAAACCTTGGTCTGTGGTTTTGTTCTCTGGTTTTGTTATCAGGATAATGCCAGCCTTATGGAGTTTGGAAGAATTTCTTCCTCTAGAATGTTTTAGAATAATTGGTATTGGCTTCTCTCTAAACTGAAGAGGACATGCAGTAAAGGAGAAACGTCAGTGTAGTGAATTATGATAATCAGTATTGTTAAAATGGCCATGCTACCCAGAATTCTCTTTAGATTCAATCACTACAAAAATGCAATCCGATTTTTCAGAGAATTAGAAAAGATGATTTTGAAATTTCTATAGGATTAAATAACTAACGCCATCGTGAGCAACTGGGAAATAGTTGGAGGCTTTATGCTGCTCCACTTTCTCCTGTATCTGAAGTCTACATGAGTGACTGCTAGGGAAAGAATAGATAGCTATGCCTGCAAGCTATGGGGAGAATCTTCAGTTGCAGCTTTCATGAGTCATCACCCACGCTGGAGTAACCTTTCCAGAGATTGACCATGCCTTCAAGACCCAAATAATCTTGATGGTTCACTAAGTTAGACTAGGATGGAATTATTTCTTTGGCCTGTCTTTGGATCCTGTACCTGGAGTGGTTATACATTTGTTCATGTCTTCCAGGAAAAAGACCACAACAAATGTACACTGGAAAAAAGATACTCTTTTAAATAAAGGATATGGGATGGAGAGATGGTTCAATGGTTAGGAACATTTTCTGTCCTGGAAGAGAACCCAGGTTCAGTTCTCAGCACCTATAAAATGACACACAGTCATCTATAACTCTAGTTACAGAGGATCTGATGCCCTCTTTTGGCCTCCAAGAGCACTGCATACATGTGGGGTGTGTGTGTGTGTGTGTGTGTGTGTGTGTGTGTGTGTGTGTGTATACAGGCAAACACTTATACATATACATAAAAATAATTCTTTAAATAAAAGATGCTTGAAAAAATGAACTAACAACACGAGATGATGTCAGGAGAACAGCCTAGACATTGCAGAGCTGGAGACCAAGAAGTAACAAGCGACCTGGAGGTCATGGCAACCTGAAGGAGATGCCACTGTAGATGTTTGAAGGCTGTGGTGAATGAAAGGACACAAAGCAAAATAACTCCATCTGCTCCTCAAAGGCACACCCACCAGGCTCCATCATGTTCCCACTGGGGTAAGAGCCCAACACAGAACAGCTGACCACATTTCTTCCCTTCAGAGCAAGATAAAACCCAGATTCCAGAGAGGACAGAGTAAATCATTACCTTGGGTGTGAAAAACTCTTCCTTTCTCAGGAATTCATACTTGAGACAGATTGATAGAATTTCCATTTATGCCAGGCAGAAGTGGTACTCACCTTTAATCCCAGCTCTCAGGAGATAGAGGCAGGTGAATCTCAGTGAGTTTGAGACCAACCTGGTCTACAGAGTGATGGCCAGAGTTATACATAGAAAACTTGTCTTGAGGAAAAACAAAAACAATTTCCATCTACTAATCTGCTACCCAACTTCCTTACTAATTCCTTAGATAGGAAGGAGGGGGAGAAAAGAGGCTAGGAAATCAGTGAGAAGCCACATTCAATCAGTCATCTTGGAGGGGAAGTGGAGCCAGAACAGCTGAGTAGAACCAGCCAGCCAGAGTTCAGAAAGGACTAGAAAGGGTGATCTTATTCAACAGTAAACCTCTGAGTTGACAATTACATCTGGTGAACAAAAGTTACAATTACGCATGCCTTCAAACATGGAGACTTAGACACCTTGTCCCTTTTTCCTTGTTGGCTTTCAGCCTCTGTTAGAATTGTGCACCGGCTCCCTTGCATCACACACGTTGATGGTTAAGGGACTTCACTGCATCTATAACCGCAGGCCCCCAATTCCTGGAGCATGGCTTTACTCATATACTACTGCTTCTGTATCTCTAGAGTAATCTTTGAATCTGCTTCCTCTCACCTCAGGGGCAGGCTTTTATGGTTCATTCACATGATGGGATAGTTTGCTTCTTTCTCTTATCAAAAAAGCAGCCCACTGCATGGCTGTATTACCAACTCTTTATCCATTTACTTGCTAAAGGTTTTATGTTTGGGGTGATTATGGATAAACACTCCTGTGGAAATTTTTTTAAGTGGACAGGAGTTTTAAAGAATCATTAGAAATGCACTGTTGGTCATGTAGATAGTCTATGTTTAACTTTATAAGAAACAACAGCTTGCTCCTTCCAGGTGGCTTCAGCATCTTTCATCTGGCTAGGAGTGGCGTTTCTTTGTAATGATTTACCTAAGCTTTGGTGCCAAACTAATTATGCAATTATGCAAACCTAATAAGCACTGTTCACAGAATAATCTCATCGTAAGGCTGAATCATATCTGACTCTGCCACCCATAGCACCATTTCAATTTTATCACATAAATGAGTCTCCCTGGTAAGTTTCATAATCTGTCTGTCACTGATAGATGTCCTGCTTCACATCAGATGTACAATGAAATGTCCCACCTTGGCAGAGCCATTGCTATTTGGCCAATGTGTTCATACACTGTACTCTTCTCAGAGCCATTGCTATTTGACCATGTGTTCACATACTGTAGCCTTCAATTTTCCACTGCCGTGAAGCAAAAACCACACAATTCAAAGGATACCCCTTATCCCCAGGTCAGATGTCCAGTAAGTAGAAGTCAGCAGTCTCAAGCTACCGTGTTAAGATAAATGATGGAGCTGGAGAGATAGTGCTTATGAGCACATACTGCTCTTGCAGAGAACAAGAGTTAGGTTATCAGTTTGGTTGTGAGTCAATTGATTCACAACCATCTACAGCTATAACGCATAACACCCTCTTCCAGCTTTCTCAGGTACACACACAGACATACACACGTGCACACACATACACTCACATGTGTCACACAAGAGAGAGCTAGAGAGAGAGAGAGAGAGAGAGAGAGAGAGAGAGAGAGACTTCTTTTTGACTCAAAAATAATATCTTCACCAAAAAATATTGGGGCGTGATGAGCACCGGTGCCTGCTCCCATGACAGCAGCCAAGGTGCATGCCCCTGCTAGGAGAGACATGAGAGGTCCATCTGTGGGACACTGCAGCGAACATGATAGCTGTTTCTGAAGGGTCTCCCTTCCTTCCTTTTTCTCTCCTATCTTTGGTCCACCCACCACTTTTAAAACTCAGTACAGTTTAACATCCTTGAAAGGGGATGCTATTTGGAGTTATACAACCCAAATCGAGTCAGCCTCCTCTGAGGCCTCTGTTTCTTGGAGGGATATTGTAAAACTTCAAAGGAGTGATATATATGTTGACTCAATACTGAGTGGGACCTCAGTAAGGAAAATCTGTGTTATTTTTAAGGAGAAATCCTCCTCCTTGCAAAAATAGCTGTGTGAACTGAACCAAGCAGGCCTCAGTCTGGGCACCCACGCCTCCTCACAGCTCCAGAGATCCACACATTAAAGGTGTCTCTACCTTTTTCTGTTTGCTGGCTAGCTCTTATGTCTCTGTGACTTAAAAGCAGCAGATACAACAGTCATGAACTCTGAAGACACAGATGCCGCCAGAGTGGGGAGAATGGCTTTTTCTTATTCACACAGAAATCCAAGAGGAGAAAGAATGGACAGAGTCAGCACCTGTGAACAGAAGGTCCCTGACTTTGGGAATGCCGGTAAGCCAAGAGTCCCACTGTCCAGACTTGAGAAACCAGAGTGGGAAACAAACGGATAAATAATTTAAAGTTTTGGAAGAAAGACTTCTGAAGAAAGCTTGACCTTCACCTCTGAACCTAGAGACAAACACTACTGAGTAAAGGTGGGCTGTGGTGGCAAATTACTCTGTACAAAATCCACAGGGTCATTACCAGGGGAGGGAATCTCTGCTCCTCTTGTTGTGCTGGAGACTGCTGATAAACACAGCCTTAAAGGCAGCCTGCAGGGAGGAAATGAAAGTCAGGACCAAGGACGGTCTCAAGCCTTATTAAGGACAAAAGCCAGGGGTTGTGATTGGGGACTGGCTTTCCAGGATGCTCACAAACTGCTTGCCTGTGGCTATAGATCCTGTTGGAGAAAGTGGGGGAGTTAATGAGGCCAAGGGCAAAGGGCTAAATAGCCCAAGCCAGCCAGCCACAGACTGTCCACTGCTGTGCACTCTACAAATTCAGTCATTTCACAAAGCTTACACTCTCCTCTTTGGTTACAGGCATCTCTTCAAAGATTCTGCAGATTGCATACTATTCTCAACAAATGTATATATGTACGTGCCACTTCATTAGGACTTTCTTTCTTTCTCTTTCTTCCTCTTTCTTTCTTTCTTTCTTTCTTTCTTTCTTTCTTTCTTTCTTTCTTTCTTTTTCCTGAAGTTATGTCAATTAATCATCTACCATCTACTAGGTGTAAGATGTGAATCTAATTATGCTTTTATTTATTCTGTGAGTTGACAAACAACTGTCAGCTTACCATACAGAAAACTATACATAATGCTATAAATATGATCAAGAACAATAAAAAAGGAAGACAGAAAACTAAAAAAAAAGTCAATTCAATATAAGTGAGAAGTAAAAAGAGCGTTCAAGTTGAGTGTGAATATAGAACAAAAAAATTTAGTTCTATTTTTAAACATAGGATAATGAAATATCACAGACAGGGGAAAGCACAAATATGAATGAATGAGTAATAATTAATGGTTTTAGAGGAAGTATAAATAGTTGGAAATATGAAATCATCATACAGTTACAAGCATAGAAGAAGTTGTATTCCCTACGCTGGGAATATAGTGTGTGGAGAGAAAAGAACTGTTCTTCCCCACGTGTAGACATGGGAGCTTTGGTTTTTCAGCTGCATGTGTGCTATGTAGGAAATATTTTAATTTATTTTAAATGCTTTGAAAGCAACAACCAGCAGTCATTAAAATTCCAAACAAGAACATTGTGAGTAATTATCTATCAAATCCCATTCCCTGGGATAGTGACAACTTTACCGAAGTTCTTTAGATGTTCATCAATTGGATTAGTTAAATAAATATCTGTAAATCCATAAAATAAATGGACTAGTTCACAGCATTTTAAAATAAAGGGTAAATTGATGTCAATGGGCATAAAAGATCATTGCATGTATTATTAAGTAAAAGGATGAGCAGGGGCAGACTAGATGGCTCAGCAGGTAAGGAAGTCTACTTATCCCTGGGACCTACATGGTCCTATTCTTCCAACATCAAAATAAAAATTATAATAAAATTTTAAATTAAAAAGTTCAGTTATAGAACCAATGTATATACAGAAAACTGTATTTGTGTGTGCACACCTACTCCTGTTTTTGAGTCTTTATATAAATAAAAAATATGTATGCAATGATATTAAACAAACTATTAACTGTGGCCACAACAGGTTCTGGGGGATCAGACACAGGTTCTCCTGCTTACAAGGCAAGCACTTTGCTAACTGAGCCATCTCCCCAGCCCAGTGCTCTACCTTTTGTAACCTTGTTGTAGAGATGATTTCAGAGGCTGAACTTATGAGACATTATTGATTCCTGCTCATATCCTATCTCTAGGACTAGTGTCTTCCTCTTGAAGGGAATTTAGTTGGAGACTAATTCACATTGATTTTTAAAATCTAAATTGCACGTTCCTCCAGCTACATCCCAAACGCAGACCCAGGTTTTATACGATTGGTCAAGCTTTGGCCATCAGAGTTACGGATGACCCTGTTTGCACTGGAGATGCTCTTCACACATTTAGAGCTTCACATCATTTGGCAGGGCTCTAGCTGACCTACTTTACATATGCATTATTTGAGACCAGATCTTTTCTAATCTCTCCACAACCCCAAAACAGAAGGACTGGGGAGCAAGCACCGAAAAGAGGTGCTGGGTAAGAAGGATAAGAAGTTGATTGCTGCAAGCTGTTCCAATTATTATCATGATTCCTAGAGCAGAATTCACAGAGGAGACACAATAAGCATTAACAGTCCTAGCAGCATAAGTTAGTGGGAGGAGCCATGTCAGTTTGATGAAGTTTGTGGATGCTTGGTGTGGCTTTGTAAGGTGTCTTAAGCCCCACATTTTCAAACAAGCTTCCCTATCTTTCCGGGTGCTGCCATAACAGTCCAAAAGTGATAAGTAATGGTGGTCTGCCACCCTCAACTCCAGAAGCAGGTTCTGGCTAGTAGGAATCAGCTGAGTCTGGGAAGATGGCTCAGAAGGTAAAGACACCTTCAATAAAGCATTCCCCAGGACCCACACAGTGAAAGAAGGGAACTGATTCCTGCATGTCATCCTCTGATCTACACACATGCACTGTAGAATGTGTGTGCCTTACCCAATATATACACAAATAAGTAAATAAAAATGTAAAAGACGAAATGGGCCAGTAAAATGGCTCAGCTGATAATGGTACTTTAGGACCACATGATAAAAGGAGAAAGCCAACTCCCATAAGAGGTCCCTTGGCCTATACACCCATACTTTTACTTGAATGTGACATAATCATGAATGAATGAATGAATGAATGGATGGATGGATGAATAGATAAGTGATATATAGAAAATAATTGCCTGCCTTTTTCCTTAAACAAACAGTAAAGAACCTAAGTGCTTTGGCTTTTGTTTAAGGCAGCTAGAGCTCAAGTTGGTGAGGAACTTAATCTATAAACCATAATGGTTCCTACCTTATGGTGACACCTTGGCTCTTCCTTCCAAGTGTTAGGGTTAGCTGTGTACTATTATACCCAATATAAGAACTTAGGTTTTGTAAGCAAAATGGCAAGATCAAAGGTATTGACAAAATGTTTATCTGACCACTTGAAATGTAAGCATGTCCAAAAAATAAATATGAATTAGCACTTGGGTTAAGATGGTTGGTTAGAGTTGCCTTAAAGGTAATTATCCCAATCCTAATCCCAGGCTTGTTGCCATGGATGGCTAGGGAATCGGGCACAAGTCAAGGAAGGTATGACATTTCCCCCAAGGTAAACACTGAGCTAAAGTTCATCTAGAAAGGCCAGGGGGAGTTGTTCTTGCTTTCTCTCATCTTCTGTCCTTTCCTTCCTTTCTCTCTCCATCTCTCTATCACATTGAAGATGAATGAGTGATCATAGTGTAATGACATTGATATTCACCATTTTGTGCTATCTTAAAAAGTCAACCTGAGAACAAAGACTCCAAGGAGAGAAGGACCAAGATGTGTATACCACCAAGAAGTAGAAAGCTTGACAATATATTGCCTCAAACCTAGCCCACTGTGGTACTTCTTGTATGTCAAATAATAAGTATTTATATTATTTAAAATAACTTACCTTAGCTGGATGGTTTCTAAAATAACTAGCCATTGAGATACAAAGTACAAATCAGTTGTCATTCACAACTATGCAAATTATGTGTCACTGATAAATGTGCAAATTTCCGACCCAATAGACTTTGCCTGCTACTACAGGAAATGACTACTCTCTCTAAAATTTTATCTCTCTTCATAATTTCTGAAAGTTTCTTCTAAGAACAACTTATTTGTGTTAAAAAAAATGTGGATTTGTGTCTTTTCTGCAGTAGCCTGTAAGCCATGATAATCTAGAAACTACACTGCTAGATGATGCTGGGGATGTCGATCAGTAGGGAGAATGTTTACTTAGCATTCACACAGCACTGAGTTTGATCGCCAGCATTTCATAAACCAGATGTGAAGGTGCACACTTGTAATCCCAGCACTCAGGACACAGAGGCAGGAGAATCAGCAGTTCAAAGCCATCTTCCATTGCATTGTAAATTCATAATTCAAGGCCATCTGGGATACAGGAGACTTTAATCTCAAAAAAAGGAAAGAAGGAAAGAAAGAAAGAAAGAAAGAAAGAAAGAAAGAAAGAAAGAAAGAAACTGAGAGAGAGAGAGGAGAGAGAGAGAGAGAGAAAGGAAGGAAGGAAGGAAGGAAGGAAGGAAGGAAGGAAGGAAGGAAGGGAAAGAGAGAAAAGAAAAGAAAGGAAAAGGAAAGAAAAGAGAAGAGGAAAAAAGAAATGATTTCCCCATTCTTCAATCTTACTTCTAATTCCCTTTCCACCTCTGCCCATTCTCACAAGCATATTGACAATCCAACTATATTCTGAGTAGAACTGTAGAAAAAAATATTTTCTCTATCACAGAATGTTAGGTTGCTTTGTATAGATGGGCCCATTAAGCTACCATAACTATGCTCCTATAACTGAGAGGCTTTGACACTCAGAGACTTACAAAAACACAAAGCTCATTTTCACACCTGCAATTATCAGAAGAGTCCATCCAGTCAGGTGGCATCCAGTCAGGTGGCACAGAAGTGAGGGCAGGAACCCAACTCTTCTCCTGCCCTTAGCTAGGGGTACTTCTACCATCTTTAGTGACAGTGTTTTGGTCGTTCCCATGAAGAAGGGGAGCATATGAGGAGTGGGTGGGTTGGGGAGCAGGGGAGAGGGAGGGGATAGGGGATTTTCAGAGGGGAAACTAGGAAAGGGGATAACATTTGAAATGTAAATAAAGAAAATGTCTAAAAAGTGAATAAAATATATGATATTGAATGTAAAAAAAAAAAGTGAAAGAGCTCACGCCCCCTCTGTCAAAGGGGAGGAGCTACTCACATGGCTGCAGTCAGCAGAGAAGCCTGGGAATCAGAGTGACCCTAGGCCACAAGTAGTCAAGATTATAATTCAAATGTTATGGAATATGAGGGAACAGTGTTGACAAGACAGCCATTTCTGCATGCCTTCTGTGTGTTATCACACAGATCTCTAAGTCCTACCATTTGTGCATTAAAAATTTCCAAGCTTTTAGGAAAAGCAGAGCCTTCAGTGTTCACCTCCATACCTGATCTCCCTATGCTGCTGTGCAAGTTGTCTTTTACATTGGTTACATTTGATCCCCAAACTTCAGTGGTATCCATTAAGTCTATGTTACTGACTCCATTTTCAGATCAAAAGACTTAAGGCTTTAAATAGCTTGACTAAGATTGTTCAAGCTTTTGGTAGAAGTCAGACAGGATAGTCTCCTGGACCAAACCTTAAGCAGACTCCTGTGAGAGATTCTGATCATGGACAGGACCTCACCTATTTTATCAGGAATTATATAAGGCAAGACTCTACTCAGAATCCCCACTCTTGATATCTGACTAAATTTCTCCCTTCTAATCTCCAATGTCACCCTAACCCACCTTCATTGAAAACTTATTATGTAGGAGCAGCTAAAGTCTACCCACACACTGAGATTTCTTCTTAGTAATTTTCCATCCACAAACATGGTCCCCTCTACCCTGTTCTTTTGGTTAGGCTTTTGTCCACTTGACACAAAGTAGAGTCACCTGGGAATTCAGAATATAAGCTGAGGAATTACCTCCATCAGACCAGCCTGCAGGCAAGTCTGTGGGGACATTTCCTTGATTACTGATTGATGTGAGAGGACCCAGAACACTGTGGGTAGTGCTGGCCATAGGCAGGGTTCTGGGTTATATAAGAAACTAGACTGAGCAAGCCAAGAGAGCAAGCTAACAATCAGAGGTCCTCCATTGTCTCTGCTTCAGTCAAGATTTAATAGACCCTTTCCTTCCTAAGTTGATTTTGGCCATTGGAGTGGCACAGCAATCGAAAGCACACTAAGACACATGCCTGTCTACACAGTCCCTCTTTCCTTTATGTTCAGAGCTAAGCCATTTCTTTCTCCCTATGACCAAACCCCACTACAGTACACCTGGAGAAACTCTACCTTGTACCCTAAGAAGATAGCTGTTTTTAGCAGACCAAAAAATGAGAGTGGTCAATGAAATCAATTATTTTTCCACACAAACTTAACCATGCAACACATGCTTAGCCTCACTGGCATGCATCACCTACAAAGCACCAACAGAAGATTGGTCCAAAGACATTAGAAGAATTCCAAGACGGGAGCTGGAAATCAAACTCATTGAACTGACTGCCAGAGAAGCATGAGAAACTGCAATCCCAGTGTCTATATTTAAAAAATGCTGGGCTTACTAGTGTATATCTGTAACCCTAGCATGGAGGAAACAGACAGAAGAACTGCTAGGGCTTCATGGACAATTAGCCTAGACTACTCTTTGGCCCTCTAGTCTCAGTGAAACTCTCGGTCTCAAAAGACAGATGAACAATATCCATGTCTAGAGAATGAAACCTGAGACAATCATTCAGTCATGAGTGTGTGTGAGCACATGAACACACACACACACACACACACACACACACACACACACACACACACACACCTGAAAGGCAGCACAGAATACCTAGGGAAGCAAAGGGTAGCTACTCCCTCTGAACTACCATCCTTTGTGTTCTCTGTTAGAGCAGGCGCTGGCTTAGCTCTTTTGCTGGCTAGTGGCCAACTAAATTCATCTAATAAGAAACATCAGGAGAGAGGAGGAGTAGGAGATGGGTGTCACCTGGTTACAGCTTCCTGGAAATGCTCCTCTACATCCAGAATTGCCCCCTTGCCATTCAGTTCTTCCTTCCATGCTCTTGGTGGGGCCCACTTATGCACTTTATCCCATTTTGAGTCTCTCCCTCTTCAACACTCCTTTCTTGCTCTCACAACCCTACCTTCCTTGTATTGCCTCCTCCTCACATGAATATATATTTCTTTGTCTTAACTTCCTGGAATGTTTTATTTCTCTCTAGGATTCTGACTGATACAGAATGCATGTGGGATATCAGGTTTCTAGCTAGAGTAATAGGCTCAGAATCACCCTCATCTCTACAGTGAGCATGCTACATTCCTAACACATCCATCACAATAACTGTATTTTCTTCCTGTTCAGGGTATGAGCATCTCTGGGGAAGTCAGGCCCAACCTGTGGTTGCAGAGTTGAGATTTTTCTTCCTTTCTCATCTTTCTTTTGCACATGTAGATTTTGGTTCCTCCTCTGTGGCTTGTGGTTCATCTGCTGATGAGGGCCAACATCAGTGGGGAGGTTAATCAATCCCACTGAATACACAGACATTTGGATGCAGCTTAAGCAGATCAGAACATCTTTCCAGAACTATGGATGCCCAAAAACATTCTCATCAGTGAAGATGAGGAAGTATAATCCTCAAAAAATGGCTAATGACTGCTTCATTCACTCCTTGATGATAACAAACTAATGGCTAACATAAATTGAGTATGTACCAAGCAGACCAAACACTCATATACATAATTTTTAATTAAAATAAATAAGCATGGTAGACATCAACTGAAGAAGATACCCAACACAGACCTCTGGCTTTTACATGCACTTATATGAGTACATATACACACATGAAGATTTACACACACATACACACACACACTTGCATTTGAAGTAAAACTATATATAATATTCTCTACTAAGGTAAAGCATTGGCTATACTGATAGAAAAGTAAGATTTCTTGGACCCAGAACAGAAATATATGGAGCATTAATTTAAAAGAAAGAGGGTTGGAGCCAGCATTTGGCCTGGAGAAGTACGTCAATTCTGGTTGCCTATACTCAGAATTTTAATGGGAAACAGGAGACCTAGCCTATGGCCTGAGGAAAATAAGAATATGGGTTAAAAACCAACTGATATGTACAGTCTCAAGGGACAAAACTGTCAGTGAAAAAATGGTGTAGGGGGCAGCCATCAAAAGAAAACAGGCTACATGATTGCATTAGCCCTGGCTCTGGATAACTGAGGAAGAAGTGTAGGCAGAGGCCCCACGATCCGCTTTCTCATAGGTCCAGGCTAACATGTATAGTTTCTGTCTATTACCTTTCAGACTATTCATGGGGTTGGTAGCTGACACTGGGATCTCATGTCCTCCTTGAAGGTGCACTTTTAAACTGGACTTGGATGATGGAGGCTGATTAACAGCCCTGTAAGATTCATGTTCTAACCTCTAGAACTTGGTCTGTTAACATTTTTATCTTTTGTAGCAAAACAGCTGAGACATTGCAGGTACAATGGCATGAAGTGTCTCTGTGTAGGCAGATCATCCTAGGTATGACCAGATTTATTCTGATTAGATTGAGAAGGAAAGAAATATGGCACAGAGGTGGTGACAAGAGAACACTGCAGGGTACGTGGGGACTCTGTATTGAAAGAGTAAAGATGGCGGTGGGGCTGAGGAAATGATTCATTAAAAACTGTGTATTGCTTGTGCAGAGGGCCTAAGTTCAGTTCTCAGTACTCACACCAGGCAGCTCACAATTCTCTGTAATTCTAGCTCCAGGATATCCATGCCCCTCTTCTGGCCCCAAGTCCCTACATTCATGCACACAAACCCATGCAAACACATAGGCATAGTTAAAACTAAAACTATTCTAAAAAGAGAATACATGTGAAAATATACATGTGAAAATACATAATTTGTATAACATATAAATTTCTAATAATTTAAAATTGGGTCTAATAGCAAACATAAACCTTAAGTCATGAGCTATAAATGCATGGTCCAATAAACATCTGTACTGTGACAAGGAAATCCAGCGGTTTTGATTGTTGGTGAAGTCACAGTACTGAGAACAATGTTCCATGTGATTTTCTGCATTCACCATGCACAACATGGCAAACTCTGACTCCAAGGTGAGAAAATAGTGACCACTTTTTCTCTTAGTGTTTGGACTACAGAATATGGCATAAGAAAACTAAGCCTGACGGTGAAGTAAGTTAGGTTTTAGATGGAAAGGTAATTGATCTTTTTGTCAATGGATAATAGGAATTTTACAGATCATAATGTTTCTTCTTTCCGTGTGTATGGTATGTGTGCATGTGTATGTTGTCCCGAGCTATCATTCTTGCCAGCAAGAACACACTCGGACAACTGGATTCTTCTGCAGCAAAAGCTTTATTGCTTCTTCAGGAGGGAAGACCCCGACCCCGGAAAATGGCGTTGCTTATATAGCCCTCAGCCATGGCGTTTCAGCACCTGATGTGGCGTGTCAGCTCCTGATTTGTTGCTCACCCATCACCGCATTACTATGCCCCAAGATGGGCAGTGACTAGGCGTGAGTTCACTCTCGCACCTGTGTACAAGACTTGTTTACTAGTTAGGCACAGTGGAGGCAGGAGCCTAACTTTATAAGATGGCAGGAGCCATCTTATAATGGCGATTGCTCGAGGCACGGCTCTCCACAGTATGTAGGTGCATGTGACTGTAGAGGGCCAAGGTTGATGTTGGAAATCTTTAATTCCTCTTCTAAAGTATACTTAGAGGCAGAGTCTGTCAATCAAACACAGAGCTTAACACAACTGGTCCTGCCAGTCAACTTGTTACAGGGATCTGACTTTCTCCTTCCAAGACTGGAATGGTAGGTGGCTCTCAAGATCACCTTGTGCTCATGCAGGTTCTGGGGATGGGGATCTGAACTCCAGTCTTCCTGATTGCTACTCGCAGCAGGTATGTTTCAACTACTTGATCTACCTCCTCATCCCCATGGGTTTGCTTCAACATTTAAAGTTTGGCGGTTTTCCTACACTAATAAGCTTTGAAGTGAGAGTCACACCCACCACCCTGTCCCATACTCAAAACATTTGGAAGCTGTCTTGTAAAAATACATCCTACTTAGAGTGCAATGAAACTATCAGAGTATCTGGGATGGATTTTAGCAGGGAGTGGCAAGCTTTAAAACTGACCCACAGATGAATGCTGACTGTCACTGCTCAATTTTCTAAATGATGGCTTCTGTAGGCATCCTGAAATGTGAGGCTTTCTATGCTGGCCATGGCGGCACTGTTGCCATGGTTCTGAATTCACTTCTAAATTGCCATCATCATACCCTCCTGCTCCCATGGCAAGCCAGCTGTGGGTATCTGAAGCACACCTGCCTCGTTTTGATGATCCATCTGATCCTTTGCAAAGACACCCAGCTCAACATTGTGATTTCCACAATGTTTATCTTTTTGGCTATTTCAACAGAGGATGTGTGTCCCCTGCTGTAGCTTAGCTCAGATCCACAGGTCATCCTGTTAAAAAGCAATGTCCAGTACATTTCTGCTTGCAAATGGAGCTTGCTTCAGCCACACAAGCAACTGAAACACTGGTTTTTTTTGTGTGTGTGTTTGTTTTTGTTTTTGTTTTGTTTTTGTTTTGTTTTGTTTTGTTTAAAAAGAACATTAGGGGGGGAAAGCCCTCCCACATGTTTGTAAGGAATAGACAACACCTATAAGATACAACAACAAATCAAGGCCTTTCAAATTCCCAAGGTTAAACAGGTCTCACTCAAAGTTATAATGGTTGGTAAGTGGTACTGCACCTATATTGACCATTTACCCAGAAGAATTCTCATACACTTCCTTTTAATATTGGTTTATAAAACACATTCAATCAAATATGTTCAGAAGTGCCGCTAGAGCATGTCGGCCATTTTGAAGCAATACTAAATCTGTTTTCTACTAAAACAAACAATGGTCTTTTGGGGAAAAGAATCAGAAATGTCTTTCAGTACTTTTTTTTTTTTTTTTTTACTCTGGTAAACATTTATAAGACCAGGACATGAAAATGAAAGGGATTTGTTGTTGTTGTTTTAAATTTCCTTAAGGGCATGTGATCCTTATTGCAATTGTACACAGAAAACTCTCAAGTGACTTTAATCCTCCTTATTGGTGGTGCAGTTCATCACAATACAAAAAAAGGGCTGCTACAATCTACCTGCTATTTACATGGCCCCAAACAAATTGAAAAACAACAAGGAGATATCACCTAAGTGTAGAGTGAGCAGTTTTAGTGTGTTTTTTCTCAAATCCCTAAACTCCAAAATTTCAATTCAGGGTTCATTTGTCAGGGGAAAAGGGACTCCTCTGGTGGACCCACTGGAATTAGAATTCATTCCTCATATCTGGTTAACAAATGCTGCTTTCTCTAGGTGGGAAGCAAATTGTTCAGTTTGACTCCCAGGGCTGTGCTGCCTGCAGAGGCTACAGGTCCTCATCACTCTGAGTGGCTATTTCATTTAAAATGACATCACTGAGAGACTCAAAGAGAGGAACTCCTTCCCTGCCTAGGTCTCTTTCAAGGACGTAGAAGAATAAAAGAGTCTTTCCTCAAATGCTAATATGCATTTTGGAAAATAGTCATTTTGCAAATCTGTACTCCAAAGACTGCTCTATAGAATTTCAATTGCATTTCAATTTCAAATCAATTCCTATTTTAGCCAGAAACATTGGTTCTAAAAATGGACTATTCTTTTGTTAGTTCAAAGGTGTGTGTGTGTGTGTGTGTGTGTGTGTGTGTAGTGTGCATATACGTGCAAGCAAATGCATGTATATGGGGTCATGGGGTGCCTGTACAGGCATGCATGCATGCAAGTAATTTATAACTGCAGAATATTTAAAACATTAATTATCTTTTAAGTAGCTGTGATGAATATACATGTGTGTAAATATATATATATATACATATATATATATACATACATACATATATATATGAATATGACTTAAAGGAAATAGAATTAAACATCTGATAACAATCACCTTTAGAAATAACTTAGATTTTAAACATCAATTCTGGGCAATAGCACAACTCTATAAAGTTAAGGTTTCCTTTGGCATACATATTTACCACTGACTTTTCTTTGCTTCTGTTTCCCATCCCCCTTCTTCCACTTCCTAGCTGCCTCCTCTTGTAAATCAGCAAAATGAGAATGAGATTATCTCCTCTTAGATCCTGAGGATTAAATCAGATAATGAATGAGAGAAAGCCGTGTGAGCCATCAGGTGTCATTGTAAGATAAAGTATCACCAACGTGTTTTAAAGCACACGGTGAGACACCATCACTCTTGTGTGACACACTACAAAATGCCTTTCATTCCCCAACCGACCCCTCTCTAGATTGGCGTGGGAGCTTACTGTTTCTGACAATGGACTCTGGATGGAAACTGTCATTTATTTAAAGACATATATCAACACTGCTTACAAATTACAGAAACAAGTACCTGGTACATTCTAGACCAAAAATCACTGGGAGTTGTTAGCTCAGTAGTTGATCCTGGAGGTTTTTACCGTTGTTGCAGAAAAGAAATGGTAGCAACAAAAAAAAAAAAAAATGGTTGTGTTCTTTTGTGTTTAGTCGAATCTATTGCCTATCGAAATCAAAACAAACAGACAAGTGGAATTCTGCAGGACAAAAGTCAATAAGATTTATTGTCTCAAAAGTACATAGAATGAAAAAACAAACACACACAAAAAAGATCTTTGTATACAAAGCCAGTGGCTAAAGGCTTGTGCCTCACCTTCATTTGGCTGCCATATCTTATAGACTGAGTTGGAGTTCAGTTCCCTTACAGAGTAACCTTGCTAAGCTAGTGACAAATAAGGAAAGAGGTCCTGCTCTCTAGCATTACATGTACCTGGATTGGAACTTCTGCTACTCATTTTCAGATGCTTGACAAACAACATAAGAACAAGGAGAAGAAATAGTAATGTCTGACCTCAGTGACTCCAAGGGCAGCCCCTGATATGAGCTCCTGGCATACTTTATTCCAAGAACTTTCTATGTTATTTTTGGGCATTGGCAAAATAAAATAAATATATTTTTAATGATTGTTCTCTACGTTCTTATGCTAATGCATAATCAGTTTCTCTCTCTCTCTCTCTCTCTCTCTCTCTCTCTCTCTCTCTCTCTCTCTCTCGTGTGTGTGTGTGTGTGTGTGTGTGTGTGTGTTGCTTTAATATTTCAGATATACTTTGCCTTTGCTGCTACAGAACCAGAGCATAACGGCAAACCCATTTCCATTTGTCTGTGCTGTTACTTCACTTATAGAACTGATAGGTGCTGTACCCTTATCCAGATAAATTGATACCAAGCACACGGACCTGGCCATATAAAAATGACACTGACAGCAAATGAGCAAAAGGTGGAAAAAAGCAATTTCAGAGGAAGTTAAGTGCTCAGAAGGAACAGAGCATATCGCAGACAGGATTGGAAGGGAGCTGCTTAGAGGATGGCCAGGCAAAGCTTCCATGATGGGGTGATGCTATATCTCGGGCAAAGAACCACAGAAAGACTCTTTATGAAGCTCAGTCCTGATGAAGAATGTGGCAGACATTTAAATTCTAAAGTATGAACCAAGATCAAAGTTCTACAGCATAGCCAAGCTGAAGATGAGCCAGGACTGGAAATGACTCGGAGCTTCTTCTAGAGGAACAGCACCAATAAGTAAACCTGTATTCCAAAGAGGACTGATGAGCTTAGTTTACATGATACAGGCTACAAAGTCTGGTAATGACTGAAGGATGAAGAGACTCAGAGTAAGCAGCTACTCAGTCTTTGAGACTGGATGCCTCCGCTTCCCACTGATGCAGAAGACAAGAAAGATTCTAGAGAGCTCCTGATCGTCAGTCCATGTTGGAAGGTCAAAGAAGCCAGGTTCAGATGACAACATATGCAACGTGGCCAGCTGCCCCAGGTTCCTGTGGCCATACCTTCTGTGCCACAATGGACTGTACTCTCCATCTGTGAACTGAAATATTCTCTTCCTTCCTTTAGTTGCTTTTTTGGGGATTTTGTTGGCAGCAATGAGAAAAGTTACTAAATCAGTCCCACAATGTGCAGACACATATGTGAGAGAGACGAAACTGTGGGAAGCCCTGTTTAAAGTGAATGGCAGCTGATGTCACATCACTGGGTGATGCCCAGGTGAGTCTCCCACTTGAGCCTTTCCCCATTCGGTATCCAGAAAAACCACAACCATAACAAAACTGTGGTTTCCCCCAGCTACTAGAGGTGCCATTAATCACTCATCAATAGAAAGTTAGACCATCTAAATCAGTGGTTCTCAATTTGTAAGTCTGGACTCCCAACAGAGTCACATATCAGATATCCTGCATATCAGATATTTACATCACCATTCATAACAACTACAGGACTATAGTTATTAAGTACCAACAAAATAATTTATGGTTGGGGACCACCATATAAAAAGGGTCACAGCATTAGGAAGGGTGAGAACCACTGATCTAAATTGTGAATTTACTACAACCACAGGAATTTGGATATAGGCAGAATTAATATTTAATTTAAAATAATACTCAACAATTTCACACCTCCTTCTTAAGTATCTTTGTGAGATCATCTTGGATTGCTTTAATAGTTTCATTCAATAAATGTGGGTGCCAGCCGGGCATGGTGGCACACGCCTTTAATCCTAGCACTTGGGAGGCAGAGGCAGGCAGATTTCTGAGTTCGGGGCCAGCCTGGTCTACAGAGTGAGTTCCAGGACAGCCAGGGCTATACAGAGAAACCCCGTCTCAAAAAACCAAAAAAAAAAAAAAAAATATATATATATATATGGGTGCCTAGTAATTGAAGCTATTTATTGTTTATAAGGGATTATGGGATGACCTTTAACACATATGGACAGCTTGAGTAATTTAGGGAAATCTGGAAAACACACCCATCACCCTAAAGAAACTTTTCAAATATGTCTTTAATGTATATTATTTTCTGATCACTTAATTATTTATTCTCCCTGTGTACTACTTGGGGAAGCTTAAATTGATAAAGATTAGAAAATTAGGTAGTAGAGTTTGTTTAAATAATTATCTTTAGAAGACTGCTTTCCCGAGACAGGGTAGGGGGAATTATTTGAAAGATATATCATCTTTCAATGACTTCTCCTGAGGCATTGCCAAAGGGCAAATAAAGGAACAGAGGGGACTACTGAGCAATATAGGCGATCTAGTATTAAATGTCTGCCTAATAGAGAATCACATGCTTCAATTCAAGAGAGAAGGCTCCACCAAGTCTGTAGGAGGAAAAGTAATGAGGTCTTATAACAGGACCAAGCATCCCTCTCCGAAATGCAGAGAGAAATCTTTTCAGTAACAGACAAGAGGGATTTGGAGTTGAGTGGTGAAACTGTGCTCCTGTGTCAAAGCCATGACTGATGAAGTTCAAGCGTGAAAGGTCTCTTTAGTCAAATGCATTCATCGGAGAGCATGGGAGTGGGTGTAATAACTTCATCTTATTGCCTTGGCTTGCTTGTTATTCTGGCGTTAAGATAGGGAACAGCTGTCTAGTGTAGTCATACATGGTTGCAGGCTGGTATGAGAACCAATCATATTTCCAACCCGGAAAAGATCTCCAGAATAACTTACTTTATACTTGAGGAAGCAAGAACTTCAGCCAGACATAGTTTGCTCAAGGATGGAGAACAAGAACCCTGATGTTCTAACCAGGTTTGTTCCCCTTTGGTACATACATTTCCCCAAATTAATTCTTTCAGCTAGTGTCCCTACCAGTAGATAGTCAAATAATAATGATTAAAATGACTTTTCTTTCAATAAACTAGTCAATACCTGATTGGCTTCCTACTATCAGAAGGGTAGGAAACCAAGGCCAAGCTCCATCTGGGAAACAATGAGACCTTGCAGGGGTAAAACGCAGGAGGTTTGCTTTGCTCCAGTCTTGCCATCAGCTTGGAAACAGAACTAATCCCCACGTCATGCCTTACACTGGACCATATACACAGTGAGTGTATAAGGACTGCAAAATTACAGTTATGAATATACTCTGAGATCACTAAAAATAAAAGAAGCTGTAATTTCTCCCATCAATGAGTAGCATTTATAGTTTTTCGGTAAACATATTGCCCCCAGATAAAAATATTTTTTTACATTAAAAAAAAGAGGGGGGAGAGGGTTGGAGATTTAGTTCAGTGGTAGAGTGCTTGCCTAGCAAGTGCAAGGTCCTAGGTTAGGTCCTCAGCTCTGGATAAAAAAAAAAGAGCTCGGGCAAGAGCTCAGTCAGTGAAGTGGTTATGTTAAAAACATGAGGACCCAAGTTCAATCCCTAGCATGGACAGCTTCAAATATAGAGCATGGTGCTACACTCTTACAGTCCTGGAGTTTGGAAGACAGAGACAGGCAGATCATGAGGGCTCCCTGACAAGCCAATCTAGCATACATGGCAGGTTCAGGGCCACTGAGAAACCCTGACTCAGAAAAAAAAAAATGTACTCTATGAATGACATCCAAGGTTATCCTCTGGCTGAATCCATACGCACACATAAGTATACACACGTACATACACAGACATGCAAAAATAACTAATAGAAAGATGATAGATAGATAGATAGATAGATAGATAGATAGATAGATAGATAGATAGATAGAGATAGATAATGAGGCTCTTTGATCTTATTAGTTATTTCACCTAACCTTTAAAGAAAAAGAACAAATATTTCTTATCTAAAAACAAACAAACAACAACAAAACCCTGAAGAAGAGTGGAGAGATGGCCCAGCATTATTAAGAACATGCTGCTCTTACAGAGAGCCTGAATTTGGTTTCCAGCACTCATGTTGAGCAGCTTACAATTGCCTATAACTCCACTTCCAAGGTATCTGATGTCCTCTTCTGGACTCTTTGTCCACCTGCATACATATGCACATACACACATGTGGAAACAGGCACATAAGCATAAACACATAATAAAAAAAGGTGAAACAATGGTAAAGCGATATTCCCACGTCCTGAGATTCAAGTTTTGATTCTGATTATCACAGACCTTCCTAACCTCGGTTTTAAAACAGATGAGTTTAAGGCAGATCTACAATTAGCTTATTGGGATAAGCTCTTACAGAATGCACAATTAATTTTTCCAGAGGGAGACATCCCAACACTCCAAGTGCTTCCTTCCTCTACAGAAAGCAGCCTTCTGTCTCCGTGAGAGTGAGCTTTGGGTTACAAAGTCCTCTGGATTTAAAGGTCAATTAGTTTGGTTCCACTTTGATTAGAAGCCATCATAACAGCGCTGCATGAGTAATTTATAGAGGCATAAATATTGACATCAATTTTTGTCAGATATTCCGATATCATAAACATCATGTAAATCTAGGCACCAGCAATCAATTTGCACATAATGGACTAATTTGATTAGAACTATACGGCTGTGCTATTTGAGCTCCAGAGTCCCTCGCCTCTTCTTACATTAAATCATCATTTTAAATCATGCCGAAGTGTCCCTCACAGCAAGCAATCAAAAACAGAAAATTTAAGCCCATTGGATCTTTGCCTAATTTAATGATTTTTCACAGGGGTTGTGCTCAGTTGGAACTGCAAGCAAGGTTCTGGCCTCGTGCCTAGAAAGGACTCCGTATTCCTACTTTCCCTTCAGTCTTTAATTTTACTCAGAAAACTGACTTTCTCCACATAACCAGTCCTGAGGTGTGTATCATGTAATTTTATTATTTTTCTTTCTAAAGTTAATATGTATTGATTATACAAACTAATAGGCAATGTGAAATGTTTTTGTATATAAACATTACATATCTTGACTTTATTCATCCCCATTTTTTTCTCCTAAACCTTCTCCTTGCTCCATCCCTGATTCTCCTCTAGTCCAGTTCCTGATATAACTTGGTTATTTTCTTTTTTAAGGTTTTATTTATTATTTTTAAATCACAAGTATGTATGTGACTATGTAAATGTGTGTGTGGATGCCTGGGGAGACCAAAAACACAACTCCTTGGAGTTGGAGTTACAGGCCATTATGAACTGACCAGTGTTGGTACTGGGAACAGAAGCCAGGTTCTTCACAAGAACAATAAGCACTTTTAACTGCCAACCATAGATCCAGCCCTCCCCCACCCCCGACCCCTGAAAATGATTTTCATAGGATGGTGGTCTCTAGTGGCCTGAAGCAAGAGAGAATATCTTATTATAATTGATCTTGATAACAGGGCAAACCAGAGGACAAAGTTTGTTGCCGGCTCTTGGAGAGCAAGGGTCTCTACTTTGTATTTTTTCTTACCACACATGACACTTTGTAAGGCATAGGCCAAAAGGAAAACTCTCAGCAAATACTGCAGAGAGGATGAGCAAGTTCACACACATGCTCATGTTTCATGAGCATAAAGTACTGAGTGTGGACACATCTTGTACAGGTTTGCACACACGCACATACACACACACACACACATTTGTTTGCCTATGAGGCCAGTGGGCATTCTCAAAATTTTGACACCAGGCCTCTCATTAATTAGTCTAACCTGGCTAGCTCACAAACCTCTGGAATCTGCCTATTTCCACCTTCCCAGAACTAGGATTACATGCAGATGCCATAATGCCCTGCTGGACAGCCACACTACCCTGCATTTATGTGGGTGCTGGGGCTCTGAACCAGTCCTTACACTTTCAGGGCAAGCACTTTATCTACTGGACCATCTCCCCACACTCAAATCACAGATTCTGTCTATAAAACCCACACACAAATACATTGCATTAAGAAAAGTAAAAAAGCAGGAAAATATATGTCTGAAATAGGAAGTACTTAAGCAAAGCACAAAGAAGATTTGGGTCTCTGATGGACAGAAAAATGAACTGGACGATGGAGCTGAGCCAGTGTTTGGTTTCTGGATCTGTAGTTTACATGTGCAGTGCTCCCTGCCCCCCAGGAAAAGTTTCTGTTCCCACAGCACCGGAATATTATCATCTTTGT
Organism: Mus caroli; assembly: GCF_978045245.1. Classification (NCBI taxonomy): domain Eukaryota; kingdom Metazoa; phylum Chordata; class Mammalia; order Rodentia; family Muridae; genus Mus; species Mus caroli. The sequence continues at coordinate 73,124,767 of NW_028227266.1, forward strand.
ATGTGTGTGTATGTGTGTGTACGTGTGTGTACGTGTGTGTGTGTATACATGAATGTGAATGTATATGCCCAGCTATGCATGTGTATATGGATACCAGATGTCTACCTTGGCTGCCTTTCTCCATCACTCTCCACATTAATTTTTGAGCAAGATATTTCATTGAACTTGGGTCTCACTGATTTACCTAAACAATCATGCCTGGGAGCTCCAGGCATCCTCCAGTCACAGCCTCTTCAGGGAACTTATAGCCATTTGCTACGATGCTTGAGCTTTTTATGTGGGTGCTCAGGATGGAGCTCAAGTCCCCATGCTTGTACAGTAACTGCCTTATCAAATGAGCCATCTCCCCAGTCCTGTGGTTGAGCTTTAATAAGCTCATCTGAAAGGCATCTACCAATACGCCTAGCTCAGATCACTCACCCCACTATGTTTGTGTACTAACACTTAGCTGGTTGTGAGGGCACCTGAGGCTCTTGCAGTGCTGGGAGGAGTTAGAGCTATTGTGCTCTGCAGCTGAGGATCCAAGGCCCTTTGGAGCAATTTCTCAAACGTCAGCATGCAGATGAATCCCATAGAAGCCTATAGAGTTTCTGACTCCTTAGGTCTGGGTGAAACTGAGAGCTTCCATTTCCATCCATCTCCCTGTGATGCTGGGCCTGGGGCCATGAGTTCAGAACCACTGCTTTTGAAGAATTTCATTGCTTGAACCAGAATCACAGCAGGGAAAAAAAAATGAGTTGTAGATTACCAAGTGTGGTGACCTCCTGAAGTTAAGTTGAGTCTACCAGCGGTGCTCATGGAGAAACCCACAGTGACTACCAAATGGGATGTGAAGCGTGAAAGGGCAGAGTACAAATGGCAGGAATCCTCCAGGCCCAAGACACCTGGACTCTGCCAACAAGGTCAGAATCTCCCTTCTCCTGACTCTATTCAATAAAAATGAAGCACCCTAGAAGCTGCAAGCCCTGAGTGTGTGCGGACTGAGAAATGACGGCATGTGTAAAAGAGTGAAGCTGTCTAGCATTAAGGTCATAATAGAAAGGAACAGAAATACACAGCACAGAACAATGCAGAGCTGGGCGTAAAGGAGCCACGCATCCCTGGCACTTACCATGTGGGGCACTGTTTTAAACCATCCAATCCTCAAGCCAGCCCCAGGAGGTGTGCAGCATAATTTGTCCTACTTTTAAATCCTGGAAATTTGAGGTGCAGAAAGATTGAGCTGCTAAGGTCACCCAGCTACTTAAACTAGAGCCAGACTCTGAACCCAGGCTCATTCCACATCTTTGCTTTCCACAACTGTGCTGTCTGGAGACTGGAACAGAAAGATAAGATGAACAAATACTGACAGGATGGCTGGGAACGAGGTTACATATATAAAGTCCATGAAGGCTCAGTCCCCCCAAGACCCACAGTTTTAAAACTTAGGTGTTGGGTTAGGTATGGCGGGGCACAACTTTAATCCCAGTACTAGGGAGGCAGAGGTAGAAGAGTCTCTGTGAGTTTGAGGACTGCCTGGTCTATTTAGAGTTTCTAGGACTCACATGGTCATATAATGAGATCCTGTCACGTCCCTCCAATCAAATACACAATTTAAAAAGGCGTGGTAGTACATACTTGTAATTCCAGCACCAAGGGAGCAGAAAAAGAGCAAATCCCCATGGTTCACCAGATAGTCAGTCAACCTACTTGACGATTTTAGGTCAGTGAGAGACTCTTTCTTATACAAAATATGTTGAGTATTACCCAAGGAAGGACAGCTAAAATTGTTCTTTGAAATATATATATATATATATATATATATATATATATATATATACACCTGTACACACAAGCTCTGTCTCTGTCACACACACACACACAAACATTAAAAATGGGCTAAGATTGTAGGCAATTTATGAGAATGGTTCAAATTTACCAACTAGAAACCTACCCTCCTTCTTTCTGTCCCCAAGTGTGTACTGATACCCAGAAATCTGTCCTAGAAGCTACATATGAACAACCAGTACTATACCTTCTTCAAAATTAAGATAACCCAAAGAACCATGCCTATCATCTATACTGGATGATAGTATACTGCTCCTTTCTCTAAGTATCATGCAGCCAGAGAAAGAAAGCCGTATGATAAATGGTGCCTCTGTCCTCTGTCCTATGCATTAGAGCTGGCTGCTCTCCCACAAACAAGGCCAAAATTGTAAGCAACTGGCACAGAGTCAGTGACAATATGTAAATTACTTGTAAAATAAACTTGATCCCCTGTTATAAATGCTGTTTGAATTTTAATTTGCTAACAATATTTTAATGTGGTAATTGAGGTCATGGAAGATGTGGCTAGAGATGAAAACATCTGTAACTGTCGATTTGAAGAACGCTGTGTTGCCCAGGTTTATAAAATTTCCCCAGGAAATAAAAGGGAAACACACTGCATGGAGTTGGCTTTGAACAGATACCAAAACAGCAGAAAAAGACATTATTCCTGGGAACAGTAAAAAGAGTTGGAAAGAAACTGTCAAAGGTTATTTGTTATCTGAAACATCTTTGCTTTGAGCCTGGGCCCTAAAACTACACAGAAATTATCTTTTTGTTATTTTTATTTTATTACTGCTAGTTTGATAGGTTGGTAGATAGATTGGTTAATTGGTTGGTAGGGTAGTTGAGATTTGGTTGGTTGGTTGGTTGGTATATATACTGGTAGGTTGCTTGGTTGGTGGATTGTTAGGTAGGTTGTGAGTTGGTTGCTTGGTAAGTAGGTAGGTAGGTTGCTTGGTTGATGAGTTGCTTGCTTGCTTGTTTGCTTAGTTGGCAGATAGACAGGTAGGTTGCTTGGTTGTGTGTTGATTGGTTGGTGTGTTGGTTGGTTGATGTGTTGGTACATTGGTGTGTTGGTTGGTTGGTTGGTTGGTTGGATTTTGAGACTAGGTCTCATGAAGTTCAGGTTAACCTTGAACTTGTCATGTTACTGAGGATAAACTCCTAATCTTGTCATCACTACCCAAGTGCTGGGATTACAGGCTTGTACCACCATACCTGCCTTATGCACTGCCATGATTAGAACTTAAGACTTTGTGTACTGGGAAAGCACTCTAGGAACTTAACTACATCTCCAGGCCTTTCTAACTAAAATAAAATGGTTTAATAATTTAATTAAATGTAAATAAATATATAAACAGGTTTGTTTGTTTGTTTGTTTTTGGAAGAGTGAGAAATGTGCTACAAGTTTATACTAACTGACTTCATAATTATTGCCATGCAGCTACTGCCCCAGGATGAGTTTTCGTACTCTATCTCTCCTTTGCATGCTCCATTTCATACTCTCCTTTGGCTTAAAGCCTCATTTCTGTTATGAAGCACAGGAGCCCAGAGTTCCATTCATTTCTGCCTTTTGGTTAGCCCCTCTCCTAGTCCAGCTACACACTGGGAACGGGGGAGAACAGACTGTTATTAGCGCTATTGTCATCTTGCTCTCTCCCCTTTTTCATAGATTCCCATTTGTACAACATAACTAACCTCACAGACAGGGAATTCTAGGTAAAGCCACTGACCAGCAAAGCCCTGAAAACAAACCTTTATGCTCTGCCCTTTGCCTGACACTCAAAGTCCTATCATCTCTGAGACCTGCTGGAGCCATGCATCCTCACTAAAGGCCTCTGGGCTATAACACACCCTTCAGACAAAACCAAAGTCTACCTAGTTCTCATTCTTCTCCCTTCCAGTTTATGTTCTGTGACTCCATCATCTCCATGCCTCTCTCTGCCCTCCTGCTCATCACCTTTATCCTGATCATTTGTCCAACCACAACTCAAGTTCCTTCTTTAAAGAGAGTCTGGATGACTTCATTAACTTGGGTGTTTCTTTCCTTCTTGCTTCAAATCCTTGCTCAAAAGTATCTTTTCTAGAATTATATACCTTTATAGCACACATTACCTTTTCAAGACCACCTATTGTGGTCTTGAAAAGTAGATATTTCCCAAATGCATATATACACACATCTAAAAAGATTTACAATAGAGTTATCCTATAATTGAATTTAAAAGACTTATCCTATAATTGGGTGGTAATGCCCATACTACACACCTTAGGTTAACAAACAAAAACCTAGTTCTAGGAATGGGTTACCGTTTTTGGACTTGATGATCACTGAAGTCCCATAGGACTCCTCCAAACATCATAAACTGTTGGTTTGAATGAGAGTACTCCCCATAGGCACACTGAATACTTGATTCCCAGTTGGTGGAACTGTTTGAGAAGGATTAGGAGGTGTGACCTTGTAGGAGGATGTGTGTCACTGGGGGCAGGTTTTGGAGTTTAAAATACTTGCACCATTCCTGGTGAATTATACCCCTCTTCCTTTCTCTGCCTCTTACTTGTGAATCAAAGTGTTCCTATTCTACTGCCATGCCTCTGCTCTGCCATCATGGATTCTAAGCCTCTGAATCTGTAAACTTATTTAAGCATTCTCTTTTATAAGCTCCTTTGAAATATAGGTGATTTGTTTCAGCAATAGAGAGCACACATTACTGTCAACGCTCTTGATTAATTTTAATAAAAAAGCCATGCCCCCATGATAAGACCCTACTGCTGAAGACACCACATATTTGAGCCATGAATGTGAGGAAACCAAGCTGCTATTGACATGCAATTCCATCCCTACTAGCTAAATTTCTAGTGTTATAAGGTGTTATGCATACTACTAGAAATGAGAAAAATAATCATAAATGTTACCTAGCTGTGAACCCTGAGAGCTACAGTGTTGACAGGTCTAAGAACATAGAACCATTGCTGCAATAGTGGCATTAATGTCACTCATTAATGCACGCTCACACACACACACATACACACACACACACACACACACACATACGTGTGCACACATGCGTGTGAGCACATGTATGGATTATTTTATTTATTCTTTGATAACCAATTTCATACTGTATATTTTTATCATACTCTTTCTGTCTCCCAACACCTCCCCCCACGCACCCACCCATCTTCATGTTCTTTGTCTTTTAAAAAAAAAAGAAAGAAAGAATTCAATTTTTGTTGGACAGCTGTTCCTGAGCTTAAGGCCTGCTGTGGAATGGTTGATATACTCAGAAATCATTTTGGGTGAATAGGTTATTGGCGAGGGGCAGAACTTTGTGCCCATTTCCCCTCCTCCATGCTGGGATTTTGTGTGGTTTGAGCTCCTGTAGGTCTTATGTATGTTGCTAAAGTCTCTATAAGTTCACCTGTGCATTTATCTGCCCTCCTATGTCTGAAAAAAATGCTGTTTTCTCAGTCTTTCACCACCTCTGGCTCTTACTACTATATCTCTACTTGTTCTTCTTTATAGATCCCTGAGCCTTGAAGAGAGACACGGAATTCAAAGGGCTGAGGTAGAAACTTAAGGGTTCTTTGGAAAGTGGGTTAGATGCTGTTTTGCTGGGACAAACGTATAAAGGAACATTTAGCTGAAGTGAACACAGGAGAAAGGATGTTCTGCTAAAGCAAGCATGTGAAAGGACACGTGATGAAGCATTCTTTGATAACAACACTCATGTATTGGTCTGCCTTACATTGTAAAGTTGTGCCCCATTTTTCAGGACTCCATAGAGAGAAAGACACACACACACACACACACACACACACACACACACACACACACACCCTTCTGGTGGCTTGTTGCAGTTAGTTTCTTGCTGCTTTGGTAGACTCAGGCTGATTGGCAGAGTGATGTCATCTGATACAGACTTACGTGCTAAGGCAAATCACGTGGAGGGCACATGATGTTTGGAGAGTGTATAAAAAGGACTGATGGAGGCTGAATTTGTCTTGCTTATAGAGCTAGCTGTGCAACAGCTTGTTGGTCTCAAGTCTTTGCTGATCTTCGCTTTGTTGAGAGAGGCACAGCTGAGAACTTTACCTGGTGTTCCTGTTGGTCCTGGTCCCTCCTGCTGACTTCAGCCTCAGCGGAGGCTGAGGCCTGGCTGTCTCTGCTAGGTAGTGCCACTGCTGCTGATCCGTGTTTGCTATCCCGACTCCACCTAACTTGACTGCTGATATATCCATAAAGTGTTTGTGAGTGGATTGAGCTGCCATTGCTAACCTGTGAACTGAACTGCCAATTTCCAGACAACACAGACAAAAACTGCTCCAAAGAAACTTTCTAGACACAGGTTCACTCTCCCCCCACAGGCTGTATCCTTTCTCTTCCACTACCTCTGATGGGTGGTGGGCTACAAAGGAGGTAAGAGCATCTAAGACCCATCATTTAAAGTAGACCTTGAAAAAAATTAAAGTCACAGGGTGCATTCCAAAATCTCTCACTCTCTGCAAAGTCTCTTGGCAAAGGATTCAAAGAATGTGACTTATTCTTCTTACTTGGTATCATATATCTAGATGAATGGAGTATTCTCTCCTCCGTTATATGGCAACTTCATTTAAAGTCTCTGTGTGTGTGTATGTGATAAAACATCTTTTGTATCTTGGGCTGTCCTCTTGATGTAGGGAGGGTAACCTCAGGATTATCCTTGGTTAACCTTGATTTTGGTCTCATTGTTCCTCGTGCTGACCTAGGAACTCAATTTTGACAGCATACACAAGACCTTTACAAGTTCAAGAGAGAAAATCACAGCATGAGGCTAAGAGATGGGCATTAAGTCCCACTCCTAGCTAAGGAGCTGTCGGGCAATTGATAGTGTCTGGGAAAGAAGCAGTAGGTTTTCTTTAAGAGTTTGGCCCCTGGTAGGTGGCTTCAGCTAAATTTCCAAGAGTGTTTGATCAGCACAAATTGTACCTGATGGAATAAAACTGATTACACAGGACAAGATGGATAAGGAAGTGGGGAATGGATCTTGGAGGACTTAGGGGAAGAAGAGATAAATATGATGAAATACAACACAAAATTCTCCAAGAAGTAATAAAAATGACAGAGAAAAAGAAAAACATTTATAAATCTGTACAATGCTACATAAGACTGCAGGTGCCTCTATGGCTATACTTAAGGCATAATCTGTAATTTTTTCACTTTTTTTTAACTTTAAAAGTTTCATTTAATTTTTGATTAACTTATAAAACTGAACACTGTTATTGGACACTAAATGATATTCAATATATGTATATATGCCATTCAAATCCACTTAAATGCATCTATCTCAGCCAATATCCTTTCTTCTTGCTCCTTTGAAATATGCAGCACATTATGATTAACTATACCCACCGTATATGCTGTAGACTACTGATATTCACTTCTTTTTTTTATTGGGTATTTATTTCATTTATATTTCCAATGCTATCCCAAAAGTTCCCCACATGCTCCCCCACCCACTCCCCCACCCACCCACTCCCACTTCTTGGCCCTGTCGTTCCCCTGTACTGAAGCATATAAAGTTTGCACGACCAATGGGCCTCTCTCTCTTTTTTTTTTTTTTTAGCACTTCACACCCACTGGGATGTTTATAATAAAATATAAAAACAAACACAAAAATCATAACAAAGGTTGGTAAGGATACAGAGAAACTGGAGCCCTTGTACGTCGCCGAGGGGAGGGTAAAACCGTGCAGCTGTATTGAAAACAGTGCGGCAGTTGCACAGAATGCTAGCTGTGGAGTTGTTGTGGGTCCCAGAGCCCCTCTCATAGGTATGTACATCAGAGAATTGGAAGTATATGTCCACACAAAAGCATGTACACATATCCCCATAGCAGCATTACTCATGTCAGCCAAAAGTGGAAATGATTCACCTGTCCCAATTGGCCTCTCTTAAGAATTTGCAAAGTTCTGGAAAGTTTGGAAAGTTTTCTCTCTCTCTCTCTCTCTCTCTCTCTCTCTCTCTCTCTCTCTCTCTCTCTCTCTCTCTCTCTCTCTGTGTGTGTGTGTGTGTGTGTGTGTGTCTGTGTGTGTGTGTGTTTCAGTTTCTGCCATTATTTTCCTACTCACTTCACTTACTCATCCGCAAATCTCTTCGAATGTCCTTCCTGGCATTCTCTTGTTAGTTAACCAAACTGAATTTCTCCATGTTTGAAAACTGTCTCCTTAAAGTTCACTAAGATGAGCCAGGTGACAGTGGTGGCCCATGCTTTTAATCCCAGCACTTGGGAAGCAAAGGCAGGCAGATCTCTATAAGTTCAAGGCCAGCCTGGTTTACAGAGCAAATTCCAGGACAGCCAAGGCTACCCAGAGAAACCCTATCTCCATCTCACTAAGATGCTAACTCAATATAACAAAACTTATAAATATTATGTGTTGTACTGGCTATTTTTGTGTCAACTTGACACAGCTGGAGTTATCACAGAGAAAGGAGCTTCAGTTGAGGAAATGCCTCCATGAGATCCAACTGTAAGGCATTTTCTCAATTAGTGATCAAGGGGGAAAGGCCCCTTGTGGGTGGGATCATCCCTGGGCTGGTAGTCTTGGGTTCTATAAGAGAGTAGGCTGAGCAAGCCAGAGGAGGCAAGCCAGTAAAGAACATCCCTCCATGGCCTCTGCATCAGCTCCTGCTCCCTGACCTGTTTGAGTTCCAGTCCTGACTTCCTTTGGTGATGAACAGCAGCATGGAAGTGTAAGCTGAATAAACCCTTTCCTCCCCAACTTGCTTCTTGGTCATGATGTTTGTGCAGGAATAGAAACCCTGACTAAGACAAATTGGTACCAGCAGAGTGGGGTATTCCTGTAACAACCTGACCATGTTTTGGGGAGGACTGTGGAAGGACTTTGGAACTTTGGGCTTGAAGATCCATTCGTTGTTAAGAGCTCTGTCAGATGTTGTGTAGGAGCTTGGAAGATAATGCTGAGAACAGTGCAGAAGATGGAGGCCTGGTTTGTGAAATTTCAGAGGGAAAATTAAAGACTCTCTTCAGGGCCATTGCTGTTTTTATTGTGAAGATTTTGTAGTTCTGGTTAGCTGGGGCTGAAGAATCAGCTGTGATTAACAAGATACCAGAACTACTAAAGCAAAAACTTTTCATTACTGGGACTATTGATGCTGGTTAGCTGGAGCTAAGAAATTAGCGGTGATTAAGAAGAGACCAGCATCATTGAGGTGACATCTTCTGGGAAGTGTTTTCTGAAAGCACAAGGAGGCTGTGTTCCAGAGATAGGCAAGGTTGTACTCCTTCTGCAGTGGGACTTGGTAATGTGTAAGGGTCACCCAGGTGGTACTGGTTTTGAAGGTATGAAGGGGTCACGCAGAGTAGCTGAGGCTCGGCACTGTGAGAGGCCATGGAAGGCCATTGGTGAAGGTGCAGCCCCAGTTGTAATTGAAGGCCCAGGACTGAAGGGGTCACGCAGTGTTTTGGAGATGCCAGTACCACGAGATGACCACCAAGAGCAGCAGCAGCAGTGGAGTACAGGCATCTGGAGCCCAGAGGACGACGTGTGTGCTACAAAGGGCATGTCTGGAGAAGTGACCCAAGCCCTTGGAGGAGCCCAGAAGATCGTGAGTTGGATCCCAGACGTTGGGCAGTTGGAGATTGATTTTTGCTTTGATTGTGACTGTGCCCTGATATTTTCCCTCTTGAAGGAAGACACTGTTTTAGTGGAGCCCACAGTTAAGAGACTTTTAATTGTAAAGAGACTTTGGATTTTAAAAAGAGATGGATATTTTAAAGAGATTGAAAATTTAAGAATATGTAAAGACTGTGGGACTTTTAAAGTTATTTAGATCTTGGGGATGAATAAGAATGTAAGAGTTGAGGCTTACTAGTGATGTGTTTGTGTGTCAAGTTGACAAGGGGTCAATTGTACTGGCTATTTTTGTGTCAACTTGACACAGCTGGAGTTATCACAGAGAAAGGAGCTTCAGTTGAGGAAATGCCTCCATGAGATCCAACTGTAAGGCATTTTCTCAATTAGTGATCAAGGGGGAAAGGCCCCTTGTGGGTGGGATCATCCCTGGGCTGAGTCTTGGGTTCTATAAGAGAGTAGGCTGAGCAAGCCAGAGGAGGCAAGCCAGTAAAGAACATCCCTCCATGGCCTCTGCATCAGCTCCTGCTCCCTGACCTGTTTGAGTTCCAGTCCTGACTTCCTTTGGTGATGAACAGCAGCATGGAAGTGTAAGCTGAATAAACCCTTTCCTCCCCAACTTGCTTCTTGGTCATGATGTTTGTGCAGGAATAGAAACCCTGACTAAGACATGTGTCATATCCAATACTTTTTGGAGGCTGATTTTAAAGGTTATTTTGTTTTTTAGTTATATGAATGTGTGAGTGCATGTACACGTGTGTGCATGTACTGTGTTTATTGGCACATGTGTGTTGGTGCCTGTGGAGGCCAGAAGAATGGATAAGGTTTTTTGGAGCTGGAGTTGCAGACGGTTGTGAGCTCTCTGTGGTTTTTGCTTTTTGTTTTGTTTTTAATCTTCCCCTGAGGCCAAAGTGATAGTACAGCAGTTAAGAGCACTTATTGCTCTTGCGGAAAACCTGAATTCAGTTCCATGACCCCACATGGCAACTCAACTGTCCATAACTATAGCTCTAAGCAATCCAATGCTTTCTTCTGGCTTCTCAGGAACCACCCTACACGCACACAGCATTCATTCACATAGAAACACATAAAAAAGAATAAAACAACTTAAATCTTCAAAAATAAGAGGAGTGCAATTGAAAACACCTTCACATCAACCTCTGGTGCACACTCATGCACATACATACATACATGCATCATACATACATACAAACACAGATACAGGCATATACATATCTATACACCCAGGCACACACATACATACACACTTGTATACATATGTACACATACACATACATACATACATACATACACACACATACCACATATTCATTCACATACACATGCACAACTAATCCTATGTACCTATATACATACACATACCTACAAACACACACACATACACACAGTATTTTTAAAGGAAGTGTTGTTTCTCCGTATTTGGGAAATTACTATGCAAACTATTTTTTATAGACTGACAAAAAGTGAGTCTAGAAATGTGGAGAGGTACCATCCTTTGCACCTTTGGAGGGGCATTCTGGGGCACTGACTCTGCATTCTCTTCAAAAACAACCAGCCCATTTCTAGCTAATTGGTTCTTTTCACTATTGTGAAGTACTCTGTCTTAGTCACAGCTGGCCAGAGGATGCTGCCTTCTGAAAACCTCTTCCCTCCTGAAGCCACACTTTCCAGGTGACTTTCTCTGTGGTTGTTGCAGCCTCCCTTTCCCAGGAGGGTAAGCAAGGTTAGCTGCCTTACAAACAGTGTTGGTAACATGTGGGCAATAAACTGAAACTCTCACCCAGCTAGGGAGAGGCAAATCGGAGCAGTTGCAGCTCTTTATAAACGCCCAGCATTTTCAAGCTCTGCACACGCACAGCACCTACTGATTGAGAGGCTGGAGTTTGAGCCCTGCAGTCAGTCGCAGCCTGTGATGAGATTCCCTGAAGAGGCAGAGGCCCCCCAGATCTTTAATGTGTGTGCAGGGCTGCAGTGGAGGAGGATAAATGTACTGTATATGATAGTCTAACAGACCCTCTGTTTTTTAGTGTTGTGAATATTGACTTCCAAATGGATTTAATCAAAATCAATAACAAAACGTACGGTAATGAAGTAATGTAAAAGGCAGTAATGTATAGGCCAAGAGGTTGACTATGGAATATATTAACAGAAAGCAGCCCTAGAAGAATGAAGCGCCCTGTTCTGAGCCTTTCTTCACCTCATAGAAGACAATAGGAGAGAGAGAGAGGAAGATTCTAATGCTGGCCACAAATTGGGTTCTTTCCAGAGCTGTAAAAATATTATCTTCTTAGCAAATTTAGCCAAACGTCATCAGAAGGCAGAAAGAAAAGAATTTAAAAACCAGTTTACAAGATCATAAAACTGACTCGGAGATTCTATGATAAAATGACTGGCTTTTAACAATATTTTAATGATTTTTCTAAGAGTTAAATGACTTGAAAATGTTTTATGTATATTCTTGGAGCATGTCCAGGCACCCTACAGTTAAATGTTAAAGGGTACAATTGTTAAGATCTGTCCACTCATTAAATCTATAACCTAACAGGTGAATGAGGAAAATATACTATGTAGGATTGTTCAGAGTGTCCCAGAATGGTTCTGAATAATCAAATTTCTCAGTAGACATTTGTCTTTTACTGTCAATAGACAGTACAGCTTGAGAACACAGAGAAAAGTAGCTCATACTGGTATTCTCCAGACTTCTTCCTTTGTTATTGTTTCAAAGGAAGCCTAATGTTCTCCCAGTAGGCTGCTGCAATGCAGGATTTCAAGGGCACTGGTGAGAATAGGTAACAAAAGCTAACAAGTCTCCTGGTCTCCTGCTAGACTCTGGAACAGCTGAAGCTCAGTGGTCGTCCTTGCTTCTCTCCTTTACCTTGTGTCCTTTGCTTGTGTTTGGCTGTCAATCCTCTAACTTCATCACTGTATCCTTCCTTGGACTGCCCCCAACCCACCCTTCCAAGTGCCCCATCTCCCCCACTGCTGACTGTCTTTGCATTCTCCAGAGGAGCTTAAAAAGAGAAAGCATGAAGAAGAGACAGTGTAAAACAATCATCTTTTCATATCAGATGAGATGGCTGATCTGTGCACCTTTTCTTGAAATGAAGCAAAGATAAGGAAGGAGAAGAAAATGGAGGGGCTGGGAAGGGTAAAAAGGAAGGAAAGAAGAGAGAGGAAAAAGAGAAGAGGAGAGGAAAGAGAAGAGAGGGAGAAAAGGAGGGAGAGATGGAGAAGGAGGGGAGGAAGAAAGGAGGGAGGGAGAGGAGAGAAGGAGGGAGGACATAAGTTAAAGCTGAATTAATGATGTTTGTTTGTACAGCTCCTCAGTGATTGGTGTGAACTTCCAGTGCCCATTTCTGTGGTGACCTCCTGATTTGAGACCAGCACAGACACTCAGGGTGCTGAAGGTGGACAGCCTAGGCACAAGCATATTCAGTCTGCTAGCATTTCCTTCTGGTCCTAGGCAGACTCTCCCAAAGCCACTGTAATATAAGCCAAAGCTCTAATCCACCCTTTTTAGCTACTTCACACCCAGGATGCAACATGTTACTGTTGGTGGCAAATGAGAGCTGCAGCAACTCTGGACTAACAAGGCTGGCTTAAAAGTTATCCTTGTATGTTCAGTATGAGGTTAGAAGCAGGAATGTGGCAGGATTGTTTGGTTTGGTTTGGTTTTGGGCATCACACTTACATGGGATGCTTTTCTACCTAAACAATCCTATCTCCCTCCATTACTGCTTGTTCCCCTCTCTCCACATAAGATAATTCAGAGGGGTAGACTTCTGGAATAATGCATAAAGAATCTAGTTATCTGGCAAGCCAAGATTTACCACCAGGCCTCATGCCCTCCACCTAAGTCATTCAGAAAAAGAAGAGTCTCAGAGAGCCAGTAATTTCATCTTGACAGGTTTCAAATAATCTTTGACATTCTGCTTCTGCTTCTTGGTGCACAGTTTTCATCAAAAAAAAAAAAATTAAAGAGACGCTTCCGTTTGGGGATCATTTCCTTCATCTATTTTTCATTTGAATTGCACGTTGGTATATTGAAGAAAAGGCTTCCTAAATCAGTTATCAAATAAATGTAGGAATGTAAATCTAAATCTAATTGCCAAGCTTATAGTTCCCCTCACAGTTAAGAAGAAGTGCTTTCCTTTGGCTTCTTTAAAAAAAAAATGCAGTGTGTGTGTGTGTGTGTGTGTGTGTGTGTGTGTCTGTCTCTGTCTTTCTGTCTCTGTCTCTCTGTTTCTCTCTCTCTCTCTCTCTCTCTCTCTCTCTCTGTGTGTGTGTGTGTGTGTGTGTGTGTGTGTGTGTGTGTGTGTGTGTACAGATCAGAGAACAACTTTGGGGAGTAAATTTTCTCTTTATACCATGTGTGTCTCAGTTACTGAACTCAGGCAATCAGGCTTGGTGGCAAGTGCCTTTACCTGCTGATCCATCTTGCCAGCCCACTCCTCTTTTTTTAAATGAATTAAAAAGGGAAAATCTGGCATTTCTACACCAAAAACTGATATTGTTACCCTCATGGCAATTCAATGAAAGAAAATGTCCTTAAACCTGTGATAGCACACAGAAAGTAAGGCTGTTTGTTTCCAGTGGTTGAGTAAGTTCCTAATAATTCCATGGGCACATGCATGTTCCCATACATTGTGTGTGTAGGCCCTGGAATAAGGAGTGCAGAAGAATGTAGCAAACAATGATACTTAGTTGACAAGTATGACGTTGAGTTGATAGAAGGCCCTGAGTTCTAAAATCTAAGGTATTTGGACTTTATCCATAAGATGATATTGATTGAGTATGAAATGAAAAGAAATGAGACAAAAGCTATTTCAGGAAGATTTATGTATTGTGGCTGCCTAGCAACAAAGGAAAGAGAGTGAGCAGGAACTGGATAGGAGAGGGAACTGAGGCTGGGGATAGAGATAGTGGGGCAGTCATCCACAGCCCAGGAAAGGGGGACTGACCCTCAGTGCTCACAGGTTAGCATCTTGTCCTGAGTGTCTCAGAATCAACCATATTGGGAGATGTGATTTCTGAAGATGTAATTAAAGAAACCATGCTGAGAGAGTGGTTTCTAATTCAATATGACTGGTGACTATATGAAGAGAGACAGAAAGAGAGAGACAGAGAGACAAAGAGAGAGTCAGAGAGAGAGAGACATTGTACTGGCTGGTTTTGTGTGTCAACTTGACACAGGCTGGAGTTATCACAGAGAAAGGAGCCTTAGTTGGGGGAATGCCTCCATGAGATCCAGCTGTAAGGTATTTTCTCAATTAGTGATCAAGGGGGGAGGGCCCCTTGAGGGTGGGACCATTTCTGGGCTGGTAGTCTTGGATTCTATAAGAGAGCAGGCTGAGCAAGCCAGGGGAAACAAGCCAGTAAAGAACATCCTTCCATGGTCTCTGCATCAGCTCCTGCTTCCTGACCTGCTTGAGTTCCAGTCCTGCATCCCTTGGTGATGAACAGCAGAATGGAAGTGTAAGTCAAATAAACCCTTTCCTCTCCAACTTGCTTCTTGGTCATGATGTTTTGTCCAGGAATAGAAACCCTGACTAAGACAGACAGACAGAGAGAGAGAGAGAGAGACAGAGACAGAGACAGAAAGAGAGACAGAGAGAGAGACAGAGAGAGAGACAGAGAGAGACAGAGAGAGAGACAGAGAGAGAGACAGAGAGAGAGACAGAGAGAGACAGAGAATGCTTATTATATACAGGAGCTTGTCACCAAATATAAAGACCTGTGTTCAATTCCTATCAGTTTGATGAGTTGTCTTCTGACCACTCTAAAAGTGTCAAAATACATAGACATGCATAAAACAAACAAACAAACAAATAAGTAAATGCTGTGGGCCAGACACCATGGGGGTGGTGTCGGCCATCGCATGAACAAAACTTGGCTTTGTGAGAGCCGAAGTTGCTTACCTTGGGTTTACCTTAGGTAAACCTTAATAATATTTACCTCTATTAATTCTTCTCTATTCTGTGGCCAAAACTCACTGACTTCTAGTAAGTAACAGATGACTTCTGAATAGTAAATCATTTTATTTAATTTTTGAAGTAGGAAATTTGGGTATAGACATACTGTCAAGAAAGCCACATGAAGGGATTAGCTTATTCTGACTCCTTGTTCATTTACCCCGAAGCCCCTTGGTGATCAGACAGAGCTTCAGAGTTCCTTAACTCTTCATCAACCAAAGAGAAAAGAAAAGAAATTCACTTACACAGACAAAAGACACACATACACACACACACACACACACACACACACACACATATATGTTCTGGTCAGACCTGGCCACTTGTCTCATCAACTCCACAAGTATTCATGTATACTTACATACATGCACATATAACTACACATGTATTATGTGCACACATAAACACACACACACACACACACACACACACAATTCCTGGGATGAAGTCTCTAAGAGCCCTGTATTCTTTGAGCTCACCCATCGCAGGCCATGCAAAATGAGCCATCTCCAGAAAACTCACTTGCATGCCTTTAACTTCTCCTAGATGACTTCTGAATAATAAATCATTTTCCTTAATTTTTAAAGTGGGAAATTTGGGTATAGACACACTTTCAAGAAAGCTACATGAAGGTAAAGGCAAGGATAAAGCTAAGCCAAAACTGGCGAAGACTCCTCCCAAAGTCAGAGGATGACATGGGATATTATCTTTCTCAGCTTTCATAAAATAATGCTAAAAACAAACCACCTCAATCCTGGACTTCTACTTTCATAGCCATGAGGCACAAGTTGTGCCATCTTGTTATCCAGTTTTCAGCCTTTGCCATGACCCAGACAGAATAGAACTTTTCATCAGACTCTCACTGGGTGAAGGGAACTCAGGACTGAAAAAAGTAGATGAAGTCCTCCCTTGAAGTCCTCCCCCTTCGGGGGCTTCCACTCTAGTTTAAGAAAGTTAGGTAGAAAAGGAACAACTTATACAAGTACCTTGAAGTAAAAGTGGGGCAGGATGACAGATGGAGGGGGGGGGTTGTTCCTGTGCAGAAAACTACAGGGATTTGATATGTTCAGAGTGCAAAGCCCAGAGACCCGTTGGAGTTCAGATGAGGGCTGAGAGGCTGAGCAGAGCTCAAGGAGAATTGTGAGGACCTGGGAATTTATCACAAAAATTATAGTAGTTAAATGGAGCATTATCTAGGGTAGTAAACCTGACTATCCCAAGAAGTGTACTTCAAAGGAGGTATTTAGATGTAGGGAGAGGTCAGTGAAGCTTCTGAAGTGGACATGATAATGTCTTTGGCCAAGCTGGGAGCAGTCATGGTCAGCTTGTGAAGGGTGTGTTTGGGCAGAGTTGCTGACAGTATATGGTAGGACTACCAAGTACATGTGGGATAACTGTGTTCCCCTATGTTGGAAAAAAGACAACTCAGTCCATGAAGTTCTTGCTGTATATGCATGGAGGACCCAAGTTTAGCACTGGGAAAGTGGGGACAGAGGATCCCAGGGTCACTAGACAATTATTCTAGCCAAATTGAATGTCTCTATATACACACAAAGAAGATATATTTTTTAAAAAAATTATAGTGAAAAGAGATTGAAGAAAACATTGATGTTGACTCTGTCCTCCACATACATTATACACATGCATGCATGTATGGTTCACATGTAAACACATTCAGAGGATTAAAAAAAGAGGGATGGAACCGGGCATGGTGGCACACGCCTTTAATCCCAGCACTCAGGAGGCAGAGGCAGGCAGATTTCTGAGTTCAAGGCCAGCCTGGTCTACAAAGTGAGTTCCAGGACAGCCAGGACTATACAGAGAAACCCTGTCTCGAAAAACCAAAAGAAGAAAGAAAGAAAGAAAGAAAGAAAGAAAGAAAGAAAGAAAGAAAGAAAGAAAGAAAGAAAGAAAGAAAGAGGGATGAAGGCCAGAAGATGCACATGCACACGCGCACACATGCACGCAAGCATTCCAGGGGCTCACCATGTAAAATCTTCAATTCCTCACACATGTACATATTCTGTATGACACTGTGTGGAGTCCTCCTTCAGGACCTGGCCTGCATGAAAACCAGTAGCAGGTGCAGGATGTTGACTGGAAACTCCAGATCTATGAAAAAAAAAAAAAAAAAAAGCAAACCCCTTCTTTCTCCTTGTAAAGTACTCAGCTTCAAGTATTTCATTATGGCGATGAAAACAAGACTAATGGGGTGTTAACAGCTAAGGGGGTGTTCATAAAAGGAAGCCGAGGTGTTTGAGTAGGTCTCAGCACTCCAGGATTAGCTGAGCACACAGTATGACTAGGCCTGCAGTGACCAACAACAGTGAGTGCTTTCAAAGAATACATTCCCAAGCAAAGTGCATTTTAACAGAGAACATCTGCTCACCTCCATCTTTCAAAATATTCTCCTCTCCAACCCCACCACCCCCACCCCATGCTCTCCCTGGTGAGAGCCATTGGTCGAATCATTTTCAAAGTGCTTGCCTTTCATCACAGGCCAGAATAAATCATAAAATGTGCTCCCAGCTTTTGCCAGGATTGGTTCAATTGCAAGAAAGTGTATGTTTGATCTGCAGAGGCTCTCCAGGGGAAAATGTTCTGAGCAAAAGGGCAGCATTTCATTCTCTAGAAACAAACACTCCGTCCTCATCCTTCAGCCACGAAGGCTGCACCTGCACAAGAGAAGGTGCTTAGACGAGGGAGACCAGGTGTGACTGAACTCACCTGGACATGCTTCCTGTCTGATAATTCAAATTAAATATCTAACTCCAGTGGGTGCTCTGATTGGGATGACGGTTCCTCGTGGATGACATCTGTCCTTATTTTTCTAGAGAAGGCCTAGCATCCTTTTCTACAAACTCCATTATGATAGATTTTCCAAGTCTTATGCATATGTCAACGATTTGTATCTTTTCATAATTCCAACTATTAAATGGGCACTGCTATAAAAAGCAGCTAGCTGCCTTCTAAAGGACAACCCCCATGTGGGCACATATTTGTCTCTGATTAGATTTATAGTTTTCTTTGTATCCATAATCAATGCAGTCTCAATCAAATAACTCTAATCAACTTCACTTCTTAATTTGATGAATTAGACTAATAAACTCCAATTTTCACCAAGAAAATGTAGCCTTAGAGTCAACTCCTTTTCTTTCAATGAGCTACTTCTACAATTTCCAAAATTATCTAATCTATTTTTTATTACATTTAGCAACTTTTGACTAAGCTAAATTTTCTGTTGGAATACGTCCAAGATAATAAGGGTTTGTTCACTGATGGACATGGCCAGATTTTTGCCGATGCTTGTTGACACATTGTGGCCCCTTCAGTCTCAGTAGTATGTGCTTTGAGTGAGGTCCATCATTTGAGATCGTTCATCTGAGTGTTGGGAATAACCCATGGCTTAGTTCTGTTGTCTTCGTCCCACACGAGTGTGTGGTTTTTAAATAGCTGAAGCCTCCTTCATTTCCTCTCTCAGATTGCTTGTTACTGCCCACTCACTTGGGTTCTCAGTAACTAACACCAGCTGGGGACATCCAAATTGAGTTTCCTTTCATTCTATGATTATTTTTATATCACCTCCTATGTACACAGTTTGTGGAGGTTTTGATCTGATCATATTAGATTGATAGTTGTCTTGAATAGTTACTGACTTGTAGAAAAAGCAAGGTGCTTCAGGGTCACCTGATTACTGCATCCTTACTGAGGTACTGAGGTGAACACTGTGACAGTCCCTAAATGAGTACTTCTAAAACCCTAATTTCCTAAGAAGTGGGGTAGTAGGTACGTATTTGGTTCTTTTAACCTTTGTTGTTGCCCTAACACACAGCAACCCCTAACCCCACAGGTCAAATATTTCCTATGTAAAAGGGGCATCATTCCTCCAGATTGACGTGACTGCTACCCTGCTCCTGAAGAGGGAGGACCAGCTGTGCTTGGAAGCCTGGAGCGTTTGGCCTATCTCCATCATCAGGAAAGTGGAGAGGAAGGAAGCAGGGGTTGGTGACAGTAAATAACTGCTCAAGCCTATATGACAAACCTGTGTGCTGAAGCCTATAGACTAGTGGTTCTCAAACTGTGAGCCAAGACCCCTTTACCAAACAGCTATCTCTAAAAATATTTACACTATGATTATTAACAGCAAAGTTACAATTATGAAGTAGTGACAAAAATAAATTCATGGTTGGGGGTCGCCACAACATGAGGAACTGTGTTAAAGGTCAGAGGATTAGGATGGTTGAGAACCACTGCTTTAGATAATGCCTGGTAATATGGGGCCAGAGGGCTTTCAAACTACTCAATACTTAGCGGTACTCTTTGGCTGATCCACCTAGAGGGGCCTGGAGTTTCACACCGGTGCTGTATATGCTTACATGATCCTGCACTGTGTCCTTTTTATCCTATGCCATTTACTGTGACACTGGACACTTAGTGACAGGATAAGTCGGGACAGGATTAAGCTGAAAGACATTCAGCTGATGCTGAATAACTGCTCAGAGTGTGTGAGGTAAAGGAGGGAACCTATAGAATGGCTGAACAAAAGGTCCATGCTTTACTAGAAATAAATGGAAGTTTTCCTTATACATAGTCCAAGGAACATCAGAACAAACTCACAGGAAAACTCACATTGTTTGGTGACACCAATTGTTTAGCTCTTATCATCTTCGGTAAGGGAATAAAATTAACTTGGTAGTAAATACCAGGGATACAGTGATAAGACCTGAGCAAGACTGAGGACATCATCTAACTCAGTTCTCTTACTGAGGCTCAGAAAGGGACAAGGCCAGTCTTAGCCAGCTATTTTATTGCTGTCAGATCAAGAATTATAACTTCACTCAGTGAGTTTTAATTTCACCCACCTACCTTCCTTTCTCCTTGGATAATTAGATATAAAGAGATGGGCTATGTTCACTACTTCCGTTCCAAGAGAGGAAATGAAAATAGAGAAGACAATTAGATAAGTGTCACCTTTACAGTATTAAAACCCTGTTCCACTAAGGTAAAAGATGTGGAATTTTCCTCAGACTTTCATCCCCCTTAGAATGGAAGGACACTGCCTAGGTCTTTCCACTCTCAGAAAGACACGTGGACAAGGATCAATGGGAGACTCAGTGTTAACAGCCACATAAGGGTGACTGCACCAATAGTGCTCAGTGGATCAAATCAGCTTTATTATCACTGAATGCATGTAAATAAGTTATTTACAATCCTGTGTTTTAGTCCCTCATCCACAATATTGAGTTTCTTTAGCATTATTATCAATATTGCATGATTGGTATTTGCAAGTGATTTACTTTGCCTTGAAAATAGATTTCTATAGACATTTGTAGACAAATGTAATACAATAATATCAATATTCTACCTAAAATATAAGTCAGAATATAGAATCATATCTTAACAATAAGACATTTATTTATTTTCTGTTTTATCATAAACCCTATTTCAGAGTAAGAAACTTTCGTTGCAAATTTGCAATAAAACTATTCTGTACGGTTCACACTACTTTTAAAGGTGTAAACTTTAGCTCAAAGGGTGTTTATGTCACTAGATAGAAGACACTATTTCTATCTACATTTCATTATTCATCACCTCAGAGATGGGGGCATAGCTCATCCAGTAGAGTGCTCACCAACTGTGAATGAAGCCCTGGATGGAATCTCCAGCACTGAATAAACTCGCTGTCTGGCCACCACCTCAATTACAACTCTTAGGAGGTGAAAACAGGGGAATCACACTTCAAAGTCATTTATGGCAACATAGCTACTTTGAGGCCAGCCTGGGCTACTTGCAAGTCTGTCAAAGTGTCATTTCAAACACATTTAGATTTGTGTACCCTACAGTGAGTTTTATGAAACTTCCATCTCATTGGCCTGTAAGTGTTGCAAATTCACTGTAAGTCCCAAGTCAATACTGCTAATAGCCACTAGGACACACTGAGTTCAGTAGCTACAGGTTCTGTAGGACTCTCAGGATAACATCTGAACATGAGTTATCACCTCTACCTCTGAAAGTGAGAAGCAAATCCCTGTTACACATAAACATTTGAAAGTATCAGCTAAGTACAGCCATGGCTCACAATGCTTTACATGTTGATAAATTTTTGGAGAGTTCTTCTTCATCCTCTGTCTCTGGCAGAGGTTTTAAAGCTTCAGTCTGCATACTGTTGATGACTAGGCATCTCTGTTAGAGTTTCTATAGCTTGGTACCCACCTGCCTCTATGGATCAGTCCAACATGTAGTGGTCCCATATAGCTTTTCCAGAGTTAGAAATAGAGAAGCAGCAATTTTAATTTATTAAAAAGAGAATACATGTGATGTGTTAAAAGACTGTTTAATCCACAATTATGATCACTCTTTGGAGTGAGTGAATGATTTTGTGTGTGTGTGTGTGTGTGTGTGTGTGTGTGTGTGTGTAAAACAGGCTTTGAGATGAGACTGTTAACTTCATGGAGAGCTCAGTTATGAGTAGGTCAAAAAGATCAGATCTCAAGAATCACAACAGGTTGCAAACTAGTCTCCTTAGGAAGACTCCTTCTCAGTAAGACACTTTCTGCTTGGTTTGAGAGAACTCTCCCACAAGAAGTAACTATATTTTCACTGAAGGCTACAGTCACAAACATGAGGCAATTGTGTCAGACAAGCATGAAAAATGGCTTCCCATGAGCCAGTAAATTTCCTGCCATTGTCTAAGCATAGCTGATGCCTTCACACAGTGATTGTTGATGTTTTTGAACATTTCATATACTTTCTAGGTCACTTATTCAGATTGTAGTACTTTCACTGGATGTTTGGGTGGGTAGTGAGGTGTTAATATGGATGTGTTCAAGTGGTGCACATGCATGTGTGTGCTTACCTGTGGACATTAGGTGTCTTTATCTATCACTCTACACCTTGGTTATTGTGATAACATCTCTCACTGAACCTGAAGGTTGACAACTCAGCAAGACTGGTCGACCAACCATCTCCAGGAATAATCCCTGGGGTTCCAAGTATGAGCTGCTAAGTTTGGCGATAGAGATAGATATAGATATAAATATAGATAGAGATAAAGATGGAGATAGATATATACACAAAGATATATAATCAGGATAGATAGATAGATAGATAGATAGATAGATAGATAGATTTAGATATCTCTGAAGTAATATATATGTATACACACACACACACTCACACACATATATAGTGCTGGGGATCCTCATGCTAGGATGGCAAGCACTTTAGCCACTGAGCAATCTCCCTAGCCCTTGTGATGTAATACAAAGGGAGAGAAGAACAAAAGCCACAGTCAGGATGCTGTTGTGTAACTCAAGATGGGACCTCCCCCCCCAGAAAATCTGTTCTGATCCCCTGCATGAAACCTAAACCCCATGAGCCAGTTCATTTCCTGCCATTGTCTAAGCCAGTACCCATTGACTTTGAGACAAGTGGTCAATGTCAGGGCATATTTTTCAAAGAAAGAATTGGTATTCCATGGTAGTGCAGAAAAATCTTCAGTTTGACCTTAAAGAAATTAGAAGAAATCTATATGGATCTAACAGGGAGAAAATGTCTAAGAAATGGGTAAAGGGGTGTGAGCAATCCATGCCTCAAAGCCAGCTGTATCTGTTCTGGGATGAAGTTTCCATTTGCAGATAAAAAGCCACTTGGTGCATCCTTAGCCATACTGCAGAAAACCCTGAGAATAAAGGTTTGTAGACATCCCTCTCAGAATACGTATCTACCCTAGGAGTATCCAACATTGCAACCATCCCTGTGAATTAAGGAGGCACTTGCTGAGTGATTGACAGAACAAGAGATCACATAGGCTAACAGCTTAGAGCCAGTAAGGCTAAGGAACACATAAAGGGTCCCTCCCAGTTTGCTACCCAAACACACACACACACACACAGAGACCAACTTTTCTGTTTTAAGACAGGATATCATATTTAAGATGAACTCCTGATCATTCTATCTCTAACTCGTGAATGCTGGGCTTACGGGTGTATACCACTACAACTAACTTACAGTGCAGGAGAATCAAACTTAGGGTTTGGGATGCTAGCTATTTTAGTTAGCTTTTATTGTCTAAGTAACATGACCTACAGTAACCGGGAAGAGGAAACCTCAATTTAAAAAAATGCTTCCATACAATTGGCCTGTGAGCATGTCTGTGCGGGCATTTTCCTTGATTGCTAATTGACGAAGGATGGTCCAGACTCATTGGGCAGCGCCATCCCTAAGCAGGTGGCCTGGGCTGTATGAGAAAGCTAACAAAACATGAGTCAGTGAGTGAGGCCGTGTTCCCCTGTAGTTCCTGCCTTGAGTTCTTTCTTGACTTCTCTCAAAGATGGACTGTAGCTGGAAGTGTAAGGTGGAATAAACCTTCTCCTCTCATAGTCATGGTGTTTTCACAACAACAGAAAACAAACTAAAACACAACGTAGGCACTCTGCCCATTTAGCTACATCCCCACCCAAAACCTATTAATTCTAAGAAATTCTCTTCAATGGTATCTTAGTGTAATAACTAGCTCTCCGTGACTTAAATTATGAGGACCTTAAAGAGTGAAACACATAGACATCCTCTTCAAGGAATATATCGCTCGCACTTATCCTAAGTAGCTTGTCTTTGCAAATTTTTAATATTTTTTTTATTTTACGATATTAAATTTTATCACTATAATAAGTAGAAATAAAACATGGAATTGGTGGCAGGATTTCAGGGCTGCAATAGAATTCCCAAAGGTTTCCCACATCCTTTTAAAGATTAAATACAATAATGAAAGATAACTGTGTAAAATGCCAGCTCTCCTCCCCATCTTCTTTTTGTGTACTCAGTCAAGAGGTCTTGCTGTCAATCATCGTCTAAGAAGTAAATACAGCTGGGCACTTTGATTCCACCTTTGTTTTCATTAGAACCCCCTCCCATGTTTCTCTTATTCCAGTATTAGTTGATGCTAATTCTGTGTACATATACCTACTGAAATAGACACATCCTCTCTAATATTATAACGCAGGTGCATAGTTGGTGGCTTAGAAAATACTAGACAAATATAATTACTAATTCCAGTGATTATAGGGAATAGTTAATTGGATAAAAAGGTATTCAATTACCAACTAAATCTGAATATATATGTTTTATATATATATATATGTGTGTGTGTATGTATATATAACATATATATTTATATAAAAATATATTATATATAATTCATATAATGGATAAGTATATACTATAGCTATACATATACATATATAATAAATAATAAATATAAGTATATTTATGTATAAATATATTAATATGTTATATATTGATTTTTATGTGTATTGGTATTTTGCCTACTTGTATGTCTGTATAATGGTGCCAGATCTACTAGAGCTGAGGTTACAGACAGCTGTGAGCTGCTATGTGGGTGCTGAGAATTGCACCTGGGTCCTCTAGAAGAGGGGCCAGTGCTCTTAACTGCTGAGCCATCTCTCCAGCCCCCTAAGTATATATGTTTATTTATATTTATATTTAATCTTATATTGACATATCAAAAATCTTACTTGATATGAACATGAGAGTCTGCCCAAACCCTGATGACCTGAGCTTGATCCCAAGAAACCATGAACACATGTAGTAGTAGAGAACTAACTTCTGCAAATTGCCCTCTGACTTCCTCATGGATACCATGATATGTATGTGTACACACGCATGTGCACACACACAAACACACACAAACACACACGCACATGCACGCATGTAAATAGTCTTTAATAATATTAAAGTTTTTCTTCAAATACATTTCTGAGGGGTTTTATTTTGATATTCCAACATAATCACAAGAAATTTTTACACACACACACACACACACACACACACACACACACACAGCACTAGAATTCAACAAGTCTTGTTAGGTGGCAACAGTGAATTTTGTCCAATCTTGGGGCTTCTCCAGCTTTGGGGACATTTAAAAATAGGTTCTCTCTTTAAATGCAGGTAGCAGTCCAATTGTAGGCAAGCTGCTCTTTCTGAGTTAGGGGTTCCTATTCCCCTCATCCTGTCCTTCATAACCTGATCTCTGAGGAAGCTTGCTCTTCTGCACCCACACTTACCACATGAGTATAGCTAGAAGTTTGCCCCTCAGCTTCAGCTCAGCTGAGAGAAACAGCTAGCATCTACTAGCCATCTTCTAGGTGTTAACACCTATTGCCACGTATTTAATTTTCCTGTCATTTTATCCTGACTACATTACTGTGGAGCGTCATATTTCTCTCTCAAAACCATAATAGGAAGCCTTGAGTGTTCACCTCTAGTTCCACAGCCAGAGGCAATAGAGCCAAATTCAAGCCTTGTCTTGTAGATATCCAACTCTTCCATGGGGACTACTAACTTTGATGAACAGGAAATATGAATCTCACTCACACCCCCGCTTCCCTCCATCCCTGCTCTTTAGAAGCACAATCTTACATCACTGCTTCCTTGTGAAGTCTCATATACTGAATGCATTGCTGTTTTAACGTCAGCTTTTCAACCCTGTGTCATTTTTTGTTTTTTGTTTTTTGGGTTTTTTTTTTTTTTACCAGTTTTCATGTCATGTAATGTTCTCTCTGATGACAATTTAGTCCACCTTTGCAGTTTCTTGGACCCTTTGTGCTACTAAAATGTAATCCAGGAGAGTTTAAACTACCTTTTCACACCCAATTCAAAGCTCTGTTCTCTACAAACTCTCAAAGCTCCTGATCCACATCGGAACAGAAGTAAAAATCAGAGAGGCAGAAGTTTCTAGTTAATTCTGGTTTCATACCTAGATGATGCAAGACAAAGGAAGCATTTGCTTGCCCTATTCCGGCCCTGAGAATAATCAGGGTCATCACCTCACTCAGCCTTAACTCAGCCCTATTGAGACTGCTTCTATTCAGAGACTGCCTAGCTTTCAAGTAGACCGTCAAGTTGGACATCCCTGACCTTGACTCAGACAACCTTGATGTCAACTTCCAGCTCCATTCTCCTCCACGTGTATTCTACCCACCATCAAAGACTTCAGCATGCTAGCTAAAATGGAGAAGCACTGCCCATACCTTCTATAATCAGTGTTTTGATCTCCTCATGTGGGCCTACTACTTTCCCAATGTCTTTACCAAACTCCACAGAACCACTAGAGAAGACACATGTCAGTTCAATAAATTATTTCAATTCAGCCAAACCCTACAATATTACTATTAAGAGGCACTTACATTATTTCTATTTTATAAGGAAAGCTCATACAAAGAATGCACACTTCAATTTGTTTGTCTGTTTGCTTTTAATGCAGGGTCTCACTGTGTAGCCCTGACTAGCCTTGAACTGTCGGAGATTTGCCTGCCTCTGCTTCTTGAGTGCCAGAATTAAAGGCAGACACCACGCACTCAGCCAGAATACACAACTAATACACATTGAGACATAAGTACACACACACACACACACACACACACACACACCTTTATTCAAATCCTGTTCCACAAATGGATGTCATTTTATTTTATTTTTTAAAATCTTTATTAAAGTATTTTATTTATTTACATTCCAAAAGTTGCTCCTCATCCTGGTCCCCCTTCCCTGGGTTCTTCACCCTGTCCTCCCTCTCCTGGACCTCTGAGGGGGTGCTCCCCCACTCACCCACCCACCTCACCTCACCTCACCCCACATCAGCTTCCCTCTTCCCTGGGGCATCAAGTTTCCACAGATTAAAGAAGATTAAATAAATCTCCCACTGAGGCCATACAAGGCAGTCCTCTGCTACATACTTGCCTGAGACCACGAACCAGCCCATGTGTGCTCCTTGGTTTTTGGCTTAGTCTCTGGGAGCTCTGAGGAGCTCAGGTTAATTGACACTTGTTCTTTCTATGGAGCTGCCATCCCACTTAGCTCCTTCAGTCCTTCTTCTAATTCTTCTATATTATTCCCCAACCTCAATCCTATGGCTGGCTGTAAGTATCTGCATTTGTGGATGTCATTTTAAAAGCCATGGATTCTCCTTTGAGTATACCTGTAGCAAACTCAGGGCTTTTTACAGCATTGCTACATGTCCACTGAATATACAAAACCTTCCTGGTGTTTCAGGGCTCCTGCCTACAATAAGGAATGCTAGGTCACATCCTGACCTTGACATATTTGCCAGCCGGGATGTTTTCCCGCCACCCCCAAAGCACTCAGCTATTTCTGAACCCTGGCTTCTTTGCAATAGCTTACCAGGCAATAATTACACAGATCTTCTGTTTGTCCTAGAAACAGGAAGAGTCTCAGCTCTGGAAGAGCTGGAGAGGCACAAACGCCACCAGTGAGAAACAACACAAGAGGCTTTCCAAGACCCCTGAATGTCCCACCTACAGTGCTGAGCTCAGAAATGAAAGAGAGGGGGCTGGTGAGATGGCTCAGTGGGTAAGAGCACCCGACTGCTCTTCCGAAGGTCCAGAGTTCAAATCCCAGCAACCACATGGTGGCTCACAACCATCCGTAATGAGATCTGGCACCCTCTTCTGGAGTGTCTGAAGACAGCTACAGTGTACTTACATATAATAAATAAATCTTAAAAAAAAAAAAAGAAATGAAAGAGAATCAAATCTGAGGTCCTGAAAGTCTCCTGGTATGGCCTCAAACTGAAATTTGATCACGGAGACTATATGCCAGTGATGTCAGAGTCAGGGTGGAAGATTTGTTAATGCTAGAGTGGAGGACTCTATGTCTCAGGGTCTTCTTGCAGAAAACAAAGGCTTACAAACAACTCCTAGGAACTTTGGAAGCAAATGACACTATTAGAAGGGGTCAAGGAAGTGGCTTCTCTTGGACACATCCAGATCAGGTTTGGGTGATGATTTAAAATGAAGAATGTGTTGCAAGACTTAAAAATAAAAGGATTAGGAGTCTAGTCTCTGGAAAGGAGTTCTCGGGTGTTGGTTCTCTGCCACAGGCTCTGAGAAAGCTATCTCTAGGCTTAGCTCTTTATGTTTAGAATGAGGGCAGCAGCTCCTAAACTGGCCCCAGAAACAGTAGTTGTCTGTGTACTCAAAGACAGTATCCTTCAAGAGAGATTCGGTCCCAAAGAAAAAATGGAAAGCAACTGAGAAAGCATCTTAAGGTTAACTTGGGTCCTCTACCTACATACACACACACACACACACACATACACACACACACTCTCACACTCACACATGCACATATACACACTCACACACAGAGAGGGATTTATGTACCTGTGTGTGAATATTTATGTGTGTGTGTGTGTGTGTGTGTGTGTGTGTGTGTACAGGTGTACATGTTCATTTGTATGGTTTATAAGCACATATGTCTGTTCACACACCTGTAGATTCACACACTCACACAAGCAAACATGCACAAATAAATGTAAATAAGATAAAAGCCTTAGCCTTATAAATTAGTACAGAATGAAGTCCACCACTCAGTTCAACAGCAGTGCCTGCAACTGCATTTCATTTGTTTATACACAATTCTATCGTCTTTGATGCTCCATCCCAATCCAGATTTCACTATGTGCTTGTTGTGTCAAAGCCTTTTTTCCAGACCACCTAAAATTATCTCTATTTTTCCCCATGTTTAGACTTTAATCTTTGTTTTAACTCAGCACTCTGTTATTTTCTTCCATCTTTTAATTGGCTTCCTACTTTCTTAACAGTTAATTAATTCATTGCAAAATAGCAGGTGTAAGCTTTGATCATGGAATGGTTTTCTACAAATATGACTCCCTGGCTAGAAATCTGCCCAGGCCTTGGAACCTTCCACTATTTTCTCTGTAATTCGCTTGACAGTTGGTACCTCTTTCCTGGTATCTAATTGGTATCCCAATGTTTTGTCTCTCTTACTAGTTGGCAGTTTCCCCAGGAACAGGGTACTGACTTGATTCCTATGGGAGTCCTGTACGTAGACCCCAGTTAATAATAGAAGTAGGTGATTTGCTTGTCTCTCAACTTGATTGGTTGCTTAGCAGAGAGAAAGAAAGGAATGAAAATAAAGAAGATAGGAAGGGATTGAGTTGCACCATTCATTTTGACTAAAGTTCTGTTGAGAAAAAAAAATGCTGTTTATTCCCAAGAATGTCTTTTTTTTTTAACTTCATAGCAGAAGGAGATTCCAAGAAAATGGCACCAAGGAACACCCACTGTTCTATACTTAGTGAACATAAATATAATCAATAAGATGATACCTATCACTTATTCCAATGAGCAAATCTCTCAACTGCCAGCAGCAGCACCTATCCAAGATGCCAAAGAGAACAAAATCATACACAACTCAGTGAAGCCACTATCTTCTCATGCAAATGAAAACTGCTGAACTTGTACCCATCAAATCAACAATGTCCTTATACTGAACTAACTCCGATCACTCAAATGCCTGCAATGAACATCAGAGATCATTTGTCTTCTCTTGGTATAACACACACACACACACACACACACACACACACACACACCTTTCCTGGCATATTTGAGGTTTTATTTTATTTTTGTTGTGCTTATACACGCTCAATCAGCATGGTTTTTCTCACTCTCCATAAAGAACTAAAGCAATGTGTCTCCCCTTCCAGGCCTTTGCCTTTAAAGCTCTGATTTATGGTCTGAGGCCCCAAAGACAGTGTTTTACATAGCACAGTGCTTGCGGGCAGCCAGAGTCCCTGAAGGTGAGTGTATCATCTGAAAGGGTTTTAATGCAGCGAAGGAAGAAGTGCTCCCTCCCGGTAATCACATGATCAGCACACCTAAATGGACAGCCTGGGTCTGCATATTTAAACCTGCAGCCAGAGACGCATCTCTGTTTGCACAATGCTGTCCCGTGGCAGAATTACACAGCTCGCCATGGCTGCAGCCAGATAATTATTATTGATTCGCTCTCAAGCTGTCAATCTGGGGACAGCTTTGAGGCAGCTGGTGATGGACAGGGGGTGGATTGGACAGCCACCATCCAAGGAGGAAACTTCATCTCGAAAATGAACTCAGATGAGATGGTGCCGGTGGATAAGGGTAATTGATGATTGTTTCAGAGCAGAGGAAGGGAAGCAGGAAGATTTTAAAAAAGGAAAACCTTCTTGGCATTCATCTCACTGTCCTTAGTGGAGTATCTAGGGGCTATCTGCAAACTCCATCAAGTTTTTGTGCAGTTTTACACAATAAGGCTGTTATTATTACTATACCACCATAATTAGAAAAAAAAATTTTTCAAATAATGAGTAACTTCAGCCTGGAGAAATGACTCAGCCCATAAAGTATTTCCCATGGGAGCCTGAGGACCAGAGTCAGATCCTTGGCACCATGTAAAAAGTCTGAGTGTGTGGCATGTGCCAGTGAGCCTGGTACTGGGAAAACAGAGACAGGAAGAACTCAGGGACACTATAACCAGAGTAGCCTACCACTCAGTGATTTCATGTCCCAGTGAGAGACCCTGTCTCAGTGAACAAGGTAAGTGACATCTGTAGAGGAATGATGCCTGAAGTTGCCCCTTTGTCTATACACACACACACACACACACACACACACACACACACACACACACCACCTCCAGAAAGTTTTTGTTAAATGTAAGCATTTTCTCATATACCTTGAGGGTTATACATTTTTGAAATACAGGCCCATAAATTGTATGTGAAGATGCCCTTAAATGAGTATCTGCGTGGCGATTTCAACTTCTCAGGGTACTTGCTGTAGCAATTTGATCCTTTGACAAATACCTATTAAGCTCCTAATATTTGCAAGGCAATCTGCTCCTCTGAGCGTGTTAGGTAAGTCATCAAATACCAGCTGACAACTTGATAGATGGGTGAATTGAAGCACCAAGCAGCTAAGTGACTGGCCTAAACTCACGGCTCTCATTAGAGGCTGAACTAAACATGGGTTTGCACACTTTCTAGGTCTTGGCACTTTATTCATTCACTAAGAATTAGCCCCATTTACTGAATGACTATTCTGAACAAAATCTGTATAAGAGACTCTATGCAGATTATCACATTTAAAATTTACAGTGGCAAAATGGTTCATATGAACACTTTCCTACGGATACAGAAATGAACCTCTTGAAATATCTGAACTCAGCTAAAGTGATTTCATGGGATCTTGGGCTCTCCAATGTGGTGCTAAAACACAAGCAATTGTGTCTAGGTATCAGTGCAAC
Organism: Mus caroli; assembly: GCF_978045245.1. Classification (NCBI taxonomy): domain Eukaryota; kingdom Metazoa; phylum Chordata; class Mammalia; order Rodentia; family Muridae; genus Mus; species Mus caroli. Next base: position 73,156,328 of record NW_028227266.1, read on the forward strand.
TTTACCAGCTATCTACACAGAGTTGATCTCACAATCCAGCAAACGAGCCCTGGAGACAGAAAGGCTTTCTTGCCTGAGATGAGTAACATACCTTCTAGGATGTATTCTGCCAAACCCTCAAGACTGGAGAGCCAGTTGTATTCATGGTTTTTTGGTTTTGGTTTTGGTTTTGGTTTTGGTTTTGGTTTTGGTTTTGGTTTTGGTTTTTTTTTATTGTCAACTTGACACAATATAGAATTATCTGGAGAAAAGGAACCTCCAATGAGGAACTGCCTCCATCAGATTGGCCTGTAGGCATGTCTGTGTGGCCATTTGCTTGATTGCTTGAGTCTTGATTAATTGATGTAGGAGGTCCAGACACTCTGGGCAGCACTATGCCTAAGCAGTTGGACGGACCATATAAGAAAGCTAAGTGATTTAAGAAAGCTAACTAGACTAGACAGTCTAGTGACTGAGCCAGTGAGTGAACCAGTAAGCAGCGTTCCTTCATCATTCCTGTCTTGAGTCCCTTCTTGACTTCTCCCAAAGACGTCCTATGGCTGGAAGTGTAAATAAACCTCCTTCCCAGTTTGCTTTGAGTCATAGTGTTTGTCACAGCAACAGAAAAGCTACCTGATATTACCAGCATATAATTTCCCATAAAAATTGAGTGTACTAGACCTCTTATTTATTCCTCAATAGCCAATGGGCCTGCATCCCAGCCTGTGGAGGGCACAGCTTTAGTTGGTTTGCACAAAAGATGAACTCAGTCTTCATAGCTGTTTCTGCACGTTGCAGTGATAGCCCTAGTTTCTGTCACTAAGCTGAGGACATCTAGAGAAATTGGGGAAGATGATTTGATATTTAATTGTATGGTGTAAATCCCTGTTTCATTGTTTTCAGTAGAGGCACATCGACTTGGAGTCCGACGGAACTAGCTTTCAATGCTTTGTTCCCATCTCCATCATCATCTAGTTCTGGCCAAGGCTCAAAGCCTGCCTCCATTCATTTTATCAGGAAACCTGGAATGATACTTTCCTCCCATCTGACTGAATCAAAGTGTAATTCTTCCTCATGTGAGGAGGCCAAGATAGGTCCTTTACAGTTCTAAGAGCCTCTTATGTGTCTCAGGAGCCAAAAAGCTCTCAGAGGCCATCTCACAATGGCCATTCTGTTTTGTTTCACAGAATTTAAGTTGTCACTTGAAGCAAGATTCCTTCAGTAGAGCACTCTGACAGCTCAAGTCTCACCCCTAAGGTGAGAAAGGCTCTGGTTCTGTGTGGGTACCATTTGTGAGATATGGTCAGGGCAATCAACCTTCCTCCCATACCTCATTTCTGGGGAGTGCTGAGAAAAATTCCTACCTCCTTTTCCACAGGGGTGATAGAGAGAGGCTTAGTTAGCATCCTGGAAGGGGTTCTTTCACCTCAGTGGAAGCTACAGGTGTCCTCCCTCCTCTACAAAGGACTTGAATCAAGCCTGTATCAAAGGCATCCCTGGCCTAGGAGAAGCTCTGGGAGGGAAGGGGGCCAAGCTGTGGAGAATACTTAAGTAGAATTGGCAGTAGGAAGCTTTGATGGCCCTAGCAACTCGCACTTGAGTGGCAGGACTGCAGCGCTGATTTTTCTTTTAATCTTCTCTCACCTTCATGATAACATAGTTCTCTGCTGGAAAATTCCATTTTTACCCATTTATGGAACTAAGGCCAAGAATCACAAAAATATCACTTTGGCTGAATGCTGAAATAAGCCCATATTCCCTGCAATTACTGGGGAGTGGAAGAGAGGGAGAGGGAGAGAGAGGGAGAGAGAGAGAGGGAGAGGGAGAGAGAGAGAGAGAGAGAGAGAGAGAGAGAGAGAGAGAGAGAGAGAGAGAGAGAGAGAGAGAGAGAGAGAGAATATATATGATATCTCTTTTTGTGGTCCTGATGTGGGCTTCCATGCTATTGTTGTTTAAGTGCTGATTCCAGGTGCTAAAGCCAAGCTGGTAAATTCACCTATAGAGGCAGCATCACTCTGATAGAAGGGACAGTAGAGAGGGAAAGAGGAAATTGGGACATAACAAGAGTCCTCATGCTTGTTTGCTACCAGGCTTGGATGGCATCCTGGTTAAAAGCCAGAGGATTTGGGGCCAGTGTTTCTCAGGTTCATACAGGAAGACATGTTAGAGGGCCAGAAATTGTTGTTAGACAAATTGAACAGAAATGCATGTGTAACTCTCTTACAAGGTTGGATATGTGTGGCTCAACAGGAAATATAGCTGCATGGAAAATACAAGAAAGTAAACAGATCTGAAATGACATTCCGGACTGTGCATCTGGAGGCATGAACTCTGACAGTGTGCAGCTCAGAAAAACACTAGACAAAGGTGATTAATAAGACCATACTAAGATAACTTAATTTTCAGAAGGCTTGTTGCTCTGGTTGGGAAGCATGCAAAACAGCACAGAGTAAGCAGTGTCAACCATGCCTGTATATTTTCTCATAGTTCTGAAACCTGAAGTCCTTGATCAAAGTGTCAGTGCTTTGTGCTCAGGGTTCTCTCCTGACTCGCAGAGAGACCCCTTTGCCTTGTCCTCATCTGGCCTTTTCCTGCCATATGCATGCATGCAAAACATACATACATACATACATACATACATACATACATACATACATACACACACACACACACCATCACTACCACCACTGTCACCACCACCACTACCAACAATAACAAAATACACACATATGCGTACATTCATGCACACAAACACATGTGCATGTACACACACATATACACATGCAAATGGAATATAGGTGACTCTTAGGATACTAACTATAGGATCAATGGGCATGCTGTTTAGGATTTTTGTTGTTGTTGCTGTTTTTTGTTTTGTTCTGGTTTTTGGTCAATTTGGCATAAGCTGGACTCGTTTGGAAAGTGGAAATCTCAATTGAGAAAATGTCTTCATTGGATTGTCCTGTAAGCAAATCTATGGGTCATTTTCTTGATTGATGATTGATGTAGAAAGGTACAGTGCATTGTAGGCAGTTCCACCCCTATGCAGGTGGCCCTTTGTTGTATAAGAAAGCAGTCTGAGCAAGCCATAGTGTGAAAGCCAATAAAGAGAGTTCCTCTGGGGTCTTTGCTTCTATTCCTGCCTTCAGGTTCCCATATTGAGTTCCTGCCTTGACTTCCCTCAGTGATGGACTGTGATAGAAACATGTAAGCCAAATAAACTCCTTTCTCTTCAATTTACTTTTGGTAATGGTGCCATTATTGCAGCCATAGAAAGCAAACTAGGATGATAGATGGTAGTTAGAAGATAGATGTAGAGATAGATAGATAGATAGATAGATAGATAGATAGATAGATACATACATACATACATACATAGATACATAGATACATAGATAGATACATAGATAGATACATAGATAGATACATAGTTAGATACATAGATACATAGATACATAGATAGATACATAGATACATAGATACATAGATACATAGATAGAACAAGCATATAAAGATCCTCTGACTAGCACACACCCAGCCCCCCTCTCTGATGGCTCATCATGAGTAGATGAGTTTCCTCTTCTACAAGAACCAAGCTAAAGAGCATGTGCATTTGTTAAGATGCCTTCTAGGTTGCTAACTGAAACATGATACAAAAGAGACAAGTGCTATTAAACTAACTTGATCCTGAAGCTCCTTGCTAAGAGCAAGTTTTAGAGGATTTATGTTTGCATAAAAAGCCAAAAGGACTATCAGCTATGTTTCCACAGACTCCAAGTCTCCTGTCTTTGTTTTATTTACCAGTTTCTAAATTTAAATTAGAGGGCTTTCTGCTGCATATTTGTGCTGCTGGTCCAGGCTACGTGGGTAGATATCATGCAGTATCAGAAAGAAAGGGTGACAAAACTATGACCCAAAACATATACACACAAAAGACATTTTATGTAATAAAAATATATATTAAACACAAGGATATGATTTTGAATGTGACTATGTAAGATTCCACTTATAAAAAAATATCTGCAAATAACATTATCATTCCTATTTGTAATGTAAATCAGGGACATGTTCTGAGTGCTTTTAAATTTTAACTCATTTAGAGGCTGGAATGATAATTCAGAGGTTAAGAGCACTTCCAGAGGAATCAACTTCAGTTTTCAGCAACTATGTAGGACAGGTCACAATACCTCTACCTGCAGCTCCAATATATCCAGCACCCTCTTCTGGCCTCCAAATGTACTACACACTCATGATGCATATGCCCACACACAGACACACATATACACACAATTAAAGACAATACATATACATCTAATTTTTAAAAATTTTTACTCATCTTAACTTTCCATAAGAGTATCAATTTCTTTGTGCACATTTAAGTGGACTCCTTTTGAAGAAGTGAAAAAGGAGAAAAATTCAGAAGTGTAGTTCAAAGGACTGGGATCTAACAAGAAGATCAATGCCTTTCAGATAACATTATTTCCTGAGGATAAGCCCCCCAGCCAGATAAGATTGAATGTTTTGTTGGCACAGCTGTCTTGCCAGAAGCATGCTTATTAGAGACTGGAACCATACAAAATGTAACAAGCAAGAAGTGGGACATACTTTGAGAAACAAGAACAAAGAACACACACAGTATATCCTTGCAAGACACCCATACCTCCTGTTCTCCATCTACGGATATGAGACACAGGGCAAGAGAGACAATCCTGAAGAGTGGACATGGCAGGTTTTGTCTTTCATCAGGTTGTAGACAGGCTTATAGGATGGCAGATGTACCATATTTAGGACACTGCAGCCATGTATGAAATCCTAGTTAATGACATTTTTATTAGCATTGTCACCTGTTGTTACACAAGATGTAACTCTGAAAGCCAGGCAGTCAGATTTCCTTGGTCAGTAACTTGTCTCATCACTCGGACAAAAGCAACTTCCAGGAGGAGAGATTTATTTTGGCTCCAGTTCAAGGTGCAGTTCATTGTGGTGGAGAAGACACACTGTGTCTGCACTTAGGAAGCAGATAGGTGAGTGCCGGGACTCAACTCTTCCCCCTTTTCATTCATTCTTGAGTCCTTTGTTGTGAGATGATGCCACTCACGATTTAAGGAGGGTTTCCCACTTCAAATAACCTCATCAACAAACTCCCTTCAGGCATGTCAAATTGACAGAATTACCCTCTGCATGGTCTATGCACAGAAGAACAGAAGCTAACAATTAGTCAGGTGGAAGAACATCCTAGAAGCATAGACATGGTCAGACAGCAGAACAAGACCAGGTGAAAATAAACAGGAAAGACAAAACATCCTGTGAGAGAAAGATACAAAAACTCAAAAAATAGTTCATGTGGAGACTCTTCCATCTCATAGAAAACAATGGATAATGTTCCTATCATTTTCAACATGGTTTTATTAATGATAAAATAACATTGTCACTCAAAATAATAAACTAATCTCTAGATTGAAATTATATTCAACTTCTCTTTAGAAATCTTCTATAGAGTAAGCACCAGCTGTTTTCTTTTCTTTAAAGAAGTGATCTGATTTTTCCCCTTTCCTCACTAATCAAAGGATGCAAATGGCTTTTCCCCATGTTGCTTTGACCACTGGAAAGCTAATAACCTAATTTTAGTTCCTTTGTAACAGTCATCAAGGGCATTAGGGACTTACATTCTAGCTATTTTTCTTGGATATTTTTCTCTAAACTTATACCATTTTATCCTGAATTTCATATGTTTATATTTTATGTACAGTGTACAAAATCCTTTTACATATAAAGTCAATGTGTATCTTATCATTTGGTAATTGTCCGCAGGAGAGAAGTTCTAGTAGAGATAAATTAAAATGCACAGTGAGCTATTTTTCGAATCTGATGCATATGCGACATGACCTGGGAAGGTTTCACTCCAAATAATGTATTAAGTTAAACTCAGGAACTGAAATCCTAAGCTACTTTATAAGAGCATCTCTTCCGTGGGACAGCTTATTCCACAGCTGCCAGGGAAGTGAGGCATTACTGAATGTTATGATTCTCTCACTAAATGAAGCCATAGGTTTGGCCCAGAGTGATGAGCTTCCCCCTATCTCCAGTGTGGAAAAATACCAATCACGGGGTGAAGAGCCCAGTTCTCAGAGTCTGTGTTTTGGACCTCAGAGGCATAAGGCTCAGAAGAGATCCCCTAAGTTGCCTGGCTAATAGAACACAGGCTGCAGCTCTGTCTCCCCAGAGAAGCCTCTGGAATCTAGGACTTCACTCCAAGCTTACCGCGTGGTTCTGATCCCCACAGCCCTTACTGCATATCACATCATCGCGACATTCATTGGTCATCTATTCTGATTATGTCTTGGTTCTCTGGCTCCTCCCAGTAGTGCTTTGCCTGTTCCGATTTGCTACTTTAACTTGAGAATCTTTTAGATAGTGTTTGTTGGTTGAATGAGTGAGTGAGGGGATATGAAAGCATGAGTGAACAGAATAAGCAAACAAACAAACAGACATATAAACTACAACCATTTTTTTCCTCTGCCAAAGATTTTAAAGCTCGTAACTTCCATAATTTTTCCTCCTTAAACAAGAATCAATTTTTCAAAAGTTAAATACATCAAACTATGAGACCAAGAGGAGAGAAAGACACTACCTGCCTTGACCAAAATCGAATAAGTTGCCCCACCATACTGCTTCCCACCTTTGGGTGGACTGGGTAGTTAGACTAATCTCTTGTCAACTAAGTCATTCTAAGCTTTATAACCCCTGCCTAAGCCTCTTCCTTGATCATTAATCTAGATGTGACTAAACATATGCCACGCTAGCTAAAACTAAACTCAGGTTTTTCCGTAGGTCAGTTCTCTGAGCATTCATATCCCGGGTCATAGTCCATTAACTCTTCTTGATAGGGACTTGGGTTCAGGGTTTAGGGTCATGAAACATGGAGTGGGTCCTGAGAGACTAAAGCTTCAGCAAAGCCATATTTTAAGAGAATGGGAAGACACACAGAGATGAGTAAGCCTCACAGCATCCGTCAGTGCCAGGCTGAGTTAACCCTGACCATGCAGCAGAGGCCATAGGAGTGAAGACAGAGGTACAATGACAATGAGGCAATTCATAGACAAGAGGGTAAAGGTAAGGGCATGCCCTCATCTTACCCAGGGGCTGTCGAAGCCCTGTGCTTACCACTTCTAACTTGCCTTTCTCTGTCTTGGCTTTCTTTGTTGAGTTGTAAATCTGAATTCTTTAAAAATACCTTTTGATTTAAACCCTCAATTCCCAGTGTTCATTTTTTTAACATTGTCCCCATGCTTATGTAGTTTAGAAAACATGAAAGGAGGCTCAAAGTAGTTTTCAGGAAACATCCCTTAAGTATTGAATTTCTTCTAAATGGTTCTAGGTTGTTTAACATCTATGCCAGGTTTTAGGCTTGCAAAGAAGTTTCTTACCACTAACTGTAACAGTGAGAACACCTCCAAGGGATAAGTGCTTTCAGTCCCACAGATAAGAAGGCAAGCTGATTACCCAAAGACACATCAGGAACCCACACACACATATGCATGCACTCAGGCATGCACATACTGTGTGACACCCACGTGAATCATCTAGTTCCATAAAGTTCATCACTAGTCAAAATAACCATAATTCACCATGTACCAGGTCTCCAAAGCCCTGACATTTTCCACAGCCAAGAACCAAAGATCATAGTCTGCCTCCCTACCCCACCCAGACCTACTGCAGTCACCTGCTTGTGCTCTGAGCTCCTACTGATAAACCCAAGTTAGCAGAATTCGTTTATTTTACCTATATTTATTGAGTATCTACTGTCCATAGGGATAAAAGCATGACTATTAAGTGGTAAAAAGTTTTCATTATATAACTGTAGATGAGACTGTTATTCTTGTTTTTAAATCACAAAAGATATAGTGGTTCATACAGTGTTCAGAGCAAAGTAAATCACAGGGCAACTGGCTCCAGTGCCTTTTTAAATAGGCATGGTATAAATAATAAATGGAATAAAAGCAATACTGTGAAATTTTTATCAGAGGCAATGAGGACAAAGGAATTAAAAGACCAGGCTTTAGTCCAGACCACCCACCCTGTGTGACCTTGGGTGGGTCCCCTCACTGCCTCCATTTTTTTCATCTTATAAATCTGTAGATTGAACAAAGAGGTTTTAAATGTGTCCTGTGCTAGTAGCCTTCTTATTCCAGAACTCAACCCTCACTCATTGTCTGTGGCAAGCATCCCAGGATGAGTGTCTGAGAAAAACACAGGAGTCCAGATGCATGTGGTAAGTGGGATGACAGAGTACCATCAGGAGCAATCCACAGTCAGCCTGGAGAGCAACAGGCTGGTGTGGAAGATGAAATTTATTTGGAAAATTATTATGATAGGTAAATATTAAAACAATTGCTAGCTGGGCAGTGGTGGCACATGTCTTTAATCCCAGCACTCTGGAGGCAGAAGCAGGCTGATCTCTGTAAGTCTGAGGATATAGCCTGGTCCCATAGAGTGAGTTCCAGAACTCCAGGACAGCCAGGGCTACACATAGAAACCCTGTCCCCAAAAAACAAACCACCACCACCAAGACCCTAATTGCAAATATTGGTGCAGTGTTTTACCAATAACAGATATTCAGATTAAATTAAAAATCAATAGATAGAGTTAGGGAAGCAGAAACCAGCCTGAGTAGGGCCACAGGCCTCATCCGGCCGGATCAGCGCCGGGGTAGCTAGAGCACAGAGTTTGCCTGACACCCACCAGCTACCCACGACCCCCGCCACAGGATTTTGAGACTGCTGGTGAGTGGAACACAGCTTCTGCTCCAGTCCAATCACGCGGGACCTGAGACTGCTCTGGTTGGGGAGAGAGAAATCCGGCCTACATAGGGCCACAAGCCTCTTCCGGTCAGAAAAGCACCAGGGTAGCTAGGGCGCAGGGTCGGCTGACACTCGCCAGCTACCCACAACACCCGCCACAGGATCTTAAGACTTCTGGAGAGTGGAACACAGCTTCTGCTCCAATCCAATTGTGCGCGGGACCTGAGACTACATTAGTTAGGGAAGCAGAAAACCGGCCTGAGTAGGACCACAGGCCTCTTCCGGCTGGACCAGCACCAGGGTACTGCCAGCTACCCACGACCCCCGCCACAGGATTTTGAGACTGCTGGTGAGTGGAACACAGCTTCTGCTCCAATCTTTGAACAGTGACAACGACAACAACTAACCCCAGAGATTACCAGATGGCGAAAGGTAAACGTAATAATCTTACTAACAGAAACCAAGACCACTCACCATCATCAGAACCCAGCACTCCCACTTCGCCCAGTCCAGGGCACCCCAACACACCGGAAAAGCTAGACACGGAGCTAAAAGCATATCTCCTGATGATGGTAGAGGACTTCAAGAAGGACTTTAATAACACACTTAAAGAAATACAAAGGAACACTGGTAAACAGGTAGAAGACATTAAAGAGGAAGCACAAAAATCCCTTAAAGAATTGCAGGAGAACACAGCTAAAGAGTTTCAAATCCTTAAACAAAAACAGGATAACCTAATCAAACAGGTAGAAGTCCTTAATGAAAAACAGGAAAACACATCCAAACAGATGATGGAAATGAACAAAACCATACTAGACCTAAAAAGGGAAGTAGACACAATAAAGAAAACCCAAAATGAGGCAACACTGGAGATAGAAACCCTAGGAAAGAAATCTGGAACCATAGATACCAGCATCAGCAACAGAATACAAGAGATGGAAGAGAGAATCTCAGGTGCAGAAGATTCCATAGAGAACATCGGCACAACAATCAAGGAAAATGTAAAATGCAAAAAGATCCTAACTCAAAACATCCAAGAAATACAGGACACAATGAGAAGACCAAACCTACGGATAATAGGAGTGGATGAGAATGAAGATTTTCAACTCAAAGGACCAGCAAACATCTTCAACAAAATTATAGAAGAAAACTTCCCAAATCTAAAGAAAGAGATGCCCATGAACATACAAGAAGCCTACAGAACTCCAAATAGACTGGACCAGAAAAGAAATACCTCCCGACACATAATAATCAGAACAACAAATGCTCTAAATAAAGATAGAATACTAAAAGCAGTAAGAGAAAAAGGCCAAGTAACATATAAAGGCAAGCCCATCAGAATTACACCAGATTTTTCACCAGAGACTATGAAAGCCAGAAGATCCTGGACAGATGTTATACAGACACTAAAAGAACACAAATTCCAGCCCAGGCTACTATACCCAGCCAAACTCTCAATTAACATAGATGGAGAAACCAAAGTATTCCACGACAAAACCAAAGTCACATATTATCTCTCCACGAATCCAGCCCTTCAAAGGATAATAACAGAAAAAAACCAATACAAGGACAGGAACCACGCCCTAGAAACTACAAGAAGGTAATCCCTCAACAAACCTAAAAGAAGACAGCCACAAGAACAGAATGCCAACTTTAACAACAAAAATAACAGGAAACAACAATTACTTTTCCTTAATATCTCTTAATATCAATGGACTCAACTCCCCGATAAGAAGACATAGACTAACAAACTGGCTACACAAACAAGACCCAACATTTTGCTGCTTACAGGAAACTCATCTCAGAGAAAAAGATAGACACTACCTCAGAATGAAAGGCTGGAAAACAATTTTCCAAGCAAATGGTATGAAGAAACAAGCTGGAGTAGCCATTCTAATATCTGATAAGATTGACTTCCAACCCAAAGTCATTAAAAAAGACAGGGAGGGACACTTCATACTCATCAAAGGTAAAATCCTCCAAGAGGAACTATCAATCCTGAATATCTATGCTCCAAATACAAAGGCAGCCACATTCATTAAAGAAACTTTAGTAAATCTCAAAGCACACATTGCACCTCATACAATAATAGTGGGAGACTTCAACACACCACTTTCATCAATGGACAGATCATGGAAACAGAAACTAAACAGGGACACAGAGAAACTAACAGAAATTATGAATCAAATGGATCTGGCAGATATCTACAGAACATTCTATCTTAAAACAAAAGGATATACCTTCTTCTCAGCACCTCATGGTACCTTCTCCAAAATTGACCACATAATTGGTCACAAAACAGGCCTCAACAGATACAAAAATATTGAAATTATCCCATGCATCCTATCAGATCACCATGGACTAAGGCTGATCTTCAATAACAAAATAAATAATAGAAAGCCAACCTTCACGTGGAAACTGAACAACACTCTTCTCAATGATACCTTGGTCAAGGAAGGAATAAAGAAAGAAATTAAGGACTTTTTAGAGTTCAATGTAAATGAAGCCTCAACATACCCAAACTTATGGGACGCAATGAAAGCATTTCTAAGAGGAAAACTCATAGTTCTGAGTGCCTCCAAAAGGAAACTAGAGAGAGCACACATTAGCAGCTTGACAACATACCTAAAAGCACTAGAACAAAAGGAAGCATATTCACCCAAGAGGAGTAGATGGCAGGAAATAATCAAACTCAGGGGCGAAATCAACCAAGTGGAAACAAGAAAAACTATTCAAAGAATCAACCAATCAAGGAGCTGGTTCTTTGAGAAAATCAACAAGATAGATAAACCCTTAGCCAGACTCACTAGAGGGCACAGGGAAAGCATCCTAATTAACAAAATCAGAAATGAAAAAGGAGACATAACAACAGATCCTGAAGACATCCAAAACACCATCAGATCCTTCTACCAAAGGCTATACTCAACAAAACTGGAGAACCTGGATGAAATGGAGAAGTTCCTAGACAGATACCAGATACCAAAGTTGAATCAAGATCAGGTTAATAATCTAAACAGCCCTATATCCCCCAAAGAAATAGAAGCAGTCATTAATAGTCTCCCAACTAAAAAAAGCCCAGGACCAGATGGGTTTAGTGCAGAGTTCTATCAGACCTTCAAAGAAGATCTAATCCCAGTTCTTCACAAACTATTCCACAAAATAGAAACAGAAGGTACTCTACCCAACTCATTCTATGAAGCCACAATTACTCTGATACCTAAACCACAAAAAGACCCAACAAAGATAGAAAACTTCAGACCAATATCCCTTATGAATATTGATGCAAAAATCCTCAATAAAGTTCTTGCTAACCGAATCCAAGAACACATCAAAACAAACATCCATCCTGACCAAGTAGGTTTCATCCCAGGGATGCAGGGATGGTTCAATATACGGAAATCCATCAACGTAATCCAGTATATAAACAAAATCAAAGACAAAAACCACATGGTCATCTCGTTAGATGCGGAAAAAGCATTTGACAAGATCCAACACCCATTCATGATAAAAGTCTTGGAAAGATCAGGAATTCAAGGCCCATACCTAAACATGATAAAAGCAATCTACAGCAAACCAGTAGCCAACATCAAAGTAAATGGTGAGAAGCTTGAAGCAATCCCTCTAAAATCAGGGACTAGACAAGGCTGTCCACTTTCTCCATACCTATTCAACATTGTACTTGAAGTCCTAGCCAGAGCAATTCGACAACAAAAGGAGATCAAAGGGATACAAATTGGAAAAGATGAAGTCAAAATATCACTCTTTGCAGATGATATGATAGTATATATAAGTGACCCTAAAAATTCCACCAGAGCACTCCTAAGCCTGATAAACAGCTTCGGTGAAGTAGCTGGATATAAAATTATCTCAAACAAATCAATGGCCTTTCTCTACACAAAGAATAAACAGGCTGAGAAAGAAATTAGGGAAACAACACCCTTCTCAATAGTCACAAATAATATAAAATATCTTGGCGAGACTCTAACTAAGGAAGTGAAAGATCTGTATAATAAAAACTTCAAGTCTCTGAAGAAAGAAATTATAGAAGATCTCAGAAGATGGAAAGATCTCCCATGCTCATGGATTGGCAGGATCAACATTGTAAAAATGGCTATCTTGCCAAAAGCAATCTACAGATTCAATGCAATCCCCATCAAAATTCCAAATCAATTCTTCAACGAATTAGAAAGTGCAATCTGCAAATTCATCTGGAATAACAAAAAACCTAGGATAGCAAAAACTCTTCTCAAGGATGAAAGAACCTCTGGTGGAATCACCATGCCGGACCTAAAGCTCTACTACAGAGCACTTGTGATAAAAACTGCATGGTACTGGTATAGTGACAGACAAATAGACCAATGGAATAGAATTGAAGACCCAGAAATGAACCCACACACCTACGGTCACTTGATCTTCGACAAGGGAGCTAAAAACATCCAGTGGAAGAAAGACAGCATTTTCAACAAATGCTGCTGGCACAATTGGTTGTTAACATGTAGAAGAATGCGAATCGATCCATTCCTATCTCCTTGTACTAAGGTCAAGTCTAAGTGGATCAAGGAACTTCACATAAAACCAGAGACACTGAAACTTATAGAGGAGAAAGTGGGGAAAAGCCTTGAAGATATGGGCACAGGGGAAAAATTCCTGAATAGAACAGTAATGGCTTGTGCTGTAAGATCGAGAATTGACAAGTGGGACCTCATGAAACTACAAAGCTTCTGCAAGGCTAAAGACACCATCAATAAGACAAAAAAACCACCAACAGATTGGGAAAGGATCTTCACCTATCCTAAATCAGATAAGGGACTAATATCCAATATATATAAAGAACTCAAGAAGGTGGACTCCAGAAAGTCAAATAACCCCATTAAAAAATGGGGCTCAGAACTGAACAAAGAATTCTCACCTGAGGAATACCGAATGGCAGAGAAACACCTGAAAAAATGTTCAACATCCTTAATCATCAGGGAAATGCAAATCAAACCAACCCTGAGATTCCACCTCACACCAGTCAGAATGGCTAAGATCAAAAATTCAGGTGACAGCAGATGCTGGCGAGGATGTGGAGAAAGAGGAACACTCCTCCATTGTTGGTGGGATTGCAAGCTTGTACAACCACTCTGGAAATCAGTCTGGCAGTTCCTCAGAAAATTGGACATAGTACTACCGGAGGATCCAGCAATACCTCTCCTGGGCATATATCCAGAAGATGTCCCAACCGGTAAAAAGGACACATGCTCCACTATGTTCATAGCAGCCCTATTTATAATAGCTAGAAGCTGGAAAGAACCCAGATGTCCCTCAACAGAGGAATGGATACAGAAATTATGGTACATTTACACAATGGAATACTACTCAGCTATTAAAAAGAATGAATTTATGAAATTCCTAGCCAAATGGATGGACCTGGAGGGCATCATCTTGAGTGAAGTAACACAATCACAAAAGAACTCACACAATATGTATTCACTGATAAGTGGATATTAGCCCAAAACTTAGGATACCCAAGATATAAGATACAATTTGCTAAACGCATGAAACTCAAGAAGAATGAAGACCAAAGTGTGGACACTGTGCACCTTCTTAGAATTGGGAACAAAACACCCAGGGAAGGAGTTACAGAGACAAAGTTCGTAGCTGTGATGAAAGGATGGACCATTTAGAGACTGCCGTATCCAGGGATCCATCCCATAATCAGCTTCTAAACGCTGACACCATTGCATACACTAGCAAGATTTTGCTGAAAGGACCCAAATATAGCTGTCTCTTGTGAGACGATGCCGGGGCCTAGCAAACACAGGAGTGGATGTTCACAGTCAGCTATTGGATGTATCACAGGGCTCCCAATGGAGAAGCTAGAGAAAGTACCCAAGGAGCTAAAAGGGATCTGCAACCCTATTGTTGGAACAACATGATGTACTAACCAGAACCCCGGAGCTCTTGTCTCTAGCTGCATATGTATCGGAAGATGGCCTAGTCGGCCATCAATGGAAAGAGAGGCCCATTGGACTTGCAAACTTTACATGCCCCAATATAGGGGAATGCCAGGGCCAAAAGAATGGGAATGGGTGGGTAGGGAAATGGGGGGGGCTATGGGGGACTTTTGGGATAGCATTGGAAATGTAATTGAGGAAAATATGTAATAAAAATATTAAAAATAAAAAAAAAAAACTTCAAGTCTCTGAAGAAAGAAAATATAGAAGATCTCAGAAGATGGAAAGATCTCCCATGCTCATGGATTGGCAGGATCAACATTGTAAAAATGGCTATCTTGCCAAAAGCAATCTACTGATTCAATGCAATCCCCATCAAAATTCCAAATCAATTCTTCAACGAATTAGAAAGTGCAATCTGCAAATTCATCTGGAATAACAAAAAACCTAGGATAGCAAAAACTCTTCTCAAGGATAAAAGAACCTCTGGTGGAATCACCATGCCGGACCTAAAGATCTACTACAGAGCAATTGTGATAAAAACTGCATGGTACTGGTATAGTGACAGACAAATAGACCAATGGAATAGAATTGAAGACCCAGAAATGAACCCACACACCTACGGTCACTTGATCTTCGACAAGGGAGCTAAAAACATCCAGTGGAAGAAAGACAGCATTTTCAACAAATGGTGCTGGCACAACTGGTTGTTAACATGTAGAAGAATGCGAATCGATCCATTCCTATCTCCTTGTACTAAGGTCAAGTCTAAGTGGATCAAGGAACTTCACATAAAACCAGAGACACTGAAACTTATAGAGGAGAAAGTGGGGAAAAGCCTTGAAGATATGGGCACAGGGGAAAAATTCCTGAATAGAACAGTAATGGCTTGTGCTGTAAGATCGAGAATTGACAAGTGGGACCTCATGAAACTACAAAGCTTCTGCAAGGCTAAAGACACCATCAATAAGACAAAAAAACCACCAACAGATTGGGAAAGGATCTTCACCTATCCTAAATCAGATAAGGGACTAATATCCAATATATATAAAGAACTCAAGAAGGTGGACTCCAGAAAGTCAAATAACCCCATTAAAAAATGGGGCTCAGAACTGAACAAAGAATTCTCACCTGAGGAATACCGAATGGCAGAGAAACACCTGAAAAAATGTTCAACATCCTTAATCATCAGGGAAATGCAAATCAAAACAACCCTGAGATTCCACCTCACACCAGTCAGAATGGCTAAGATCAAAAATTCAGGTGACAGCAGATGCTGGCGAGGATGTGGAGAAAGAGGAACACTCCTCCATTGTTGGTGGGATTGCAAGCTTGTACAACCACTCTGGAAATCAGTCTGGCGGTTCCTCAGAAAATTGGACATAGTACTACCAGAGGATCCAGCAATACCTCTCCTGGGCATATATCCAGAAGATGTCCCAACCGGTAAAAAGGACACATGCTCCACTATGTTCATAGCAGCCCTATTTATAATAGCTAGAAGCTGGAAAGAACCCAGATGTCCCTCAACAGAGGAATGGATACAGAAATTATGGTACATTTACACAATGGAATACTACTCAGCTATTAAAAAGAATGAATTTATGAAATTCCTAGCCAAATGGATGGACCTGGAGGGCATCATCTTGAGTGAAGTAACACAATCACAAAAGAACTCACACAATATGTATTCACTGATAAGTGGATATTAGCCCAAAACTTAGGAAACCCAAGATATAAGATACAATTTGCTAAACGCATAAAACTCAAGAAGAATGAAGACCAAAGTGTGGACACTGTGCACCTTCTTAGAATTGGGAACAAAACACCCAGGGAAGGAGTTACAGAGACAAAGTTCGTAGCTGTGATGAAAGGATGGACCATTTAGAGACTGCCATATCCAGGGATCCATCCCATAGTCAGCTTCTAAACGCTGACACCATTGCATACACTAGCAAGATTTTGCTGAAAGGACCCAAATATAGCTGTCTCTTGTGAGACGATGCCAGGGCCTAGCAAACACAGGAGTGGATGTTCACAGTCAGCTATTGGATGTATCACAGGGCTCCCAATGGAGAAGCTAGAGAAAGTACCCAAGGAGCTAAAGGGATCTGCAACCCTATTGTTGGAACAACATGATGTACTAACCAGAACCCCGGAGCTCTTGTCTCTAGCTGCATATGTATCGAAAGATGACCTAGTCGGCCATCAATGGAAAGAGAGGCCCATTGGACTTGCAAACTTTATATGCCCCAATATAGGGGAATGCCAGGGCCAAAAGAATGGGAATGGGTGGGTAGGGAAGTGGGGGGCGCTATGGGGGACTTTTGGGATAGCATTGGAAATGTAATTGAGGAAAATATGTAATAAAAATATTAAAAATTAAAAAAAAAATCAATAGATAGTAAGGTGCCAGAATTAGCCCCTTAGATGTAACAAATATGCCATCACAATACGGGTTGTCCATGTGGCAGTAGGGGAATAAGGTGCTAGGATAAGGACTCCTTGTGAAATCTTTGGGACATTTCTAGACTCGCAAAACCATTCCAAAGGCCTAGTTAAAAATCTAACCAATGGTACCCCCAAACCTGCCTCCATGAAGACCCCCTACCATATAAAATAGGAGCGGAGCATCCTCTCCCCAACCATACGAAATAGTGAGGTCAGGACTATCATTCTGTGGTGTGGCAATCTCCACTTTGAAAGGTAACTTCAAACCTTTTACAGTGTCAGCAAAAGTGTGTTTATAACACTAATCAGAAAGCCAGAGTGGATTAATTTACATATCAGAACAGAGAACAATGTAGATTGTTTTTGACAATTAAATTCTCTGTTCATAGAATTGGGAATACACTGCGAAAACAGAATTGACCAATGCTAGACTTTCTCTACCCACCTAGATTCTTCAACTCCCTTGTGCCAATGAAAGTCAAGTGGCCCCTTCCCAGGATCATCCTCCAATCCTCGCAAACCCATCTTCAAAGCATAGCCATGGAAGACAAATGAACGGAGAATACTTTTGTTTTAATTTCACCTGCTATTTGCTACTGTTTAGAAGACAGCACACACACACACACACACACACACACACACAGCACATACACATACACAGATTTCAACAAGGAAAAGTCAATAGTATTAATAAATACACAGTGTGTGTTAAAGGCTGTGTGGATAAAAGGAAAATGTCCTACTAGCTTTCTTCATTAGCATTAGTGAATCCATATGCACCTAGACAGCATTTAAGTGTGCAAATACAGCCTAATTTTGCCTTTGAGGCATAGACTTCTGAAACACACCGCCTTTGGTCTACATCTCGCCTTTTGATATAGTCTATTAGCAGGAAACTCAAGCACCCGTTATTAGGATTCCAACAGCCTTAGCTCTCTGCTCACAAATAATTGATGTTCCTCTCTCACAAGCATAGTTTGCAACTGATAAGCACGTGGTAATTGGCACCTTCCACAGACTATGAGGCAGAAGGAGGGGAGAGGGCCTTGCTTTGCCAGCAGGAAGCTGACAACAGAGGATAACTGGATAAGCACGTTCCTGCTAGGGGAAGACACTTCCTGACACAGTGCCTACTTTGCATTTCCCATCAAAAATACTAAGTTTAAAGACATGTGTCAGTTAAGGGTGTTCCTGGGGTTTATCAAAGACTAGATGTCAGACTTACAGTTTATTCTCAGATACTTGCAAATTTTTATGAGATCTATAGGAGTGTTTAACACCAGCAGCTCCAATGCTTTCCACCCTTGTTGCAGAATAATTAATGATGCTGTCACACTGGATACACAAACTCGAATTATTTTACTAAGTTAGAATAGAATTCCTATAGAATTATACACAAAGCACTGTGTCCACAAATACAATATGGATAAGGAATCTGGGTTAACTTTTGCTTACTTTTTCAAAACTCTAACCTTTACGTTCAATTGACCATAGCCAAAAGCTCCAGCTTTGCCAGCTTTGAAAGCAACCTGATGGCATCTTAAGATCGCAGTAAGATCGCAGTATGCCTTTTACAGTGGCACTAGGCATATAATCTATTTCAAATTCTCTGTTTCAAAATAAATGTTGAATTTCTCGGGACGAGAAAAAAAAATAGTAAGTGCTGTGTAAAAGCAAGTAGGAAGCTGGGCACCACATAGGTACTCCAGTGGCTGACTCCACACGAATTCATATGTCTAGCCTTATGTCAGTCTTGCCCCAGCAAGACAGAGCTGTTAGCCTGTGGTGAACAATGAGGACTTGAAAACTCAGACATCAGACTGACACTAAGAACAGAAGTCGGAGGCGACCTCATTCTCTTGGCTCCATTTTCTAGCCCACAACTCGGCCTGTTTTCCCAGAGGACATGCCAGCACCAGGGACCCCAGGTAAGACCCTGCCTATGCCCTATGCCCATCAAGCCCCATTAAAGCATCTCAACAGCTGTAAACTGAACCTCATCACCTAGCTCCATTTTCTAGGCTACAATTTTGGCAAAAGGCATCTGCTTTCACTGTTCCAGGGACCACAGAAGCAACATTGGCACTCAAAACCTCAGAGGTCACACAGGTCACAAAAACTTCAGTGGAGACACTCTACTGAACCAGAAGATTCACTAGAACCCCAGGCAAATCCGTCCAGAAACCAGAGAGAAAACAAAACCAAGGAGAAAAAAACATTCCAAATCCACCCATTTAAGAAAGATAAACTCAGATATCAGCACCTAAGTCTATAACAACCCCCAAACCCAGATGACTAGAGGCCAGCATAAAAATACTATCAACAACATCCAAATCAATATGGCAACACCAGAGACCTACCACAGCAAGCCCTGAATATTCCAACACAGCCGAAGCACAAGAAAATGACCTTAAATCCAATCTTATAAAGATATTAGAGGCCTTTAAAGAGGAAATGAATAAATCCCATAAAGAAATACAGGAAAACACAATCAAACAGGGGAAGCTAATGAATAAAACTGTTCAAAACCTGAAAATGGAAATAGAACCCATGAAGAAAATACAAACTGAGGAAATCCTGGAGAAGGGAAATCAAGTTAAGCAAACGAGAACTACAGACACAAGCATCATCAACAGAAGACAAAAGATAGAAGAGTGAATTTCAGGCATAGAATATATAATAGAAAAAAAACATTGGTCAAGGAAAATATTAGGTATAAAAATTTCCAGGAAACATCCAGGAAATCTGGAATATTATGAAAAGAATAAACCAAAGAATGATAGGAATAGAAGAAAGAAATGATTCCTAGCTCAAAGGCACAGAAAACCATAAAAGAAAATGGCCCTAACCTAAAGAAAGAGATGCCTATAAAGATAGAAGAATCGGACAGAACACTTAATAGATGGGACCAGAAAAGAAAATCTTCCCATCACATAATAATTAAAATACTAAATGTACAGAACAAAGAAAAATATACTATAAAGCTGCAAGGGAATAAGGCCAAGTAACATAAAAAGCAGACCCATTAGAATTATACCCAACTTCTCTACAGAGACCACAGATGTCAGCCCAGACTACTGTACTCAAAAAAATTTCCAAACACCATAGATTAAGAAAACAATATATTCTATAAAGAAGCCAAATTTAAGCTATCTATTCACAAATCCAGTCATACAGAAGCTACTAGAAGGCCACAAGGAAATTAACTACACACACATACACATACACACACACACCACCACCACCACCACCGCTACCACCACCACCAACAACAACAGCACCACCAACAACAACAAAATAACAAGAATTAATTTATTTTTATTATCGTTGATCATTAATATCTCTCAACATAATGGACTCAATCTCCAATAAAAAGACACAGACTAACAGAATGGATCCAAAACCAGGACCTATTATCTGTTCCATAGAAGAAACATACAGCTGCATTAAAGATAGACAATGTCTCAGAGTAAAGGGCTGGAAAAATATTTTCCAACCAAACAGACTCAAGAAGCAACCCTGAGTAGCCATTCTAATGTCTAATAAAATAGACTTCTAGCCAAAATTAATCAAAAAAGATAGGAAGGACACTTCATAAGCATAAGAGGAAAAATAGGCCAAGATGACTTCTCATTCTGAATATTTATGCCTCAAATGGAAGGGCACTTACTTTTGCAAAAGATCTATTACTAAAGTTTAAATCACATTTTGAACCCTACACATTAATAGTGGGAAACTTCAACACCCCACTCTCATCAATGGACAGGTCAGACAGTCAGAAACTAAACAGAGAAATAATGTAATTAACAGATGTAATGACTCAAATAAACCTTACACATATCAGTAGAACACTTCACCCAAACATGAAAAAATATACCTTCTTCCTAGCACCTCATGAACCCTTCTCCAAGATTGACCAAATACATAAAGCAAGTCTCAAAAGATACAAGAACATTGAAATAACTCCCTGTATCTTATCAGACCCCTCTGAATTAAAGCTGAAATTCAACAACAAGAAAGCCTACAAACTCATGAAAACTGAACAACCCTCTACTCAATGACTACTAGGTCAAGGAAGAAATAAAGAGAAAAATTAAAGACTTTCTAGAATTCAATAAAAATGAAGGCACAACATAACCAAATTTATGGAGCACTATGAGAGCAGTGCTTAAAGTAAAGTTCATAGGGCTAAGTGCCTTCATAGCAAAATTAGCGAGAGCTCATACTATCCACTTAGCAGGACACCTGAAAGCTCTAGCAACAAAAAGAAGCAAACACACCCAAGAGAGGTAGATGGCAGGAAAAAATCAAACTCGGGGCTGAAATCAATAAAATAACCAAGAGGACAACACAAAGAATCAGTGAAACAGAGTTGGTCCTTTGAAAAGATAGACAAACCCTTAGCCAAACTAACTAAAAGTCAGAGAGAAAATATCCAAATGAACAAAATCATAAATGAAAGGGGGGCATAACAGACACTAAGGAAATCCAAAGAATCACTAGGTCTTATTTAAAAAACCTGTAATCCACAAAATTAGAAAATCTAAATAAAATGGACTATTTTCTTGATAGATACAACTTACCAAAGTTAAGTCAAATCAGGTAAACAATTTAAATAATCCTATAACCGTTATGGAAATTGAAGTAGTCATTTAAAGTCTCCCAACCAAAAACAGCCTAGAGCCAAATGGTTGTAGTGTAGAATTTTACCAGATTTTTAAAGAAGAACTAAAACCAATACTCCTCAAATTATTCTACAAAATAGAAGCAGACTCAACAAAGAGAATTTTAGACCATTTTCTTTTAGAAACATTGATGCAAAAATATTCAATAAAATACGTACAAACTTAATCCAAAAACACATAAAAATTATTAAGCATTAATAATATAAAATGTTTTGGTGTAACTCTAACAGAGCAAGTGAAATATCTATATGACAAGAATTTCAAGTCCCTGAAGAAAGAAATAAAAGACCTCAGAAGATGGAAAGGTCTCCCATGCTCATTGATTGGTAGGAATGGCATAGTTGAAAATGGCCATCTTACCAAAAGCAATCATGCTGGTGAAGATGTGAAGCGAGGGGGACACACTTCCATTGCTGGAGGGAGTGCAAATTTGTACAGTCACCTTGAAAATAAATTTCTCAGAAACATTGGAATAGATCTACTTCAAGACCCAGCTATACCACTCCAAGGCATAAACCCAAAGGATACTCCATCATACCACAAGAACACTTGATCCACTATGTTCACAGCAGCTTTATTTGCAATAGCCAGAGACAGGAAACAAACTAGATGTCCCTCAACCAAAGAATGAATAAAGAAAATATGGTACATTTTCTCAAAGAAATATTACTCCGCTCTTAAAAGAAAAAAAATGACATCCTGAAATTTGCAGGGAAATGGGTAGAATTAAAAAGATCATCCTGAGTGAGGTAATCCAGCCCTGAAAGACAAACACGGTATGTACTCACTTATAAGTGGATAGTAGCCATAAAGTACAGGATACATACTCTAATACACAGACCCAAAGAAGCTAAGTTACAAGGAGGGTTCAAATGGGGGTGTATGCATCTCACTGAGAAGAAGAAATAGAACAGACATTGTGGGTTGTGTGTGGATTGGGAGGGACTGGATGGGGTGGAGGTAGGGATGGGAACAGGAGAGATCAGGTTGGGAAAGTATGGAGAGAGAGAGAGACAGAGAGAGAGAGACAGAGAGAGACAGAGACACGGAGAGACAGAGACACAGAGAGAGAGACAGAGATAGACAGAGACAGACAGAGAAAGACAGAGACACACAGAGAGAGACAGGAACAGACAGAGAGAGATAGAGAGAGACAGACTCAGAGAGACAGAGAAAGAGAACTGGAAGAGTCAACTGGAATTGGGGAGGTGCATCTCTGGGATGAGCTAGAAACCTAGGGCAATGGAAACTTCCAGGAATATATGAAGCTGGCCTTATCTAAGACTCATAGCAATGGGGGACCAGAAGCCTGAACCAACGACCTGCTGTAACAAAGTAAAATTTCCAATAGAGGAATTAGGACATCAACCCAGCCACAAAACCTTTGGCCTACACTTTGTTCTGCCTACAAGAAATGCAGAGGTAAAAATAGAGCAGAATTTGAGGGATTGACCAACCAATAACTGTCCCAGCTTGAGACACGTACCATGAGAGAGAACCGACCCCTGACACTGTTAATCACATTCTGCTACCCTTGAATATAGGAGCCTACCATAACCATCATCAGAGAGGCTGCATCCAGCAACTGATGGAAACAGATGCAGAAACCCACAGCCAAACACTAGGCAGATCTTGGGGAATTCTGAAGATGAGATCGAGGAAGAATTGTAGGAGCAGGAGGGGTTTAAGACACCACAAGGAAACCTACTGAATCAATTAACCTGGGACCATAGGGGCTGAAAGAGACTGAACTACCAACCAGGGAGCATGTACCTGGTTGATCTGATCTAGACTCTCTACACACACATACCAGTTGTGTAGCTTGGTCTTCATGTGAGACTCCTAACAGCAGAGCAGAGGCTGTCTCCGACTCTGTTGCCTGCCTTTGGGACCCTTTCCCCTAACTGGGATACCTCTTCTAGCTTTAATAGGAGAAGATGTGCCTAGTCTTACTGCAACTTAATATGCCATGGCTGGTAGATATCCATGCGAGGCCTTCCCTTTTCTGAAGAGAAAGGGAAGAGGAGTGGATGAGGTGGGGTAGTGGGAGGAGAGGGGGAAGGGAAACTGCAGTCTGGATTTAAAGTAAGTAAGTAAATAAATAAATAAATAAATAAATAAATAAATAAATAAACTAAAAAATAATAAAATGAGAGGCAAATGGGTAAGTGTGAGGAGGAAAATATATGTATTGTGCATCCCACACCTGACAAACCTGCCCACACACCCTGCCCTGGCATTACCCCTGTGGTTTTCATCTGCATCCTTAAATCTCCAAAGGGGCTTCCCATTCACGAGCTTCTCCTGAATGCTACCATGGCTGGAGCCACAGGGATTTCAGCACAAAAGAAAGCAGAGCCACCAAACATCCTCGGAGCCACTGAACTCTGCGTTGCTCTCCAATTTTTAAAATAACAAACAAGTTTCAAAATTGGGAGCAGAAACAGGACTGAAACCCTGACGGCCAATAGAAGGAATGGAAACAGGCAACCTCAGGAGATAGGAGTTGGGGGGACCCTCTAGAATATACCAGGGACCTGGGAGGTGAGAAACTCTCAGGACTCAAAGAGAGGGACCTTAGATGAAATGCTCTACAGTGGAAAGAGGGAACTTGTAGAGTGCTCCTCTAGTAGAAAGACAGGGCATCAAGTGAGGGATGGGGTTGCCATCCCACAATCAAAAACTCTGACCCAGAATTGTTCCAGTCTGAAAGAACTGCAGGGACAAAAGTGGAGAAGAGCCTGAGGGAAAGGCGGTCCAGTGACAGGTCCAAATTGGGAGCCATCTCAAGGAGAGGCCCCAAGGCCTGACACTATTACTGATGCTATGGTTTGCTTACAAAGAGGAGCCTAGCAAAACTGCCCCCCAAAAGGCTCAACAATGCCAATATTTATACCCAACCAATATACAGAAGCTGATGACCCCTGTGGTTGAATTACAGAAATGCTGGAAGAAGCTGAGGATGAGAGCTCCCCTATAAGAAGATGAGCAGTCTCAATTAACCTGGACCCCCGAGATTGCTCAGACACTGGACTACCAACCAGACAATATACACCAGCTTATGCTAGGATCCCAAGACATATACAGCAGAGGACTGCCTGGTCTGAACTCACTAAGAGAAGATGCACCTAACCCTCAAGAAACTTGAGACCCCAGGGAATGGAGAGGTCTGGTGGAGTGGGGCTCAGGAGTAGGGACATCCTCTTGGAGACAGCAGTGGGAGGGAGATATGGGATGAGGAATCCTCAGAGGGCAGACCAGGAGAAGGATAAAGACTGGACTGTAAAAAATAATTAAAGAATTTTTTAAAAGATAAGAAGTATTAAGACTATTATAGGAAGAACACACAGCTGTACATATATAGACATAATTGAAAATAAGTCTTTTAAAAACCTTTTTCTCAAAAAGTTTGTTGCCCATGTCACAGTAACCCTCATTGATGTGAGAGCTCTCACACATTTTTCTTTCCTATCTACAGTTTCATCTCAATTTCTCTTTCCCAAAATTATGTTTTCATCATCTTCAGATACATACAATTCAGCCATTAATTTAGAAAGCTGTGTTCTTCTAATCTGACATTTTAGGCCTATAATCTAGACTTAGATCCAAAACCATGTACATTAAACTATTTTTAGGATAAAATATTAAATCCTAAAGTAAATTTTACATAAAACATAAAAGTTTAAAATATGGGCTATATAGAGCTCAGATATTTTTTAAACAATGTAAGACAATAAAATATGTTTAGTGTTATATTTTCACATAAGTGCAAGGAAAGAGCCACAATTATGACCCATAATAAAATGCTGTGTTAAAAAAAGAAGTATATGATCTAGTGAAAACTAATTTCATAGTGAGGTTACAACAGGTATAACCTGTCTTTCGGGATGCAGCTGAAGTCTTGAAAACACATAGAGTTCATCTCTAGAGAAAGCTCATGTTTTTTCCTAAATCTGTTACATAAGAAAGTTCTAGAAAGCACAAACTATGTAAACATATATTCCAGTCATCATCAATATAGTGTTATCATGTGTCTGAATAACTGTGAAAGAATGAGAGCAGAAGCAGCTATTTCTTATCATTAAATTAGTAAGGAATGAGTAGATACACTGAAAGAACTGAGAGTTCTAGATAATCAAGGGAATACTCAGAGAATGCTGGGCCATTCTATCAAACTTCTTTCCTTTCAATGATACCAGAAACTATGAGCCTAGGGAACATTTAGATCAATAGATGCTGAATTCGATTAGCAAGCACAAGTATCTTAGTTAGGATTTTATTTCTGTGAAGAGATACCATGACATCAGTTTTTATAAAGGACAGCATTTAATTGGGGCTGGCTTATAGTTTCAGAGATTTAGTCCATTATCATCATGGCAGGAAGCATGGCAGCATGCATGAAGACATGGAGCTAGAAAAGGAGCACAGAGTTTGATATCTTGATCCACAAGTGGCAGAAGGGAACTGTCTTCTGCAGGCAGCCAAGAGGAAACTATCTTCTGCACTTGGCAGAGCTTGCTCATAGGAGATCCCAAAACCAACCTACATAATGACACACTTCCTCCAATAAGGCCACAACTCCTAATAGTGTCACACCGTATGGCCAAGCATTCAAACACATGAATCTATGGGGATCAAACCTATTCAAACCACCACATAGAAACTTACTGGGCAGCAAACCTTAGATGCTCGGTAAGGATTCTGGTTCTGGCAACTGGTTCACCAATGCCAGTGAGTGAGAGCCCTTATCCCATAGCTCACATGGAAATAGCTGGTTCAACTTGCTCCTGTCTTGTTCACCCCCTGCAGCAAGTATTAAAGGCTGCTGTGTTGGCTTCAGCCCCTACTATTTTATTCATAGAGCAAAGTATCTATGAATAAGCTTCTTGCTACAGCACCAGGTACTACTGCCACAAAACCTTTCCATGTGTTATCTACCAAATAAAGGGCCAAAGGAACTGGGGACTCCTCCAACATGGCCTGCTTCAGTTTTTCTATAAAAAGTTCCCAAACAATCCTCCTGAAACCTCCTCCTTACACTCATACCCTTTGTTCTAGTTTTATTTCTGTTGCTGTGATAAAATACTGGCAAAAAAAAATTAACAGAGTAAGGGGTGTACTTGACTTACAGTTGCATGTTAAAGTGCATCACTTTGTGGAGGACAAAGCAAAAACTCAAGCATCTAGTCATACCACATCCAGAAGGAGAGAAAAACAATACACACCTATACTTCCTGCTTGCTTTCCTATACAATCCAGGACCTGTCCTAGGGAATGGTGTCACCCACAGAGGGCTACATCAATGAGCAATCAAGACAACCCTACAGACACGTCCACATGTCTGTCAGATCTACGTAATTCCTGAGTTGAAGCTCATCCCTGGGATTCTTAGTTGCAGCAAGCTGACATTGAATCTACTCAGCATGGGTTGTGCCTTGGATTCTACTCATGCTCGGGCCCAGTGCAAATGCCTGTTCCTCCCTGATACACTCCAAACCAAGATGGAGTCTGAATTCCAAGCCACATAGGCTCTCCAACCACTTGTATCACCTCAGACTCCTCTGCCTGTTCAACTGCCTTCCTGGTTCTCTCTCTAGAGTAGAGGCTTGGCACATCTCAGCTCCATTCTAGAGCCCTCATGATCAGTGAGCTTACTCTGGATCCCTGGGGCATAGTAGGTCTCTGGTTCTTGTTTGTTGGAGGAATTAAATGCCCAGAAATGTATGGAGGGTTCCAGTCACCCACTGATTCAGTGTCTAATATCAAATTCTTCTCTTGCCCACCCCCCACAGCTTATGTGACACTTTGCTGTAAAACTGATGAAAAATAAAAGATTTATGAACACAAAACATGAAACTCGTCACAATAGACAGGCTGCCCTGGAAGCTAGAACAAAGGCCCACTGTCTTCTACTCCTGTGGGATCTTCACATCCTATAATTCGTTTTCAAACAACTATAGGTGCTGTCATGGATGCTCCACTGATAATCTTAACACACTGGAGAAGAATATTTTTGCTAGTTCCATTAATAGATGGGGAAGCTACAGAGCCAAGACAAAGACAAGCACCTTTCTCCTGCAGCATGTAGAGAATGTGACCCAAACTCTGACCTAGTGACAGTTTCCTAACTACAGCAAGACATTCATGTTCAGTAATTTTTATTGTAGATTAATTTAGGCTTTTTTTCAGTTTTGCATAAACACAGGGGATTGCATATAGAAATTATCCTGCAGAAACCTTTATTTTCCTTCTCAACAAGAAAAAGTTCAGAATTCAAGACTCATATCCCATGCTCTTGACAACTGTGTCTGTCGAGTTCATGAATGAGTCAGATTAGCACACAATTATGATAATAACCAAGGCCCACTTCTCAGAACTAGTATCATTTTTGTACTTAATTGTGGTTAAATGTCCTTGCAAAGCTCCTGGCAGAGCCATGTCACCCCTTTAATTATCAAGATAGAGTCACAAAGGGAGCAGTGTTGTTCTCTATTAGAAAAGAAGGAGGCATGTCAGCCAAGATTAAGTCTGTAACATCACATAACACCCCATTCCCAAGACAAGTGCCCCAGTGCTCCCCAACAATGGTGTTGCTGAATTTTTTCCAATTACATCTTGAATGAGCTCAATAGGTCCCAAGGCATGATGGGAGAGAGTATTTTCGGGCAAGTGTACTGTCTACAGGTGGTCACATGCTCACTGTTTCTCAGTCTTCAGAAGCATAGCTCACAGAAAGGCAAGAGGAATTCATTGCTTCTTATAATAGGAAACTAGTTTAAAAAGGGATGACCTTAAAATAGCCAAGAAACTACTAGGGAAAAAACAGGGGACCAGAGTCAGAGGGAGGCTGGACATGCCAAGTACTAATAATTATAATAGTAATAAATGCAGTGTAGAAACCTGAAGGCTGAAAACTTGTTCTCATCTCAGGTCTACTTTTCCACGGTGAGATTCCATGACTATTCACCGATGTCTGTGAGTAGCAAATGCCTTGAAGACCACAGAGTCTCTGATGGGCATGCTAAGAGCTTGAACCACAAATTATGACACATGTTCTAATGCTAACACTGAAAGATCCTGCTCCCAGGGACTAACCCACCAACCATGGCTGGGTATACATGGATGGGTCCATGGCTTCAGCTATATATTTAGCAGAGGATTGCCTTATCTGACATCAGTGGGAGGGGAGGCACTTAGTCCTATGAAGCCTTGTTGCTCCAGCATAGTGGGATGCTAGCGGGGTGAAACAAGAGTGGGGCAGGGGCAGCACCCTCTTAGAGGCCAAAGGAAGGGGGAATGGCATGGGAGGTTTGCTGAGGGGAGACCAGGAAATGTAAATAAATAAAATAACTGATTAAAAATAAACAAATAAACAAATTCTTCAGTAAGACCAAATACTGTGTCTATTAATATTATCCTTTGAGGAGGGAGAACACTATAGTTAATAACTGCAGTTTGAGGAGCAGTGGAGATGACATTGCAGGTAAGAGATCTTGTTGCCCAACCACAAGGACTTGAGTTCGAATTCCCAACACCCACCTTTGCTCAGCACATTGACCTTTCTAAACTTTTAATAAAACACTTTAAAAATCATGTCCAGGAACTAAGAAACTAAAACAGAGCCCCAAAAGCTGTCTACATTGGCTTTCCAGCCTCTGTCTCCATTTCCCTATTATTGAAGATGAATATATTTAATTATTTGAGTTTTCCACCCAAACCGTCTTAGCTCTTGACCTGACTATTTGTAATTAATAACATCAACACGTATCACAGAAAATCGCTTTTCTTATTTACTAAAGCAGTGATGCTGCACTAGGTATCCATCTATAATTTATATGGTTTGCACATGTATATACATATATGTGTATGATAAGTATTTATGCTCATCTTCCTCACTTCCTGTAACTCTCATTGAAACCCATCCTAATTTTGTTGTAATTTATTCAATTGTCCTTCATCAGTAATCATGGACACTGTAAGCTATGTACAAGCATGTATACATACACATGCACATGCACACAAACATATAGTACATATGAGCACATACATTGATACAATTTCTTTTTTTCTAAGATCTTTAAACATCTATTCCTTTGTTGGCCTGGAAAGGGGTACCTTGTTCTCAGCTGTGTCAGGAAGGCAGACACATACTAATGATCAATTGGCCCTAAGCAGAGGAAATCTGCATTTTAAAAATGCTCTGAAGGAAGCCTGCATTCCCTCAGGACACAGGAGTCCCTCTTCATTCTGTTCAGTAATATAGTACTTCAGTACATGATTTTTCCAGATTAATTACACAAGACTATTCAATAATAATGACTCATTATTCTACCAACTACATCCTATATCAGCAAGCCTGGAAGCAGCCAGCTCCATCAAATGCTACTTAAAAGAACTAGCCTATCTGCTGATAGACACACATGCACACAGAGACACACTCACACAAGGAGATATTTTTCTCTCTATTATGCACATGCGCACACACACACATATACACAAACACACACACATATACAGAGGCAGGAGAGGGAGGGATAGAGAGAGAATACTTTGGATTACACAAGGATTTGGTGGCACCAGCCTCTGAGGTCAGTGGCAAGGAGACATTCTTAATTGGTTTAATCCAATCCTTTACTTCACCAGTGTTGACAATTGCCCATCAAAGGAACAAAATGCATTCTTTCTCTCACTTCCTTCTGTGTCTTCATACATACTATTCCACTACTTCTGTTATGCCCTTAAACCCTGCCCAGCCTTGGCACCTGGCATATCCTTATGGTAGTGCCCTGGTCCCTCTACCTCACACTCAACTCTCCTGCCCTGCAATCTAACTATAGCTAATACATCCTTTGGTGACATTTTCTCATTCTTTCGTACAATAGTCTAACTCAGCTAGAAGCTATGAAGAGTTGATATGGTGAGAACCATGCTGGAGGTGGTGGCAGGCATGGAGAGAGAGAGAGAGAGAGCAGTGCGAACATCTACAGCGTGCCATCTTATAAGAACTCATCAATGCCTTGATTGGATGCCATTACTCCAACAATGAAGAGTTAGAAATTTGAAGGCATTCAATAACCTATTAGAATGAGTTCAGTAGGAGAGAAGAAGAGTAGCCAGTGGATCAGAGGGACCCAAAAGGTCCCTCTGAAAGGAGAGAGTAATCAGGATACATTATACGAAGGTGTGAAATCATCAAATAATATTAGTTAATTAGTATAAGACATAAAACCACATTTGCTCAGGTATCAGATAACATCAAGAATTTAAATTCACGTGGATCCCATTCAGTATGTTGTATTCAATAAACCACTGTGGGCAAGGATAGTGTACGACTTTTGAGTTTTCCATAAGTTGTACCCCACCTCCTCCCCATGCACTCCCACACTATATAGCTCCCTTATGATTCTTGCAAGGCTCCCAGTGTTAGCTGAGCTTGCCTCTCTACTTCTCCTTCCAGGGGAAAGGCATCTGTGATTCACGGTTGCCATCTAATAAAAGAAAGAGATGACAACCTAAAACGTGTAGGAGATCTGTGAGCATGTCACAGGGATAGGGAAATGATCTAAAATATAGGATATGTGAGGCTAGGAGTAACCATTTGGTGGAAAGACACCTAAAAGGGGCAGTTGGAAAAGAAAACCAAAGAGCATCCTTGTGGTTGGCAGCAGGAATTTGGTTTCACTGGAGAATGGACTCTGTCAGAGTTAACATCAAGAGAGAGATGGAAAAGGTGAGTGGGGTCCAATCAGGGGAGATTTTGACTAGTACTCTCAGCAGACCACAGCTTGTGTGTAAAATTTAAAATTTCAAAATGTTGAGGGGCCACATTCACGTATTCACATTTCAGAAAGAACAATCTAGCAGGGATGAGCAGAAGTTACACGGGAGGCAAAGAGTGGAGTGAAAGAACAGGGTAAAGAATGAGCCACTGTGGTTCTCTCTGAATAGCATGTCAGGCTGACTGTAATATCAGGAGCATAGGAGCAAAGGTAGAAAGTGCATGGGGATTGGATGGGAGGGGTCCATGGCCTGGCTTACCCAGAGGTGTGAAGTCACTCTATACATTGTGCCGCCCCCAATGAAAGCATCACCCTGCCTTCCTGACCTCCAAGGCCCCTCAATGTGGCTCAGTCTTTGTCCAGAGCCTTTTATCATGTTGAAGTCTTAGTCCCATACACAGACTGTATTTGTTTACAACCTAGGTGCCCTAACAAATGCAGCCTCAGAAAGCTATGGGTCCTTGTCAGTTTTCCTCTGTAAAATCTCTGAAAGACTCTGTCTGACAGAAGATGTGAAATAAATATCTGTCATACAAATAAATAAACAGTGTCCTCCTGAAGGTGTTGTGTCTTTGTTTTTTTGTTTTTTCCATATTGAGAATAAGTATAAAACTCCTATGTATATAGTCCAATATGACACTTATCTATGCCCTGTCACATCAGATGCTGGCGGGCAGAGCCTTCATTATCTATCCAAACAGAGATTGTAGACTTTCCCATTTGCATCTGCCTTGCAGAGAAGAAGACTTATTCCACCAAGTGTAGCAGCTGCCACAGGACTCACAGAATCATGATTTCTGTGTGCAGGCTTTGGCTCCTACCACATATGTGATGGATCAGGTGTTGAGACAATTATTTATTCATGAGACACGTACTTCTCAAGACTATCTGGTACAAATCCACTTTTATAACAACTTTTTAGCACCTTCCCCAGAAATGAAATGAATAGGCAATATGATTTTCTCACACACAATTTTTTAAATCAGTATAATGCTATAGCTGTAATTTAAAAAACAAATAAGAGGAAAGTTGACTATAATAAAACAGTCTGCATGTCATTGTTGAAATGCAGTTGTCTTGGAATGATCACACTAGGAATCCAAGGAGGTTCCTAGATGTTTTCCCAGTACCAATACAGACTGATATGCATGTGTGGACTTAAATACTATGAGCAATCACCACAATGTGACTTTCCAAACTGATGGATACTTCTTAAGAGCCAATAACAGGACTGGAGAGATGACTTAGTAAGAGCACTGGCTATGTTTTCTTTTGTTCTTGTTTTTTGTTTTTGTTTTTTGTTTTTTGTTTTTTTACTTTTTGTTGATTCCTTTTGAGTTCTACATCAGGCACCCAAGTCCCACTCATCTCCTTGTCCCCTCATACTTGCCCTTTGTCTTTGCAAACTGCCCAAAATAACACACACACCACAACACAACCACCATCAACAACAATAACAACAGCAACAACAAGAAAGCATAGAAAACATCTCATCATGGAAGCTGTAGCATGTCACAGTCTCTCCCACAGTATATCCCTCTATCCGCACGTCTTCACTTGCAGATATTTATTGCAATGTATTGTTGACCTGGTTCTAGGTCTTAGGCTTCTGTGTTAACATCAATATTGGATCCTCACTCAGACTCACTCCTCTTGGTTATCCTGTTGTTACCCCATGTCATGGAGATTCTGCAACTTTGGATCAGCAGGACTGGCCCTTTCATGCATCCCAACCATTTGCAGATGATAAAGATTTTGAGATGGGTCAATTCAGAGGCATGGATATGGACCTGGGTGGTAACTGAGCTGGTTAGCCAGCTGGTTCCCACTGTAGGCACCACCAAGGTGAGGGTTTCAGCCTTGCTCTGGCTAGGTGACCCAATGCTACCATAGATAGGTGGCAGGATCAGGTCTCTTGCTCTTAGGTCCACAGGGCTGGCTCATCCATACCCATGCCTGCAGAGCCAGCTCCACTGTGCCTTCCAGACAGAGTGTAGGGCCTGATCTCCTGAGTGCTGCAGCGAGTGAGGGGCAGAGCCAGCTCACCTGCTCTGGTGACCCTGGGAGAGCACTGGCTGATCTTACTCTACAGGTTTAGGTCCCAGCAGCCACACAGCTCTCAACCACCCATAATTCAGATCTAGGGGAACTGATGCCCTTTTCTGGTCTTCATGGACACTGCATGTACAATGGTGCACCCATACACATAAAACATAAATCAATCTTTAAAAACAACCCAATAATAATTCACCATAAAAATAAGAGTCAAGAAACGTTCATACTAACAGATGTTTGAAATCACAACAAAGCATCCTATCAATTTTAGATAGTTAAAGGAGACACAGAAACTACAGGCTGTTGTTAAAGGAGTTTCCCTGGTTCTAACAAGCATATGACTGGCCTTTTAGATGTCTGTGGAATTACATGAGCACAGAGAACCTGCTGAACTACAGCAAGAGCGGTTTTACTCTTATGTTGTTAATATGTATAATAAGTCATATTTTAGATTCATCCTCATAATAATGATTTGCCTTAAAAGGCTAGAATATTGAGGCCATGAAGTTTCAAGGCAAACAAAATTCATGGCTACACATATTGGCTCCCATGTCAGCATTTCTAACAATAAATACAAAGGCAAAATAAAAAATAAATTATACCAAAGTTTTATATATATATGCATATGTAAATATACATTATTACTAACATATATATTATTATCACCATCATCAATATCCCGCTAAGTCTCTCTTTTTTTTTTTTTTTTTTGGTTTTTTGTTTTGTTTTGTTTTTCGAGACAGGGTTTCTCTGTGTAGCCCTGGCTGTCCTGGAACTCACTCTGTAGACCAGGCTGGCCTCAAACTCAGAAATCCACCTGCCTCTGCCTCCCGAGTGCTGGGATTAAAGGCGTGCGCCACCACGCCCGGCTCCGCTAAGTCTCTTAATGCTGGCTGACCATCCTTTGGATGTGGTGCCATGCACTGGGGCATGCTGCAACATAAAGTAACTCTTTCTCCCCAGGCAGAGGTAGCCATCAACTGTCAATACCTTCCCCTTTGTGCTGCAATGTTGGATGTCTTGATTCTGGGCAGGATCTGGGCAGGCATTCAGAGCTGCTGTGAGTTGATGTGTGAAGCAACGTGCCATGTCCAGAGGACAGCATTTTTATATTTCTCTAACTCATCTATCTATCTATCTATCTATCTATCTATCTATCTATCTATCTATCTATCTATCGATCTATCGATATAGAAGATACAGATAGAGATAGATATACATAGCTATAGGTAAATATATAGATAGATAAATAGATATAGAGATATATACATATATATTGATATATCTATATCATAGATAGACATCTCTATCTTTATTGCTATCTCTATCTCTATTGATCTCTCTCTATTTTCCAGCAGATGGCTGCCTCCTTTTCCATACATCATCATGTGGCTAGAAGCACACATCTTCAGTGTCTGGGGCTTATGTTCACCCTTTTTCTATGGGAGAGGGCTTAGCCACTGACTGGCACTGAACTACAGATATTCCAACTCCATTTCTATAAGTTAGAAGGAATATAGACAGGTAGCATGAAATCACAGGATTGCTTGCAAGATTTGGCTGAAAACACACCCTAAGGGACTTGGCCTAAAGTACATGCATGCATAGTCCCTTCCTTTAGCTGTTACAGACACTCTGGTTTGGTTTATAAATAATTCTACATAAATCCTCTATACTAGAGTCTGCTTCTAGAAGGCTCAGGCTAGTGTGTCAGCTGAAAAACTAATGGAGTAGCTAAAACAAAGCCATAGAAACCTACAAAGCTGTTGGTACAGTAATCCTCAAATGTGCATAAACTGAGGTTAAGAATAAGGAGTTTGTTCAAACTCAGTGGCAAATACCTGGAGGAACCAGAAGGCGATTTCAAGCCCACTTATGATCTAATCCACACTCATCAGCATGCTGTGCTGTGGCACTGCCCAGCTCAGGTTTAACATTTTGGGAAACATAAAGCGATATCTTAACAAGCAGGTCTGTCACAGCATTGCCCTCCTTTTAGCTACTCCTAAAATCAGTATTGACTCAAAACAGAAGTGTCCACAGCTCTGGGTGAATGTTCTGATCTAACCCAATCTACTGAGTGGTACTTCTGATCTCATTCATGCTATCTGCTCTCAGGAAATTTTCAACATGTCAAGGGCAAATAAGATCTAGTCCCCTCCACCCAGAGCAAGGGGAGAGAAATTTGCAGAAGTGTCCCATGGTATCATCAGGCATTGCCAAAGAGAGGGAGATAAAAAGTAATAGCCTAATTTTCATTAAGTGATTGCTCTCATAAAACAGAAGAACTTTACTCACCAAGACATTAACCCTGCATTGCTCAGACAATTAAAGGAAGTCATAAATTAATCCATAATCACAATCTGAACCAGGAATTTATCCTGGGGAAAGAAGGGGAATTACCTCAAAGAAGAGGGGTCCAGTCTACCAGACAAGCCAAACCCTCCAGGCTTTATGATTACTACCCCCCCTTAATCCCCATCCCTCCACTTTGCCTCTTTCCTTCCTTTCTTCTTCCCTTTGCCCAGACAGTCCCTACCCCAAACCCCAAGCTCAAGGTTTAAAAATGAAAACGGGGAGTATTCTTTTGTTCACTCTCAAAGAATATTGACTTTCTCTAATATAAAATTTCATTCAAAGAGTGCTCCTGTGTGCTAAAGACTACCCTTCAGGGCTAAATAATAATGAAACCTAGAAAGTGAAAATGATTAGGTGGTTAAGGGATTGTGAGGTATTATCTTCTTATTCTATATTTTATTGGTATTAATGATAATATTTGAGCAATAGATACCTATAGGAAGGGAAAATAAGGAGCACAAAGAACAGAAATGTGGAAAGATGAGCTGTCTACACATTCAGGCCACAGGAAACTCCTTTATAGAATCCTAGTCATGGATTTACTCAAGAGGCATTGCTAGCCCATTTTAGAGATGCTAAACATGTATGTAAAAATCTCATTTTTTTCTGTACAGGTAAGGTTTAAGCTCTACCTCTCTCTAGAGATCAAACTTTGAGTTTTAGAATGAGAAATGATGACGAAGAAGAGACAAATAATGGACACCAAAGACCAGAGAACCACTCTGACAGTTCTGCTACTCCAAAGCCCTCTGGCAAGCGATTTTGTTGAAAATTAGGCAACTTATGGGGCTCATTAAACAGATGTTTTTCTGTTTATAATTTAAAAAAAAGTAGATGGACACAAATGGGAAGATGAGAGAAGATCCAGAGCTCTGGGCTACAGACCCTTGTCTAGTCATAACAGACATGACTGGTTTATCTGCTTGACCACCAGTCAGCCTGCACGCATTGCCTGGAAGGACAGTTGACATGGCATAAAGATCTGTTTTAGTATTTAACGCTCAACAGCCTAGGTTTCAGGGAACAATGAGAATTCTGAGGAGCCTGGAAAGAAACATGGGAAGTATACTGAGGGGCATAGCTGCTTCCTACAGAAAATTCTGCCCAACTGAAGTGGAGAAGGTGGAGACTAGGATGAGAGGGAGACTTCACGGACCCCATGAGTAAGGTAGCAACAACTGCTTCCAACTGTGGCCAAGGTTCACTGTAACAGCATATGATCCTGAGTGTGAACTGTAGAAAGCACATGATTCAGAGAAAGGGCGTGGGTACCAGTAGAGCAAGCCAACCTGATGCACTGCTTCTTGCTATCAACCCATCTGGCTTCCACTGGACCCCTTCAAAATAAAAACAAAGCAGCCACAAAATACCCTTGACACAAATACATAAAATCCATGTTCAGTGTGTTGTTTTCAGTATTCTTGAGCCAACCTGAAACAGCCATTTAGAAATGAATGAAAGATGCATTTACAAAAAGGGCAAGGAGACTCTCCAGGGTTTCTAACTTCCTGTTAGAAATATGATCCTCAGGCCATACAAAGCAGCCCAGTGGAGCTTCAGAACCCCTGTGGAGAGCTGGGTCTTGGGTTTCTGTAATGTGGTGAACTGACCTGCACTGTGTGCACCTAAAATAGCAGACATAGAACAGTAATACAACCCTTTGCTTCTTGGCAAATTTCAAACCAATAGAAACTGAACAAAATCTCAAATGGTTATATATTCTTTATTTGTGTTTTGATTCTAATAAAATGTTCCCAGTAATATTTTAACAGACAAAAAACATGACTCATGGATGCTTCTGTTATTTAGATGCATTGGCTGTACATAGCATCTGGAAAACATAAAAACAACCACAGGGGGCACCTTGAGAACCACATGGTGTTACTACTGTTCGTTAAAAACCAACACTTTACTCTGGAGGTCTATATTTCTGGAATAATAAATACACAAAGTTTCTTTCATTGTGGAATTTTAGAACAGCAAAATATTGGCAGTAACTCTGATATGTAACGCTAGATTTGGTTGAATAAATTGTTTTACCTTTGCAATGGCATACTACATCCTCACCCAAAAGGATGGAAACAGAGTCTATAAGCTGATGTGGACTCACAAACACTATAAAGAAAAAAAGAACAACGGTTCTGCATGTCACCATATTAAAATTGGGAGATATCCATGTTAATAATCACCTGTCTATGTTTATTATTTTTGCTTTTATTATT
This sequence comes from Mus caroli, assembly GCF_978045245.1. Classification (NCBI taxonomy): domain Eukaryota; kingdom Metazoa; phylum Chordata; class Mammalia; order Rodentia; family Muridae; genus Mus; species Mus caroli. Next base: position 73,194,594 of record NW_028227266.1, read on the forward strand.
ATTAGAAAAAAGACACATTATGAAAGATAAGAATGGAGCTGGAGAGATGCATCAATGGTTAAAAGTACTTGTTGCTCTTGCAAAGGTTCCCAGCGCCCACATGGCAGCTGACAACCATCCATAACTCCGATTTCTGGGATCCAATTGTTATCCACATGGTACGCATGCATGCATACAGCTAAAACATTCACACACATAAGTATTATAAAAATAAATAGATATTAAATAATAATAATAAATAATAAAGATTTATTTTAAACTATAAGGATGGCACCTGTATGCATGAATAGGACTGTGATAATGGTTGGGTGTGGAGCAAGAACTCTCAGAGGTTATGATTTTGATGTTTGTGGTACTTTCTATTAGCTTTGAGTCTTCAAAAAAGTTAAGAAAGTTGGGAGGAAAAAAAGCTGCAGAACTCCTAGCTTTAAGGAGACACTAAACAGACATGACGAAACGCAAGGTGTATGTTTCCAAGTGTGTTATAGTATGTGCATCACTATACATCTCTACAGGTTGCATTCACCTTCCTGCAAGTTTCGTTAGCATAGGCAATGATGATTTTGCTTATTTATATACCAGCCACATGTACCACAAAGCTAGCAGTCAGAAACCTAGACAACTGTATTTTTTTCAGAACACTGAACTCGGTTGGCCACTTTCTCTTCAACAAAAGGTCGGAGAAGTCATGAGTTTTTTGTAATTTCTTTTCTATAAATTGTTCACAAAATTTGCCAGTATAATTATTTTGGATTACTGGTTATTTATCTCTTCAACCCATGGGAGATTTACATCTTATAAGAAAGTATTTCATTTGTGATGAAGCTGAGGATATTTCTCCCTGTTTTTCTTTCCCTACTCTTATGAAGTTTTTCCTAGATAAGACTTTTACGATTTCTTTCTATTTCTGTGCATGTGCACTTATCTGTATGTGTATATGCTATACAAGTGCAGGTACCTGCAGTGGCCAGAGAGCATTTTGTGTCCACTCAAACTGGAGTTACAGGAGACTGTGAGGTATTCAGTGTGAGTGCTATGAACCAAGCTCAGGTGCCCTATATAAGCAGCACAAACTCTTAACTGCTGAACCATCTCTCCAGTCCCCTGAGAGAATTAATTACTACAGCCATAGTTAGCTGGCTTTTCTTTTTGTTATGATTATGCTAACAGAGGTGAGCATGGGGCCCATATTTTCCTCTAATACAGTCATGATCATAAATATAATTAAATATTTGCATCATCTGAAGTTTATGTATAAGTGAAGTAGGGATAAAACACATGTTTTTCTCCATATCCTGTTGTTTCCACATCATTATTGAATAATTTTTTCTATTACTAAATTTCTGTGTATATCCATGTCAATTTCCTTTAATGTCCTTTATTCTTAAAGCATCTTGTGAGATGGGTTTAGCTCCCAATAGGCTACGTGGGGTCAGGGAAAGTTTGTATGTCGGAGTCAGAAAAACATAAGGGCAGTAAGATATGGTTATGGAGACAAAGAAAATTTAGGACTGTGGCAAATGCATTTATATTAGATAAAAGCTTCATAAATTAATAAACGTCATTGTATTTATTATGGCTCTTGCCAAAGGAAATAAATGCAGTAAATGCCTTGTTAAAAAAAAATACTATGTTATTGGTTGAATTATTAGTGAGCAGCGACCCTAATTAACAAGGTAATAACTTGCCAACTTGCTGACAGGGCAGTTTTTCAAAACTCATCTGTGCCAGGTAAGCCTCCTAGAGGGTAAGAAAATGTGTGAGACGGTAAAGGACAAAGAACAGGATTGTCATTGACCAGCTCTTAGAAAGGTGTGCGTTCTAGTCCCCCATCTCTTTCATACCTTCCTTCTCCCTTCCCCCATCCCAGACCAGCCCTCAATGTAGTGGATATATTTGATCTTATAGCTGTCAAAGAGAGCTGTGCTAGGGACCTCTGCATCTTTGCCTTTCTATCCTCTCCCTTGCTTCCAGCCACAGCTCCTGGGTACCACGGGGTGATCTGTAAGATGCTGACTATGCCTGCCTTTCCATCCTTTCTTTTGCTTCTGGCCATGGCTGGAGGGTACCCAGCAAGTTGAATTTTAAGATGTTAGCTGTTGTCATCATTTTATCTTCTCCTTTGCTTCTGGCTGTGGCTCCTGGGTACCACTAGCAGATCTCTAAGTTGCTGACTACCCAGATTTCTTTGTTTGTTCTACAAGAAGAAAGCATGTGTGACGATGTGGCTTGCAGCATACCCAGAGTCTAATTTTCTCAACCAGAGAGCAAATGAGAGATGCTAGTTAGCTTTACGTGATCTGCCTGCCCAGTGTTCTTCTGATTTTCATCTCCAAGGTTTATATTAGGGGAAAGAGGTCAGGGAAGGTCAAGTCCATTCACACTACTGGTCCCCCACTGAACACAGATCTGAAAAGGCAAGGCCAGAAGACCATCCAAGATATAATATGAATAAAAAGCAACCAATATGATCTTTAGAGTTAGTGATGAAAAGCTAATACGCCCAGACCCATTGCTAATCTTTGCAGTGGATCCATTATGTCTGGGGGGGGGGGAAGTAATACATTTACCCTCAAATCCAAATATTTAAACAGTAAACTTTTCTTCCTTCCTAAAGCCATCTTTGTGACAACTGGTTGTCAATATTAATTCCCAAGGAGTCTCCTCTGCTCCCCTAAAAGTTTGATTAAGAGTTATATTCTAACGAGGCTGATAGAAACTAAAACTCAGTTCAACAATCTATGAATCAATACTTATCAGAGACTCCAACCAAATAAAATATCGATTCAGATGATGTTTCCTTTGGAGAATAATCCCATGTTCTTGCCTCATCCCAACTTGGTAATTTAGGAGAACGTGAGGTGTGACTATAAAGTAATGAGACCGATTACACTTGTCACACATGAAAATCAATCTTGTCATCCAGATAACTCAAGGCACTTAGATAATTTGAGACCTCTTCACTTACATAAATTGGAACACTCTGGGGTGGGAGGAAGACATTTTTGTAATGGGTTATACCTCAAGTGAATATGGGATTGGTCGAATTATCTGTTCTAAATTAATAGCTTGGGTTTTTATGTCAGTTTTAGATGTTTTTCTTTTTATTCTTTGAGCTTTTCACACAGGCATATAATGTGTCTTGATAATATTCATCCCTTTCTTCCCTCACTCTAACATCTACTAAATCTGCCCTATATTCCTCCCTCAGCTTCATTTCTCTTTATAACCACTGAGTCCAATTTGTACTAACATCCATGCCTGGGCTGAGAAGATCCTCTGAAGCATGGTCAACTGACCAGGGGCCACACCGTTTAAAAACTTTTATTTGAAAATATTTTCATTCAATATATTTCATCGTGGCTTTCTCCTCTCTAAACCCCTCCCAGATACTTCCCAACTCACCTCCCTACCCATCCAAGTTCACATTCTCTCTTTCTAAAAACAAACAAAAAATCAAAATCAAAACAAAAACACACACACAAAACAATAAGACAAAAATGCTAGAATAAAACTAAAAGCCCACACCAGAAATTCATAGATAGGTAGATAGATAGATAGATAGATAGATAGATAGATAGATAGATAGATAGATAGGCAGATAGATTAAATGAAGAGTTCATTTTGTGTTGGCTAACTACTTCTACTTCTGGGAACAGGCCCTGTCCTGGCTTGTGGTTGTGTATACTTAGTGACACTCTATTGTAAGAAATTGATCTTATCTTTACCAGCATATATCAATTACAAGTAGTTTCTTGGTTGGGCTGGGACCACTTTCCCTTCTCAGTGCTAGAACCCCATCTGGCTTGAACATGTACAGGTCAGATGGGTGGTACCTCAGTCTCTATGATGTATCAGTCTATCTCTACGTTTATCAATCCTGTTGTATCTAGAGGACACTATTACTTGGAGTCACCCACCACCACCTCTGTCTCGTACAATCTTTCCACCTCCCTTTCCACACAGATCCCTGAGCCTTGGGAGAAGGGTTTGATGAAGGCATCCCATTTAAAACTCAGTTTTCTAAAAGTCTTCTATACTCTGCATGTGTACAGTTGTGGATCTCCATGTTAATTACCACCTACTGTGAATAGAAGCTTCTCTGATGAGGGTCGAGCAAGGCTCTGATCTAAGGTTATAGTAATAGGGTAGTAGAAGTAATAATTGTTATGTTCCTTCAGCATAATAACCATATTTCATTTTCCCCTAGTCCCATGCCCTTCCTATCTAGTCTCAGATTCTTGGCCACTTTAGTGGTGTCAGGTTCCATTTGGTTCTTTGGAACCAAACATGGAATGTGCCTCAAATACAATCAAAAGGTGGCTGGTTATTCCCATAACATTTCTTCCAGTATTGCACTAGTATTTACTCTAGGCAGGTAGCTGTTGTAGGTCATAGGGTTTGTCGTTGAGTCATATTGATGCTTACCTTTTTCCTCCAAAACAGACTATCGAATGCAGATTGCAGAATGAAGTTCACGGCATGCAGAGTATCCTTGAGCACCATGAATGCTGTCAGTAGTGTTGAGGTTGGTCTTATGCACTTAGTATTCAGAAGCTGAGTTCTGTGATCCTGTCCATTCCAAACCTGATCTTGGGGCAATGTTTTAACCAATGTTCTATAAAGAATGTTCCCCAATAGTCCCTGGTTGGTTACTAAAAAGGCCAGAGCCTATGACTGGGTAGGGAGAGAGGAAAGTAGGACTGGAGATCGTAGGGGGTCTCAGGTAGGGCCCATGATGTGAAGGACAGAGGATCTGAAGGGAGAAGGTTGCCATGAGGCAGGATGGATCATGGCTCTTGGCCAAGAGAAGCTTGCCCTGAGGATACACATTTAGCTGAGGAAGATGCAGTTGGCAAGTGATGCGGCATTTCCCTGATTATTCCTTTCTTAGCTGGGATAAATTAGCTTCAGAATCTGCTCAGCACAGTGCCAGGAGCTTGCAAATAAAATACCAGGTGTTTGTGCCTTTTATTTGGGAGCTAAACAGAAAAGAGAGGGAGGGATAGAAACCCCCCACTAAAAATCCTATGATACAGTAGGGGTGAAGCTCATAGTTGAAAACCTATTCAGCCTCTCCATGATCAATTACATATGTGTCATCCTCAGCAAGAGTAGCTTGCCATAAGATTGCCATAACTGGCAGCCTTGGCAATGGCCTGTGATGCCTGGGGAATCCATGGAATCCATCCCTTTTGGCCAAGAATTCAACAAGGTGGAACCCATTTCTGTTACTGGAAGTTTTCCTTGATGGTGTAAGATGTTTAACTGGGTCATCATCTCTCCCATTATATTGTAACTGCTTTTACGTTCCATTCATGGGTGTGTATGTTTTAGGAAACTTCTACAGCAGTAAGTTTCCTTACAATTTTCAAAGGACCCTTAGTGCTATTTGTCCCTCCCAAAGTCCTGCTTTTACCCTGCTCTCCCATCTCCCTTTGAATCTTCTTATTCTAGTTTCCCCTTTATCTCTCCATAGAACTATAATCTATTTCTCCTTTCTTGGGAGATCCAGGGACCGCACATTTAAAGAAAACTGGCTTTTCCTTCCTAACCAGCCAACAACTATCAATAGCTCATCAGCTATGTATGAGAGCTCAGATTTTTTTTTTCGAGACAGGGTTTCTCTGTGTAGCCCTGGCTGTCCTGGATCTCACTTTGTAGACCAGGCTGGCCTCGAACTCAGAAATCTGCCTGCTTCTGCCTCCTGGGTGCTGGGATTAAAGGCGTGCACCACCACGTCCGGCTGTGAGAGCTCAGATTTTATGCAGCATAATGTCTGCTGTGTTCCAGTCTTCCAATAAGCCAGACTTTGCAGCATGTAAGTGCATGCTTGTGTTGGCTGGGAGGTGAGACTGGAGGATATGAGAAGAAGGGAAAATAATTTTAGGAATTTGCCATGCCAGTGAATAGGACACAGCTACCACTCATAGCTGTATAATCTTAGAAACTTGTTTAGCTTCTCCCTGCACATTTCCTCACAGAAAATGGAGACAATAGCAACTGTCTCCTGTGCTTAGTGCTCGTGTCCAAGGCAATCGTGGTTGTAAAACTGTTCAACATCATGCAGGTAGAGCTTAATGACAATGATTAAGGTGCTGTGATAACACTGCAGAGGGACTGTTGTTGTTGTTTGAAGCAAGATTGCCATTTGCTCTCAAACCTTATTTTTAAAATGAAATAAACCTTCACCTTGGAAGTACCTAACTAGTTTCAAATGCTTCATTTACTACAAAGGAAAAATACATTCTAAGCAGGTAATATGGCTTTGCCAGTATAGACAAGGGACAAGAGCCAAGTAGATATATCTACTCTCTCCACCTTTTGTCTCATTTGCGTAGTCATGAGGAAGGAGAAGCTGCTTTCTCTTCAACAGTGGGTTGCTCAAAATCTCAGTGAATCTGTCCTGTCAAAGCCGTTTGAGCCACATAAAAGGGGAGACATTAAGTAAACTCGGGCACCAGCCAACAGCACATATTGATTGATTTCTGTGTGAAGAGTGTTGCATTTTGTGCTGAATGGGATCCCGTGTGTTCATTCTCCAAGGCAGGGAGTTGACCTGGTATAGGTTGACCTGGGTTTTTCTGTAAAAGCATTCCCCAGATAGCAGCTTAAGCAGCTGTTAACCGAAAGAGAAAACTCCTTTCCCGATACCCTTCACTCTCAAGCCTCATGGTGCTCCCAGGATATCTTCTGTGCTGTGGACTGTTTTGTTTATCCTTGCCGCACAGCCTCTCCGGGGACCTGAGAAAGGCTTGAGACCTTGGAGCACAGGCTAAGAACTCAGCTTTGCAAGGTTTAAAAATAAACAAGGGTGGACTGGGTTGCAAGACAAAGCTATCTGAACTTCTTGATAATTCATTTTCAATTTGGTAATCACCTTGGATATTTAATCATGTTTAGATTGCATTTGTATTTCTCCCTACAAATTAGTGAAGGCTGCAAAGGCCCCTTGTTCATAAGATGGGAGCCTTTATGTTTGTTTTGCTCTTTCCTCTTGGGTGTCCTATGAATGTGGATCCCACCTGAGCTCCTGATGGTTATGTATCAGCCGTACCTACACTCCAAGGAGAGAGAACTCAGAAAGGGCCCCCAACATTCATATCTGTGTGCTCTCTGTAGGTGTTTGGGTTTGGCTGGTCTTCACTCTCCTGTCCCATTTCAACCCTCTCAATCAATATTCATTTGTATTTCAAAAAAATCACATTATTTACATTAATTCAAGTTCTCCCTCTGAATTCCTTTTGGAAATTGAAGAACTGTGAACATTTCTATGCAGCAGTATTCTCTATGTCTTCATCGTTTCACACTCAGTAATTGTTCTTGGCAAAGGTGCTTGGTTTTCTGTCCATCCATGCTGTGTGTTGCCTGGATAAAGAAGTGAGGACTAGCCATCCACACTGGAAGTTTAAGACCTCTTGGGCTGCAAGAGAGGAAGTATTAAAAGAATGTCAAATTGGGATTCTATGAATATAAATGGTCAGATACAACAAAACATAAAAGCAAGCAAAAGTTCTCTTGGTTCTAATTGGTTCAGCCTCTGAAATTTGATACTTTAATTGTGGTGTTCTTGGACTTCTACCTAGGAGTGATTATTGGAAGGAGCTTAAGCTTTTGCCTATAAGGTGGCTGCAGAGAAGAGGCAAGAGCCAAGCTACAAAATGAGTCTGCCTGGAGCAGAAATCAATAAAAGAAAAAGAAGGAGGAGGAAGAGCAAGAAGAGGAGGAGGAAGAGGAGAAAGAAGAGGACAGGGTGAGGGGGAGGAGGATAAGAGAAGGGAAGATAATGCAAGATAATGATTGATACAGACAGACAGACAGATAGATATGTAGATGATAGACTGATAGATGATAAATGGATAATAAATAAAAAGATAATTGATTGATAGATATCTGATATGCATACAGAGATGAGAGAAAGAGATGATGGATAATTAAATAGGTAAACAGATAATGGACAAACATAGACACGATAGATGAATGATATAGCTGATAGGTAAATGTTTGATAGAAGCATATATCTTAGTTATATGGAGATAGACAGACACTCACGAGGAAATTAAGTAGGTTATTAAAATGCTAAGTAAGTACTATTATTTTCAAAGTAAGTTTCAAAATAAGAGTCTCAAATTACTCTAATTTGTTGTCTTTTTGGGAAAAATTTCCCCTTTCTCTTCAAAGAAATATTACCTGGGGTTCATTAAACAAGGGCTTGACAAATAGATTATGAAACTACCTACAAAGACAGGCAATTTTTATTTGTCTTTGAATTTTAGCTGTTCATTAGTCCACTTTTTAGAAGTGAGGAAATGTGGGTGTGTCACAGGGTGTGTGTTAAGGTCAGAGGGCAACTTCCAGGAGAAGGTTCTTACCTTACGCCATTTGAATTCCAGGGATCAAACCCAGGTCCTCAGGCTTGGGGCAAATGCCCTTAGCCCTGACCCATCTTAGCAGCTCTGTCAGCTCACTTCCCCAGCAGAATTCTTCTCAGCTATGAGAAGGAAGAAACTGCAGTCTCCACTAGTGAAGGAGGCTACCAGAGGAAAGCAATGCTTCAGCAGAGCCCCACGGAGGGGAGGGGGCTTTGAACTGTACTGGAAACCAAAGGCGACCTATTAAACTCCAGTACAAAACGTTTTACCACCTCGTTCTAAGGAGACCATCTCTCTTTAAACATGGCTCCTGTTTGCACACCAATCTAAATGAAGGATTATAAATAAACTATATATGAGGTGGTTGGAGAGATGGCTCAGCAGTTAAGAGAACTTGTGGCTCTTGTGGCTCAGTTCCCAGCACCTACACTCGGCAGCTCACAACCATCCATAACTCTAACTCCTGCCGTCCTCTAATCTCTGCAGGCACAAGCAAACACACATGTACACATCCACATATATATTTTTTAAATCTTGAGAAAAGGAAAAACTTGAATTCACATGACTGAATAGGCTCAGAGTCTCATCCTGAAACCAAGCAAGCAGCTTTACTCGATGACTTCATTTTTTTATTAGATATTTTCTTTATTTGCATTTCAAATGTTATCCCCCTTCCCGGTTTCCCCTCTGAAAATCTCCTATCCCATGACTTCTGCCCTTACTCACCAACCCAACCACTCCCACTTCCCGGTCCCCTACACTCGGGCATCAAGCCTTCTCAGGACCAAGGGCTTCTTTGCCCATTGATGTCTAACAAGGCTATCCTCTGCTACATATGCAGCTGGAGCCATGGGTCTATCCATGTGTACTCTTTGGTTGGTGATTTAGTCCCTGAGAGCTCTGGGGGTACTGGTTAGTTCATATTGTTGTTCCTCTTCTGGGACCGCAAGCTCATTAAGAAATCTATCACAGCCTACCTGCGTAAAATGAGCGAAGTCTGCGGTTCTCCAACCCTTCCTTTCCTCGGGCATCTTTATCACACTCGTCCTAGAAATCCAGAGTCAGTCAGTGAGAAACACCCCACACTCCTCACTTTATCTTTCATAAAGCGCCATTCACTGCCCATCCCCCGCACCAGCCTTATCTGAGCCAGTCACTTCTGAGCGACTTTGTGGCTCATTGACTCTTGGGTAGGGTTGCAGCTCAGTACAACTGTGTGAGCATCCCCACCTCCAATTATCAGGTACACTACCACTGACTGCCCCATACTCAGGCATCCTCTGACTCTCAGGTCAGTGTCCCCTGGCTAATGTATACATAGGAAGAGGATCATACCTTTTATCTTATTGTGATGACTCTTGGATCAACAAGAACAACAACAAAATCATGGAAATAGAGCAAAAGAATGAAGAGCTGGGAAGCACATGGTGCCTGAAATTTTGTTTTGCTAGGACATTGTTAAAGCCAAGTGTTGAGGATTGTTTAGTTACTTTTTTATTGCTGGGATAAAACACCATGACCAAGGCAACTTATAAAAGAAAGCATCTAATTGGGCTTATGGTTCCAGAAGGTTAGACTCCACAATGGCGGTGAGAAGACATGGCAGCAGAAACAGCTATGAGCTCATATCAGAGAAAGCTAACTGGTAATGTCATGGGATTTTGAAATCCCAAAGTCCCCCCACCCACCACCCAGGGACATGACTTCTCCAGTAAGGCCATTCCTCTAAATTCTTCCAAAAGAGTTCCACCCATGAGGGACCAACTTTTCCAAGTCTGAGGCCATAGGAGCCATTCTCGATCAGCCACTAATCATAAAGGTAGAGTTGCCTTTTGCTCCTTAGTATTACACATTTTACCCACTTTTGCACATGTGCATACCTATTCTAGTGCAGTCATCACTCGAGAATTAAAATATATTCCTTCCCCTCATTCATGAGAGTGCCCCCACCTTGCACTGAAACCAAATTATATAAACAGAATAGAAAAATCAAGTAATTGAATTTATCATGTAGCAGTGGTGAGTTAAGACAAGATACTTTATAATTAGATGCAGCATGCTCATGGTTAAAATTTAATGAGCTCGTTTTCCCTGTATCTGAGGGGTGTGTAAATTTAGCTCAGTGGGATTACTCAGGGCAAAGGTGTTATATAGAGGCAAATTATTACAAGCTGAGTTTGCAAACTTGCCACTTGCCTCATAAGCCCTTGTATCTGAACCTCCTGGGGTATAGAGAATCTAGTCCTTTTTATGTGAAAATCTGAATTTGGATTCTGTAGTCCTATTTTATATTTCCTGTGCAGATTTAATGGAAATTAAACCAAACCTAATTGTATGAAAAATATATTGAAAAAAGTATCCTTCCTTTAAAATGTGTTAATTTAAGTGGTTGGGGCTGTGGTTGTCTCAATGGTTAAGAGTAATTGGTGCTTTTGCATAGGACCTGAGTTTAGTTCCTAGAACCCAAATTCAGCACCTGGAACTCCAGTTTCAGGGATCTGATCCATTCTTCTGGCTTCTAAGAACATTTCATTTATATAGTATGCACTCATACCATTCACAGAATACATTTCTTAAGTTGAAATTTCAGAGATAGTTGAATTTGTTCTGGGACATTTTAGCTCAGGGAATATTTTCAGATATAAGCAGCTGAAATAAAAAATAGGAAGCAGTTGTGAAGAGAGCAAGAGTCTGTATAGTTATAGAATAGAAAATCAGGTAATTGAATTTGTTATGCAGTAGTCATGAGTTAGACAAGATGCTGAGGTCAAGGGTCAACACTGGGGTGTATAGAACGTGTTACCTCTGTGAGAGCATTCATATTAGCCATTTCTGTTGGCTTTGTTTCCCTTTCTGAATAAGTGCTCCCTTTTATTGATTTTAGCTCTCAAATTCTAATAACAGTGATGATAATGTAAAAAATATTTTTAAAATTATTTTAAGCTATAACAATACAAAATACTTTTAGAAACCCTACCATCCTTCTTGCTTAACTTTATTTCAGTCAATTTTAAATAATAGATTGCAATTTTATTAGTCTCTTTTTTCCTTTTTCTTTAATGTAATTTCTTCCTACTTGGAAACACCCACTCGATGTCAAAAATTCCTGAAGACAGAGATTTAAAATGGAGACATAACACAACATTAACTCTGGTGCTTCCAACAGGACTTGTCCAATAAAATGATTTACTGACCTTGTTATCCTTGGTTGTTTGGAGGGTTATTTGTTTGTTTTCGTAAAGGAAGGAGGTGTTTTGAATTTTGTTAAATACTGTTTTGTGTTTCTGCCTTGCATCTTATCCAAACATCCCTAGCACTGCATGTACATTTAAGTGTTAAAATCTTACTATTTCTATGTCAAAATAATAGTTGCTTTTTAAAAGATTCATTTATTGTTATAAATAAATACACTGTAGCTGTTTTCAGACACACAAGAAAAGAACGTCAGATCTTATTACCGGTGGTTGTGAGCCACCATGTGGTTTCTGGGGCTTGAACTCAGGACCTTCGGAAAAACAGTCAGTGCTCTTACCTGCTGAGCCATCTCACCAGCCCATAATGGCTTTTCCTATGGAATGAGAACATCTTCTTTGGAGATCATGTAGAAAGCAAAAAATTTCTCAGAATGGTCAAGAGTCCTGCCACTCTGAGTCTCTTGATCTCCGACTCCACTCCTTCAACACCTACCCAGGCACCATCTTCATTGTAAGAATGAGAAGGGTAGCCTCATGGTCATTCAAGGTCACTTGGAATCATTTCCAAGTGTGAGAGGCTCACACACTACTGTCTGTCCACTAGTGAGACTTCCATTAGTCACACTCTAGACTTCTCTGGCAGTACAGTAAAGAGGGCACATCCCCTGCAATGAGAAGGAAGTCTAAACCACAACCTGAGTAAGCGAAGAAAACAGCAATTTGGCATTACACAGCTGTACCAAAAAGTCAAATAAAAGTATTGAGAACTGGATACTGTCAATAAAAATATACATTGCAGAGATGACACCACAACTACTGCAAATAGGACAGGATCCATCCCATCTGCAGACACCAAACCCAGACACTATTGCTGATGCCAAGAAGTGCTTGCTGACAGGAGCCTGCTATGACTGTCCCCTGAGAGGATCTGCCAGAGCCTTAACAATACAGATTGGGATGCTCACAGCCAACCATTGGACTGAACACAGGGACCCCAATGAAGGAGTTAGGGGAAGGAGTGAAGGAGCTGAATAGGTTTGCAAGCCCATAGAAGAACAACAATATCAACCAACCAGACCCCCCCCCCCAAAGCTCTCAGGTTCTAAACCACCAATCAAAGAATACACATGGAGGGACCCATGACTCCAGCTGCATATGTAGCAGAGGATTGCCTTATTTGGCATGAATGGGAGGAGAGGCCCTTGGTTCTGTAAAGACTCAATGCCCCAACCAAGGGGAATGCTAGGGCAGGCGGTGAGGTGGGAGTGGGTGGGTGGGTGGGGGAACTCCCTCATAGAAGCAGGGGAAGAGGGATGGGAGAGGAGGTTTACAGAGGGGAGATCAGGAAGGGGGTAACATTTAAAATATAAATAAATAAAATAACCCAAAAAAAAAGAGAGAGAGAGAAAAGAGAATAGTAAGAACAGAGACATAGAGGATAGACTGCCGCACATGGATGGATGAAAAGATTAGAGGGGATAACTACATGTTTTAGCATGTAAGGGTGTCCTGGTTAGCATTAATTGTCAATCTGACAAAGTCTACAATCATCTGAGAGAAGAAGCTTCAACTGAGGGATTCCCTGCATGAGGCAATGGATGTGCCTATGAGATACTGTCTTGATTCATGATTAATGTAGGTATACCCAGTCCACTGAGGGTGGCACCATTCCTAGGCAGGTTATCCTGGAGTGTATAAGGAAACTAGGTAACTGTGAGCCTCAGAGATCTAGCAAGTAAGTAAGCTAGAGAGCAGTGCTCCTCTGTAGTTGTTACTTGAAGTTCCTACTTTGAATTTCAGCCGTGATTTTCCTCAGTGATGAGCTTATACTGGAAATATAAACCAAACGAATTGATTCTTCCCTAAGTTGCTTTAGTTCAGAATGTTTCATCCCAGAAACAGAAGGAAACTAAACAGGGGGAGGAACCCAAGGTTTAAGAATGCAGAGAGTTACCAGTGACTCCCAGAACCTGGGAGAGAGCTATGGGGTCTTTCCTTCTAAGCTTCCTTCTCGAAGTCCATGGAATTCAGGTCCACAGAAGGAACCACACCTGAAGACACTTTAACTTCAGACTTCAGGTTTCCGCTCTCATGCTGTGAAAAAGTATTTACGTTGTTGTATTCCACATAATCTGTGACAGTTTGCTATAACAAGCATAGGATGTGAGGTTGTGCTATGGTGACATATCATATAACAAAGAAATATAAAGTATTCATACTACCCCTATTTTCAGATAGATGTTGACATTCAGAGATTTTTTTTCTCATGAGTTTATCTATTCACTTTACATCCTAACCGCAGTCCTCCTCTTTCCAGTCCCTCCCCCTCACATAGTCCCTCTCCCCATCTCCATCCCCTTCTCCTCTGAAAAGGGGGAGGTTCTCCTGGATAACAACACTGCTCCCCAATCTTGTATATCAAGTCACTGCAGGACTAGGCACAGCCTTTCCCACCGAAGCCAGGCAAGGCAGCCCAGTTAGCAGAACAGGATCCACAGGCAGGCAACAGAGTCAGGCACATCCCCTGCTCCAGTTGCTGGGAGTCCTGCATGAAGACCAAGCTGCAGGTTTCCCACATGACATTCAGAGACTTATCAAAGCTTAAAAAAAAAATGAAAGCATTGACATTTCTACCCATTCTCTCTGATATCAAGGATTCTTCTGGTCCCCCCACCACCACCACCCCTGTCGTGTAAGTCTTACTCGCTGAGTTGCTGGAACAGTAGTAGTAAAATGCAAACATAGCACTTTAATATGTAAACAGCTGTGAAGCCAGCCACACTGGGACATGCCAGACACCAGTGCCAATTACATAACAAGAAGATTGCAATTTCAAAGAAACACCTGGTTAGCACAAAGCTTTGTTTGAACTCTCATCAGTTGCACAAATTCAAAGGTTTTCAGGGAAATGGGACATGTTGGGCAAAGGCCTGGAGGTTAAAAAGAATAGGGCCAAGTTTTATCTCCGAGAGGCACTTGATCAGTTATTAAGACAGAAACCAGTATCACCCAACAAGGGGACAAGGGGACAAGGGGACAAGGGGACAAGGGGACAAGGGGACAAGGGGACAAGGGGACAAGGGGACAAGGGGACAAGGGGACAAGGGGACAAGGGGAATGGCTGGTCTTTCCAAAGGCTAACTTGATCCTGTTGCATTCACTGGGTTCTGCTGTTAACATAGCAACATTCTCTCCCCCCTCCCCCTGCTCTCTGTCTCTTTCTCTCTCCACCTTCCCCACTGTGTGTGTGTGTGTGTGTGTAGGCCAGAGGTCAACATTAGGTATCTTTCTCTTTCCCTCTCCCCCCAAATTTTTAGAGGCATAGTCTCTCAGTGAACCCAGAATTCACCTATTCTACTAGGCTGGCAAACCAGCACCAGATCCACTGTCTCCATTTCCTAGAGGATGACATTACAAATGTGTATCACCACTTTTCACATGGCTGCTGGAGGGCTCTGAACTCAGATCTTTTTATATAGCAAGTATTCTACTGACTGAGCCATTTCCCCAACCCCAGAGCCCACTCCTCTAATGCTCAAATCTCTCTCTCTCTCTTTCTCTCTCTCTCTCTCTCACACATGCATACTCACACTCACACACACACACACACACACACACACACACACACACACACACACACAAGCAAGCAGGTCTTTCCCATGGCCTCGTTACAGATAACCAACACTGCAGGGCAGCTTACAGCCTAGAGAAGCTGCCCACAGTGACCCTGGGCATGGTGACTAGACAACTAGCTGACCGGGGGAAGGGGGGACAGCTGCCATCCAGGTCTTCTTGTCTGCCTGAAGGAGACCAACAGGATTGAGAGACATCACTCAGTTTAGATAACTGGAAGTCATGTGACTATCATCGAGGTTGGATGTGAAATAAGACCTAGGGTAAAGTTGAGTCTGCATTTTGCTAGTTGTAGTTCATAGACATGGTCACCTAAACAAATGAAGGTATCATCTCTTGAGAAATTTGAGTCCTTCAAGAATACTATGAAATATTCTACTTCCCAGTTGGAAATCTTTAAAAACAGTTTTCAATATTAAGGTTCTATCCATACTTTACAACTGGACATAATCATCAGGAACACCTGATGGATTCTCTTTCTTTTATACAGAAATAAATCTGAAAGCTCAGAGACATGGGGTAATTTACCCAGAGTCACACAGCAATTAGGGCAAGACAGCCAGGATGAAAACTGAAGCGTTTCGTCTCTAGATTCAGTATCCCGTTCCAGGTACACGCTGGAGGCTTTGGCCAGAAGTCTAAAGAGGTCTCCACCCAAGACCTTAACCAAGAAGACGTCACTCATGGGACTCTTGCTCCCAGATAAATGAGGGAAAAGTAAAATCCCAGAGGCTAAGAGACAGGACAAACCAGCATGCGCTAAACCCTTAATCCAAGCACCACCAGGCTACCTGGGAGAAAGCGTGCTTAGAATCAGTTTTGGATTTCAGGGTCATTCTACATAGAGCTTTTCTGGTGAGCAGACAAAGAAAGGTACCAAGAGATGCCTATGTGAAAATACCTAAACAAAAGGCAACTTTTGTCAGTCATTCCGTCCTTAACCAGAGATCTGCAACTAAACCTAAGGAAACGGGTTCTCTTTCTGAAGATCCACCTGCCGCAGTGCTCCACTGCCACGCCTAGGGGGCGCTCTCGCCGTGCTCAGCAGCGTGAGTGTAGTAGTTGTTTCCAACAAAACAACAGTGAATTTGCAGCAGATGGGTGTTTGGGTTCAATTTTCTTAAGCATTGTGAGGGAAAGCCGCGACACTTGTAAAGAGGAGTTTACAAAACCTTCCTGCTTAGTGATCCACACAAATATTTTCAAAATATGTCCATTGGACAATTTCCTCTCTGCTTCCCTAGAAAATTGGTTTTGTTTTTGAATCTGCCCTCCAAGTCCCGAATATATGTCTCTCTCTTTTCATGGCATATGGTAAGCTCTAATGGTTACAGATTACCACCGTCTCCTGATTGAAACGGCTGTTTGCAAGGGCCCACTTTTATCCCTGCTCTCCTTTGCTCTGTAACACAGCTATGTGATAAATCCATAGCAGCGAAGTACTGTATGCCTTAGCAAAGGTCCTAGTGTGGAAATCGGGGGCATTGTATCTGCACTTCAGCTGAGGGAGGCTCCCCAGCAAACCATAGCTACTAAGCAGAATAGTCAGTCCCTCAAATCGAATTGCTGTGGGTCAGGAAGACCGCTCCTCTGTCTCGTCTCACTCCAAAATCCTTTACTGAGTCCAGTTCAGGGGACACCAGGCTTTAGGCAGCTGGTAAGTGAAGTCTTAGACACTGTCATGCCTGGCATGAAAAGAATTACGATTTTTAAACGAGGCAAAGGAAACTCCAATGGTTGACATGGGGGGATAGTACTGTGTGAGTTGAACATCGTTGCTGACCACACAGAAGACCTGCACGAGTTCAAGCCAGATGGGGTCCCAGCACTGAGAAGGGAAAATGACATCAGGTCCTACCCCTAACCAAGAAGCTATTTGCAATTGATACCCACCTGCAATAGGAAAAATCAGGTTTTCTCAACCACTTCTGGGCCTGG
The DNA here is from genome assembly GCF_978045245.1 of Mus caroli. Classification (NCBI taxonomy): domain Eukaryota; kingdom Metazoa; phylum Chordata; class Mammalia; order Rodentia; family Muridae; genus Mus; species Mus caroli. Next base: position 73,211,731 of record NW_028227266.1, read on the forward strand.
CTGGGCCCCACAAAACAAACTCTGTGGAATGTTTTTGTGGATTTTTGTATCATTTTGTCCTCTTTGGGCATATTATTTTTGTCTTGTTTGTCTTTTTTTCTTGTTTGCTTTGATAATCATTTTTGGCAGTTTGATAATCAGTTTTATGGCAGGTTTTTTTTTTTAAGAGAGAAAGAGAACAAAATTGGATGGGAAGGGAAGCAGAGAGGATCTGGGAGGAGTTGAGGGAAGGAAAACGCATAATCAGAATATACTGTATGAAAAAAAATGCTTTAAGATACCTGCTGACCAAGCATTTAAAACAGTTCTGTAGGTATGAAACCAAGCAGGTTAATTGTTGCTGTTACTATTAAAGAATGTGTGTGTGTGTGTGTGTGTGTGTGTGTGTGTGTGTGTGTGTGTTAAAACCAAGCAGTTTAGATGTCACTGCTAATATTAAAGAATGTGTGTGTGTGTGTGTGTGTGTGTGTGTGTGTGTGTGTTGTGCGCGCGCACACTCACATATGAGCATGCCCACATATAAACACACTGCCTCCCTCATCCAGAAAGACTAGGCTCTTCTGTGTATGTTTGCATGTGTGCACAATTTCAGAGAAGATTCTGCTTCACACAAAGCAGCCTGCCCCGCCCCCACTGTGGAAGAAGCAGGTCCCCCGGGATTAAGCAAGAAAGAATTGTTCATGGACAGCAGAGGCCAGAGAACAATGCAGACCCCTGCGACAGACACAGTGGCAGCCTGCTAGCCTGGGTGGGGGCCTGACCACATGGCCACTGCAAAGGAGCTGGTACTGTCATCCCTAGAAAAGACTAAAAAGGACTCAAATAAGTAAATGCTATGATTAGCAGGTGGTTTAGGAGACATGAAGCCCAGGAAGAGACTGGGGCAGGGTGGGGGAGCCTAGATCAATTGAGGGCTTGTTTTTACATCACAAAGTAAAGATGATTCAAAATGTTTCCTACAGGAATATAATATCTACTGATTTGCTTAAGGAAAAATAATGGAGCTGTCTAAAGTGCAAAGTCCTCTCCAAGAGAAGAAGATGAGGATGCTCAGTTCTTCAAAACAATCTTAAATTAACTTATACAATTACTGTAGGTGATTTCTGGTGAAATTATACATTTTAATGCTTTTAAGTGCACTGGACCAAAGAGTTGGCAACTCTAGATATTTAAAATGCTAGTCTTACTCACTGTGTCCTGTATATTCCTTTCGGATGTTTCAGATAATCCACCAAAAATTTAATAATTTACCTCCTTTTAACTTATTATCTGCTACCCAACTTCTCCTAGAGTTTCTCAAAACTTCACAGCTTTTCTTTAGACATAAACAGCCCTTCTCATAAGTCACCTCTCCACCTCAGATGTCTTAGAGCACAAGCAAATACTTCATGGGCTAGTTTTGTTTAGGTTCTTTCTTTCTAAAGAAATTCAGATTAAAATTTCAAAAGTGAGTGGATTCCCCTCAAAGATACTCCTAGGAGTATCTACAGCCCAGAATCACTAGTGATGACCTGCCTGTCTTCTTTCCCAGCATAAACTATGAGTGTGTATGTTCATGGATGTTTTGAGGCAAACGGCCAGGATTCTTCCTTCTGCAATTGTCCTAAGTCTTGGCTTCTCTAGACTGCTTTCTTTGGGACTTTGACTGGAGGGTGGAATTCTTGGTAGGACTGAACAAAGATCCTCATTGCCCCTTAACTCGTTTTTAAATGAGCCAGAGGATAGATTTGTGTAGCAAGACTTTGGCATGCAAGTCCACACAACCTCACAGGACCAAAATGCAAAAACACGCCATACTGTACAATGAGGGGACCTAGTGCTCACTAATCAGTTCAGATGTGGACTGTCACCTCTGGTGCTGTCACAGCACTGAAAATGCAGGTGAGATTTTGACACATAAAGAGGGAAACAAGGCAAATGTGTGGCAAGACCATAACACAAAATAATCACAGTTTCAGTTGTCACTGAATGCTCGGCTCTTTGGAACAACCTGAACAGATTAGAAAAATCACTGTGGGGCCTCTCATATCATTTAAAGAAAACTTGCCTGCCATCAATCTCTCTTTTAACTGAAGTTACTCAGCAACTCACCTGACCAAGTGAAGTCTCAGCAATACACTCGTATAGGCATCAAAAGAAAGGTTCCCATTGTTGTCTGTGCCATGATTATAAGTAAAAATATCCCCAAACTAAAGATGACTTGTTATAAGTAAATTCACGAACGTGGGGCCTAGAAGTCCCTTTCAGCAGCCATTGTGAGAAACGTGTCCTCACTCATCTCCATGCCACGTACTAATCAGAGGAGTCAGGACGCCTTGACACATTTGACGAGCCTTGACTGGTAGCCTGCACTATTGTGAGGGTGTGCGTAACAGTTGCCTTTGTCAAGCAGTTATCCTGGCTGGCCCAACCTCACCAAGGAATGGCTTTGTTTTTCTCTTGGATGATTTATTTCAGCTATGACTTTAAAATAGGTGCCAGGTAGTCATGATGGTTCAATGAGAAAGTGTATTTGTGACCAAGTCAAATAACCTGCGTTTGGCCCCTGGAAACCCTGTCTTGGAAGAAGAGAACCAGTCTCCTTCAAGTTGTCCTCTAACCTCCACACATGCACTACCACCCACCCACTTACCCACAATAAATAATAAAGTAAAAGAGAAAATTAAGGAAAAGTCATGTATTCAAAGGACTGACCACTCTAGCTTCTGCCTTGAACTGACCTCTTAGTTAACAGTCTTCTATGAGACCTACAAGACTGAAGTGAGCCATCTGAGCTCTGGTATCAGAAAACCAAAAGAAGCTTTGCTCCTCCTGGGTTTCTGGAAGAATTGTGACCATACAAACCTGGCCTTGGTGATTGTGTGTGTGTTCTCTGATGTTTGTCCCTATCCTCCACTGTATTGATTCCCATCCAAATGGTTAGACTTGAACAAGCCTTTTAAAACGTGAAATAATAGGCTGCTCGTATCCTGCAGGAAACTAGAGCATTCGGCCACAATTGGAGCGATTTTCCAGCAAAGTTGATGCATTTGCACCTCACCCGACTGAGCAGAAATTAACCCCCATTCGCCAACTGACCCCACACACCCTCCTCACCCCACTGCACTCCAAGATGTTTGTTTTGATATGTTATTCACTACGGTTGCTATGCACTTAAGTATTTAAGCTGCCAGATCCAAGCAACCAGGAGGACCTGGTGATTCATCCATTTTACTGGTTCTGTATCGCTGGATGAGCATAAGATAGGTTTCAGGTAAGTAGAGTCTCTCATTACTGATATAAAAGGAAGTATTGTCTCAGGTTGGATTATTCAAGGCATCAAGGTAAATTCTCATAGGCAAAGTTCAAATGCCTTGTGTTTTTTGTGGGTAGTGTAGAGTTCCTGTGTGTCATTGAGGGAACTCATGAACATATTTGAAATGCCCTGTGCCTAAGAGTTCTGTGAGTACATTCACTTTTAGCATCCAAGAGTCTTAAATAAAGTATGATTGCTTTAAAATAACTAAATTTCTAGATTGTGTTTCTATCTAATATTGTATGGCACATAGTACCTTTCTAATTGCAGTTTAAGTCAAGTTAGTAGGTATTCCAATATATATTGAAAGGAATGATGTCAAAGATCCATACTCAAGGAGACGGGCAAATGCCCTGCCTTGATAGCTGCTCTTGAGGCTGGCAGGACCATGTCAGGACCATGGAGAAGGTACCACCTGAAACCCTAAGAAAGGGAGTGCGACACTTAAGCTGTATTCTTGGAAGCAAAAGACTGAAAGCCACAGAAACACAGTAACAAAAGTCTCTGACTTCCCACAGCTAATTGGATGCTTGTTACATTAAGGACTTCTACTGCCATTAAAAACATAAAGTCAGTGAGAACTTTGCTGTACCATGCTCCTCACTGAAAAACAAAATATAGTACAATTGTCAAATATCTATTTTAATCATGATGAAAAACTTTTTAATATGCATCCTTGAGACTCTGCAGAAGCAATAAAACAACTAATAAATTTGGTAAGTAGGTCTTTTATGCTATTGATTCCAGATAATATTTTGTCTTCATATGTGTCTGATATGTACATAGTAAGATGTTGATGGTATGCATAAGTATTTGCTGGTTTTCATGTATGAAAACCATAATATAGAAATCACTCTTTCTAGAAAATAAATGGCAAGGTAATTATAGTTGAGTTCTGGGCTTTAAAAATTGTATAATCTTTCTGCTTCCAAAGTGCACATACTTTCTCTCCACAACGCTGCCCAGAAAGAAAGGAACAGGTGTAAGGGCAAAATACAGAAAAGACATCAAAGAAGAGGTCTCATCACAGACTATCACATTCTGTCATTCACTTTCAGTCAATACTAAGAAATATGTTACTTTACATATTCCCTATGCATTCCTGGACACATTGCCACTTGATTTTTCTTGCTAAGGGAAGGAATCGGTGATGCAGGTGATATCAAAACAAGGCATCATCTCCAAGCCTAGTTCACTTTCATTTGAATGATTCCCCACTAAGCATGTTAGCAAAGGCTATCAGAGTGAGTTCCCATTGCCAGCTGGCAGAAGCATGCAGATCCAGCTTGGCCTAGGGCTACCGAGTCACCTAATGACAGCAGCTTTAATTTAAAATGCATTGTGGGTAATAGACCAAGTGGATAATCCACTTGTGGATAATTGGGAGGGTATCTGTGCCCACATTTTAAGATCTAGGTATTTCATAGAGGTCCTGTAACATAACATGTCATAAAATAACCTATTCGTAGTACAGGAGGATGCATTAAAATCAATAAGGTTTTGCAAGCCGTGCATATGATAGATTGTATGAAATGTAATTAGTATTGGAAAATTGCTGTGAAATCTTTGGCTCTTTGTGCTTAAATGACCAAGATGTTTTCCACTGGGGACTTCAGTTTTAGAGCAACCTGGTGAAGAGGCAGCAAAGGATTAAATAACAGTCACTGCTTTGGTTTTTAAGCAAGTGAATCTTCTTGTTCTGTGCAGAGGAATACAGGAATGTATCACTGACCACAGCACGACAGGATGGTACTACCCGGCATGAGGTGAAGAATGAATTCAGCAGCCCTTGGGCTGGAATTTTTGTATCCTATATCTGCTCTGCTGGGAATAAATAGCATGAAGCTGGCATCCCTTAGGCTAAGGTTTTATAATGGACCCACACACATACACAAAAGCCTTAATTATGAAATAAGGCTGTATGATAACATAATTTAGGTTCTCAGTTCCACATAGACACATGGACAATGTCACATACACACATGCACACATGTATACACACACAAGCATACAGGCACACACGCATGCAGATGCACATACACAGAGGCATGCACATGCACACATGCACACAGGCACACAGGTGCACACATATATAGACACACAAGCACACACACATACACACACACACTCTAGAAGGTGCTTGGAGAAAGATGCACAGAATAGATGCATTTTTTTTCTTTCTCTCTTTTTAACCTCATCCGTTCATTCCTGGGTCACACAAGCATTGTGCTGAGTCTGGGTGAAAACACCCCTTTGATGGAGGGTACATGCTGAAAGGGAGAATTCTGAATTATGTTCTCTAAATTATCTAAGGCTTGGAGAGCAAGTATTGATTTTTAAAATGACTGAGCCAGGCCTCGTACTGCAGAGCTCCTTCCCTCCCTTCTTCCCGTCCATCCTCCTCCCCTGCTCCCTGCAAGAGCCCCAAAGCACAACAAGAGATCTCAGGCACCATGCAGCCACTACTAGGCCCTAGGCTGGCATTGTTTTAAATAATCAGAAAGTCATCCATCAACCAAAGAGTCACTGGAATGAGTATGTGGTAGCTAAAGACACGTTTTATCTGTTCACTGGCTCTACTGTGTGAGGTAGGAGGGGAGTTAGGAGGCTATTGGACCGATAACTAACACTCTCTGGAAACCATGGGCTGTTAAGGTGTTTGCTGCTTCACAAAAAAAAAAAACAAAACAAAAAAAAAAAACAGGAGACATCTATAGTCAAGCACTCCTTTGGCTCCAGGCAGCTGTGGAATTCAGACCTCTCTCACAGTGGAGAGCTGGAGTCTGCTCTATGATCACCTCCCATCCTTTTTGAACAGTTTATTAGCCTCAGTGTTGCTCTGGAGTAAGTGTGTGCAAGTATCCGGGCGAGCATATGCTTACCAATGTGTCTGGTCCTCTTGGATTGCTACTAGACATTAATGATAAAGAAGAAATGAATACTGTGCTATTAGTATCCACTCGTCGGGAATGTCAATAGGCTTCATTTAATCAGTACCGGTTACGAACACAGTGAGTACATACCATCACATTAAGTGAGCTAACATGGGGAATCTGCCTTATAGTCTTTGTATCTAAAAGATAACGGGGTGAGATTGGGATGGAGCTGTGAGTAGACACTTGCATAGGAGGCATGAAGCCCTGTGTTGGCTCCTAAGACTACATAAACCAAAGCATGGCGGTACATGCTTGTAATTCTAAAGATGCAAAGGCAGAGGCAGATGGATCAGGAGTTCCAGGACATTCTCAGCTATATGATGAGTTTAAGGCCAAAGAGACCTACATGAGACCCTGTTGAAATAAATAAATAAATAAATAAATAAATAAATAAACAAACAGACAGAATTATCAGGTGTGTCCAGGGATTACAGTCACTTTGCATAGTTTCCTTTCCTGAATAACCTGGGATAGCAAAACTTGAACCCTCTACTATCTTTATCCATTACAAACCATCACAGATGTCCTAACTAGTGAGCAAGTTCTCGGCGACTAGCACACGCTTTAGAAGACACTGGAGTCAGTGATGCACCTCTTACAGACAGGTCTCTCATGCCCTTCTTCTGAAGAAACCCCCACCTTCCTCATGGTTTTTTTTTTTTAATGGTTTAATTCCTGGCTTGCTGTAGCTGGAAGTACGACAATGGAATTTCTCTCATAGAAACTCTCCCATTTATTTTTTTCCCTTGGCCTTTTGAAGGAGATGCGACTGAGTGATGGCCCTGATTTCATTACCGATTCCTCCTGGAAAAGGGCAGGTTTACTAGGTCAAGGTTGAAACACCAAGTCATGGGCTAAGAAGAAACTTAATCTCCCTCTAAATCACTCTGCGACTCAGGAGTTATTAGACTGGAGACAGGTCTACATAGAACAGAGTCAGGTCCAGGGCTGGCCCTTTTCCAGTGAGTTTGGGCAGTTAGATTTAGCCAAATAGATAATTCAGTGCCTCCTGCCTCCTGCCTCCTGCCAAAGGAGAGTGGTTTGAATGATGTAAGAGACATAAAGTTTAGGATAACATAAATCCATGTAGCCTAAAAGGAAAATCCGTTTGGAGGGCATTTTATGCATAATTTATTTTCCTATTTAATACTCATATTCTCTTCCTGTGTTTCTTAAGGTATTGATTGGCACCAACCAAAGGGCTCTGATTGAAAAGGCATCTGGGAAGAAATGTGTTAAATATATGAAGTTAAATACAGTGAGTAACTACAGATTTTAAATGTTTTTAATTTAAAAAGAAAAAGAAAAAATGAAAAAAAAGACAAAGGTGTCATTTGATTAAATGATTTCACGAGCTTGGTTTCGTCACTCTGAGGCTTGATGCAGCTATCAAAATATCATGTGGTCCACTATAAATAAACACAATGTTTAGTTTTTTAGTTATTGCCTATATAAATGATAAAAATTTTAAAAATACATCAAAGTAGAATGTGTAAAACATGAATTTGACACTTAGACAACAGTACTGAGTCTCTGGAAGAGCACGCTTTAGGCTGTCAGTCATTAAAATACTCATTTAGAGTAACTTTAATACCAAAAAGAATGCCATTTTTGAAAAAGAAAGTAACTAAACTAGATAATGGGGAAAGCCACGACCATGACCAAGGTGTGACCTAGGAGGAGACAGGACACTGGTGACACAGTCAACCTAAAATCGTTGTAGGAGAGTTTGTTTACAAAGACACTGATAATAAGAGCCCCCAGCAGAAGAGAAGAAAACAGAAGAGCCAGAATCTGCAGAAAGCTGTTATTGTATCAGGGACAGAGAAGGGCACAGGGCAGAGCACCGTGACCTCACACTTGCCCTCCCCTTCCAATCTCCTGTGGGGCATCCCCAGCTGGAATCTAGGGACACAGCCCTGTGGCTGTCAGGCAAGAAAGGAAAATGAGGAAGAGGGGAACATCCGGAGAGCCTCAGAGAAGACTTGGCAGGCTTTGGCATGAGGGGAACTCAAGGCTCAGAAGCTACTCAGAAAACATGTGCATAGCCTGTATCCATTTCCTCCAAAATATCTACTAATCATTGTAGGAGATTAAGCACACATCTAATTAAATGAGTTAGTAAACTGGTGGATTACTTGAAACCAAGGGTTTTCACCAGTATTAGATATATAAAACATGCACATAAATTATATGACCTGCATGCTAAACTTAGTATGTTTCTAATTTTACCTGGAAAGGGTGTAGTCCATAAAGACTATTCTTCTCAAAATGAAGGACAAGGTGAGATAAAACTCCATTACAGTCTCTCTCTCTCTCTCTCTCTCTCTCTCTCTATATATATATATATATATATATATATATATATATATGTGTGTGTGTGTGTGTGTGTGTGTGTGTGTGTGTGTATGCATAGAGTACAGCAGACAAACTAGAAGATGATAGGATTTGACCTGGGTGGCCAAGGGTGAGTTTGGATGGGAAGAACCAGGCATCTCCAGCAGACTGTTCATCCACAGAACTGAAGGAAGGGATTCTACAGCTCCCTGGAATAGAAAAGAACTGCCCTCTGCTCAGAAAGCAAGATAAGAATCGGGATAAGAATTTTCCCAAAATATTACTGTCATCCAGTTAAAACTACAGACATCTGTGTTCTTTCCTAGGTACTAGACCTTGAACTCTCATCCCAAAAGGAATTGTTTCCATTCCCTTATCTTCTGAATAAGTGGTCACTGATCATTCAATTTCCAAAAGTCCTTTGCCTAGTGCCAAGGCAGACACACTAGAAAGTCTGGCTTCATAATCACAAAAGTTACTATCATTATTATAGTGACAAAATACCTAAGGGAAACAACTTCAAAGAGAGAGGACTTGTTTTAGCTCAGTTTGGGAGAGTGTGGTCTGTTATGGTGGGGAAGGCATAATTACACCAACAACAGGAGGTAGCTCATGAGTTGGATGTAACCCCCAGGATTCATTCCTCAGTGACCTTCTCTACAAAAGGGCCTGCAGGTGTGCCTGACTTTTTGGCATTGCAACCCAAGACTGACATCTGCAAGTCATGCTGTAGAACCACATAAAACAAGCATTTCGGGTCTAAAGTAGATATACTATTTTGCATTGGTGTCATCTATCACGATCTCAAGCCACAGGTTGGAGAGGACCAACAGGTTCCATAGTCCCCTATAATAGCATCACCAGCTGGACCAAGTGTTCAAACACTAAGTCTGTGGGGACATCCCACATTCAAACCACAACATTAAGGGGCAAGGATGTTTGACAACTTACATTTTGAGATTTGGTACAGACTTTCTGAAAGCAAGAAAGAACCTCGAGGGGGTGGGTGTGGGGGCTGCGGTTAATATACAGAACTGGGAAAACCATTTAAGGCCATCCAGAACCTGCTCCAAATTTGTTTCCCAGCCTTTCCTGTTCTCTGTTACTCCCAGGCTTCTGCAGTATCAAGTACCCTGTCAGCTCAATACACCTGTACAGTCAGCAGATCCTGGCCCAGGCCATCTGCCTTAGTCTTCATCACATGTGTAGTGTCTCCAGTTTCATTGCCTCTGTCAGAGTCCACTCAACATCAGAACAACAACATGTATGAGTTCTCTTCCTTCCATAGCATCCCATAAGGGCCATCAGGAGACACCCCCTTCTCTGAGACTGAAACACACTAAGATGTTGTCTCCATCTGTGCCTGCTTTGCTTCACAAAAGTCCTACCATTGGAATGAAGTCGGTCAAGACTGTCCAGCTAAAGAAGTATAATCATTTGATTAGCAGTCAAGCAAAATATATCGAGATCTACTGATCACAATGAACCTAATACAAATGACCCCTGCTACACTGTAGACTTGCATACCCACAATTCCCCAAGTGTTTACATGTTTGCACCTTAGCCCTACCTCAAAGTCTACCCACATACCTGTTTACTTCACATACCTCTCAACAGGTAATGTGGAATTCCATGGCCACATCAAATACATTTCCTTAGCTCTCGTGTGACTTTGGTTGTCTTCAAGTCTCCATAATTCTTTGCAGCACTGAGTATGTCTCATCATTTTTACATAGCATTTTTATTTTTTATTACTTTTTTGAGGATTTCATATAATTATCATATTTACCAGTTGCCCTGGAATAATATCAATCTACTAGAAGTCACGTATTTAAAGAAATTCAACTCTCCTTCGCTTGACAGGTACCAAATGCCAATAGTTCTTCAGCTACTTTGGGGGATTCACATCTACCTCCCCACATGCTGAGATTTTTGTCTAGCTGGAGCTTGTTCTGGTTCTGTGCATGTTATAACAATTACTGCAAAATCATAGGTGTAATTGTCAAAACAGAAACAAACACACAAAAACGGTTTCCTTCACATCATTTTCTACCTTTGGCTCTTAAAATCTTTCTGCCCCCTGTTCCATACAGTTCTCTGACCCTTGGATGGAGGTGAGTGATATATATGTCCCAATTAGAGCAGAGTCCTCCACAATCGCTGATTCTCCACAAGTTGGTCAGTTGAAGCTCTGTGTGTTAACTGTCATCCACTCCAAGGAGACGTTTCTCTGATTAAAAACTGAGAGATGCACTGCTCTGTGAGTCTAGTCAGACTCCACTCATCCTCGTCCTTCTGAAAGCTCTCTGGGATCACCTGACTACTCTTGACCACTCCTTATCTCCAAACCTTGCAATAAACTATTCACCTTAACCCTCTATGGAGTAAACTGAGCACATCTTAAATGACCAACCCCCACCCAGTAGCATGCATTCTTCTGCCTTAATTACTAGGGCAGTAAATCACGGTAATCAATTAAATGTTGTTTTTAAAGTTGTCCCATTTCCAATTTAGTCAAATGGGTAGGCAAAAACATTCTTTCACAGAAATTCAGTAATTCATATAAAAATCTCGCAATAAATGACCCCAAGTATTCTTCCCCACCTATTTCAGAAAGAACATGTTGAAAACAGATTTCCTGTCTTTGCCTCTTTCCAGGGTCTTCCACAGCCTATGCAGTTTATGTGGACAAAATTCTCCTTCTTAAATCTCCAAGAGATGGGCGATTAGCCCCTTTACCCTGGCTAAATCACCACTCCCTAGCAGGTAAACAACCTTCCACTATATCTATCGGGGCTGCAAGCTGATTATGTGTGTCATTTGCAAAGGTGGAGCCCTTCTGAGGGAAATCTCTGTTTTATTAGCATAAAGAGGTCTAAAGAGCACTGACCAAGGCCAGGATGCCCTGGGTGATCCCTGGGGATCCCTGTTGATTTATGAGCTCCCAACACATTCACCTCCGACGTCACAATTCATCCTTGTGTGAAATACTCTATTATTCCTCCACCCAGGAGGAAGGTCAGAAAATATCAAATGGAATATGATTGCTTAAGCAAGATAGAGAGAGTAACTGGCTTTACAAAAAGCCTCAATGCCAAAACCAATTAAGCTGAGAAGCTAATGGGCAGAGGAGACATAGCCACATGAACAAAAAGCGACTGGGAGAAGCCAGAAGCTTTTTTAAAGTGTCAGTTCCATGGTCAGTGGAGACCCGGCTCAAAGCGTAGATGAAACCACATAGCTGCTTGGGTGTGGAAGAGAGAGTCTGAGTTTTCAGAGAAACCGAAGTGCTAATAAGTGATGTCCCTCCATCATGAAGCCATATGACATCCTTGCATCACCATAATGACTATCGACTCAAGTTTGAGCCAGACATCCTCTAACTGCAAGAACAACTAACTTAAAACCTCTACCTCTGACTTGGTTCCCAGGACTCACATGGAAAAGCTGAGCATGGTCGTGCAATCTTGTTAGCCTCACTGTTGGGTAGGCAAAGACAGAAGCATCCCTAGATATCCCTAGGCATCCCTAGGCATCCCTAGGCATCCCTAGGCATCCCTAGGCATCCCTAGGCAGTCAGAGTGGCCTTCTAGACAAGTTCCAAGACAGTGAGAGACCCTGTCTCAAAATACAAGGCAAACAACAATTTAAAGAAGTTAATCTTTAGTCTCCACACACTGTGTGCCCACAGGAGAAACATGAGCATACACACACACACACACACACACACACCATGTCTCTGTTTTTGCATAATTAATGAATGAGTGATAACAAAATATGCAGAAGAGACTCACCTACCTCATATTAGCCATGCATAGTTTCAGCTCAATGATTCACCTTGTCCAGCATCACCAACAAAAACTGCTTTTTACATGGCCTGTTCTTGCTTCCTAATGAGTGATAACAAAATATGCAGAAGAGACTCACCTACCTCATATTAGCCATGCATAGTTTCAGCTCAATGATTCACCTTGTTCAGCATCACCAACAAAAACTGCTTTTTACATGGCCTGTTCTTGCTTCCTCAGTCACACAACAGGCAGAGTACTACTGTACTGGTCTTCTGGTCTGGGAGGTTTTTTCCTCAATACATAGAAATATATATGTACTTAACCATTTTTGTGGACATCACAGTTTAGCCTTCTAAATATTTGGGGGTATTTTTCATTAATTTATTTATTTATTCATTTTATATCTCAATATCTGCCCCCTCTCCTCCCAGTTCCCCCTCATATAGCTCCTCCTCCCATCCTCCATCTCCTCTCCCTCTGAGAATTACCCTACCCTGGTATTACCCTACCTTGGCACATCAAGCCACTGCAGGACTAGGCACACTCTCTTCCACCAAGGCCAAACAAGACAGTTAGGGGAACACGATCCACAGGCAGGTAACAGGTTGAGGTACAGGGCCGCTCCAGTGGTTGGGGAACCCACATGAAGTCCAAGCTGCTGTGTAGCTGCTGCATATGTGTGTGTGTGGGGGGGGGGGAAGGTGGCAAACTAGGTCCAGCCTTTCTGTTTTATTTTTTTTTCACATAAGAACATTGTTTTCAAGTCATCTCCCCCTTTCTCTCCCTCTCCAATTCCTCCTGCATTCCCCTCACAACTGCCCCTTAAATTTATGATCTCTCCTTCTGTAATTATTACACACACATGCACACTCACAAACACACGCTCACACACACACACATACTCCACACACCACACTCACACAGGACTGCTGCATATGCCTTCTGGCTACTAAAAGATTCTCCTGTCTCTCTCTTTCTTATATTAAGTTGAGTGTCTTTTATTGCCTCCATGGAAATTGACCTAAGAAGTAAATAAAATAGTATCATCTGAAAACTCCTCAGTGATCCTGGCAAGTTCAAGTCAGACTCTCCGAGTGTGGCCTTTACAGTTGCCTGGGTTCTCCAGACCTTCCCATGCTGCATGATCTTTCCACTGTCATGGTTTAATAAAACAAAAGTTCCCCAGGTTGCTGGCCATGATCACAGGATGTGCCATACTGCACAGGTAGCCCTTCACCAGGATTGCTAGGATAAATGAAGGCTATTTGGATAGACGTAGTATGCTGGGGCACTGGGAAGTCATTGGCCTTCCAGAAGCTGGTAAAACAAGCAGCTACAGGTGGGATCCTCTGTAGCACCACCAGGAGTGCCACTCAGACCTGGACAACTTGTCTGGCTGCTACCACTACCAAGGTATTGGGGAGGACCATCCCTAAGCTATGCCACATGGGTGGAGGTAGGTGTAAGGGGCCTATGGTAAATGAAGAGACTGCCGAACCCTGGAGATCAGAGGGGATTCCCACAGAGAGCTAGAGATGAAGAGGAGCACCATAAAATACTGCCTTCTAGACATAGCATAGCCATTGTCCTTATGACCGCAAAATAGATATGGTCACCTGCACAAGGCCTACAGGAGGTCAAGTCAGTCAGGGTTCCAGCACAGGTGGGAGAGGCACTCATGAACCCCTAGCACTAGTGGAAGAGTCATTGATATTTGGTTGCTGTTGGAGAAGGTGGGATCATTATCCTTCAGTGGCAGAGCTGCTGGTACTCATGGTGGCAGCAATACTACTTGGACTGGCTGAATGGAGGGGGATGAGGGAGAAGAAGGAAGAGGAGTAGATATGGGGTGTGAAAATATTGGGGAGCATAGGGTGTAAAAGAGTTGAGTTAGATATGATCAAGCTATGTTATATAAATGTATGAAATTGTTCAGGTACAAATCAAAAATATTTTCAAGAAAAAGAGAACATGAGTTGAGCATCCTACCCTATCATGGGAGAATTGAGCAAAAGAATGGATAGGGAAGATTAAAAAGCCAGGCAGGAAACAAGAGAAGCTATTGGCGTTAAAATTAAAGAAGGAGAAGTGTGATGTCTATCCCCAGTTTCAACTTGACTGTATCTGGAATGAACTACAATCCAGAAATGGAGGGCACAGCTGTGATCTAGATCTAGAGGCTAGAAGACACAGGCTTTTGATCTGGATCTTGAGACATAATGATCAGGAAAAATTTAGGCCCAGGCAAGATGGTACACACCCTTAATCCCAGGAGACAGAGGCAAGCAGATCTCTGAGTTCAAGGCCAGCCTGTGACAGAGCAAATTCCAAGAACAGTTTAGGTCCAGGCATGGTGGCACACAGCTTTAATCTGGGCCATACCTTCTGCTGGAGGCCTACATAAGGACTTTGGGTGAAGGAAGGCCTTCTTCTTCTCTGTGTGCTTGCACTTACTTGGCAGCACATCAGTTGGAACATACTTCTTCAGGATTCCAGCTTATACAAAAGACCAGCTGAAAAACCTAGCCTTATGAGTCTGAGCAACTGCTGGATTCTTGGACTTCCTATTCACAGCTGCCCATTGCTGGGTTAGTTGGACTGCAGACTGCAAGTCATTCCAATGATCTCCCTTACTATATAGAGATGCTCTATAAATTCTGTGACTCTAGAGAATCCTGACTAATACAGAGAGAAGCCAACATGCAAGGTAGTAAAATCAAACTGCTTGAGCTATGTGTGCACGGACAAGTAGCTTAACCTCTAACCCTCAGTTGGTTCATCCAGGAAATGGGAATAAGATACTAACAGCTGTGGATGAAAACTCCTAACAGGAATCTGTATCTGCTAAGTCCAATTGGCTGATCAGATTTTGAGCACTGTGGAGAGATGGGAGTGTTGCAGGTCTAAGAGCTAATTCCCTTCTTGCATGCTAAGCTCTGCACCTCAGGAACAGCCATTCCTTGCCCCCTTGAGTCAGTACTAACATCTTGTGGCAATAGATTAAAAAGTCTTTTAGAACCTATTAATTTAGCAGGCAACCATCTTCTACCAATCCAAAAGCTGAGAGTGTCATCAGATGGCATCTTGAACCTATAGAAAAGCTTTCCCCATCCTGATGTACCTGCCTGTCAGATGTACCCACCAAAGCATTTTAAACATGTCTTAATTTACTATTTTCTCTGTTCTATAAAACTAAAAAGCAAACAAGCCAACAAATCTTCATGAAACTGCTTTAATGTTAGAACATGGAATTTGGACTAACCTAAATCTGCACTCCTGGGCCACTCAAATGGCTGAAGTCACTGAAAGAGGCTGAAGAATAAACTGTCTATGATTCAGTCTAAGATGAGAGCTGTGGTTATTGTGTTGATACACAATATTCCAACCAACTATCACAAGACTTACAAAGGACTAACAGAGTTGCAGCAACAAGCAAGGCCTAGCATATAGTAGGTGGTTGATAAATAATAACATACTGTTATGAATGACTAACTTTTAAAGCGATGAAGCCACTGCCCTTATGGTAATGAAGGTGAGAAGGTCTTGGCCTGGTCCTCTCACATCCACCCAGGCTTTGGCCAGTGCACTTTGCAGCTCCGTTGGTGGAGAGTCACTCTGCCTACATAACATCCACCTAAATGGAGTTCTAAATCAAGCTGTCCTCGGCACTATTCTGTACTGGGAGTCTGATTATAATCGTGCCCTGTGCTATTAAGACGGGGATGTTTAAAACTCCTATAAAACAAGAGCTAACGGCTGAGCTGCTTAATTAAAGTGAGCCTTTTGTCGTCACATTTACAAAGATAAATGAAATAATCAGGTGTGTACTAATGAGAGATAATTAGATTATGCAGTTCCAATAAATAAAGACCAAAATGCCCCCGATTGCTCCCAAGTGTCAGAGGAAGACCATGGTGGGCTCTAAAGAGGTGCGGGCTAGCAGAGGGAAGCTGACAGGGAGAGGCAGGTATGTGGGAGACAGTGCTCTGGCTCAAATTTTTAAGAACCACAGTGAGACAAGCAGTGAGATGCCATTCAACCCCTAAGTCTTTGGTTAAAGCAAAAATGTTTATAAATTAGAAATAAGTGTAATTTATTTATGACATACCTGGTTTAATTCACTAATAGAGGGCATCTAAGAATATAGAATTATAAACCTTGCTTTTTTAACCTCATATAGTTTTTTTTCCTAAAATACTGCATTAAACATGAAAATAAATTGATCTGGTGTCAATTTTTAGCTGACAATAAGCAAATGTATCTATTTCCATGTGTCAACAATGAAACTAGACTAAATTACTTCCTGTGACCACTTCTTATAAAGTCTCCTAAAATATGTAGTAGAGGGATGAGAGAGAGAGAGAGAGAGAGAGAGAGAGAGAGAGAGAGAGAGAGAGAGAGAGAGAGCGCTTAAGTCCCAATAGCCAGAAGGAAAAAAAAATCTCTTCCACATGGGAATTGATTGATATGAAGGTAAAGATAATTTTTTTTTTATTTTGCTCAGATAAAGTTAAAACAGATTGCCCAAGACTGATAACATATCAAAAGGAAACTCCATTGTGCAAAGGATAGAGGTCATTACAAAAAAAAAAATCTGCTAAATCACTGGGTACCAAATTTAAATTGAATGAAGCAATTTTACATGTATACTTGTATATGTGCAAGTCTTCTTTATATAGAAAGAGGTATTTTACCTTCTGAGTTTACCAATTAAGAATTGAGCAAGGAAAAAAATTCTATCCTATCATTTTAACATCAAAAAATATAAAATATATATGAGCTTACGATAAAGGCAGACCTTTAAATTGAACACAAATAGCTTTATTAAGAAAGCTGACTGTTGTCCCTATTTTCTTCCTTACCCTGAAGCAATAGAAAATCCATCATGGACAGGCACTCTCCAAAGATCAGAGTTGGGCAACTGCAGAGCTAACCTATTGTTCCCAATATCATCAGGACTCCCCAAAGCCCAGGAGCCGATGATTTTTGAAGTCGATATTCTAAGTCATTTTGCAGAATTAAAGGTTGATTTTGAAGAAGAATAAAGAAACCTGATCTTCAAAGCCCATGAATTCATAGCAGCCCCTTCTGGTCCAGTACATAACTGACCCAGGCCGTGACCTCTAGAGTGGGCAGGGCCAGAGTTGACAAGGAGTATGTGTTTGCAGGCCCTCATTGCAGTGAGGCCAAATGATTTTCTAAGAAATGGACAACTCCTGGATCCAGTTTTCATCTCAAGGAATTTTCTAATTTATGCTGACATGGATGGTAGTCTTTGCAGCCCTTAGCAGATAAAGAGAAGAGAGATAAGCCAAATGCCTGGCCCTGCTTCCCATCCCGTTCAGCATCTTATCAAGCATGTTTCTCATGGCATAGAGGTGGTACCTACCTTTCAGGGCCAGGGAGGGGATGCACACAAAGCCAAGAAATAGAGAGATATAATGCAGAGCTTCATTCCTGATCCCACTCTTAAGTTACTAGGTCTAGAACATTAAGAATGTGTTTAATCTTACGCTGAATCCTCAGGTCTTAAATGTGAACCTATGCAAAAAAAAAAAATCGCTGGTAATTCACTCACCAAGCCTAAATAAGTGGGCCTGGTCCTAACTATTGAAATAATATATTCCTGCTGTCCCTAGAAACCAAGGCATGGACACAGGGGGGGAGGGAAGGAAAGGCAGTCATAGATCAAGTGTCTAAAATGTCAATAAGTGGCAAAGGAGAGTTATGGAGCACATAAGGGAAGGAGGAGGCTCAGAATATGGGCCTTGGAATGCCCTTTGACCCCACTCAGAAAAGCCCAGTAATAAATCCAGAGGTGAGGGACATCTTTAGATATTGGAGCTATCCAGGGAAGCCATAGAGAATTTTTCCAGCATCATAAACAGTTGGGAAAGAAAAGCCCTCATATAGAAAGATGGGCAGAATAGTGAGCAAGGGGGAAACGCTTTCATGAGTTCTCCTGCTTCTCTGTTGCTATTGTAGTTGTTGTTTCATCTGGAAAACCCTTACACTGCTAGAGAGAAATTTGGTAAATCCTCTGTTAGGCCTCTTCCTAAAGTCAGGGTCTGGGTACCTTGTGGAGTCATGTGAAAGTGATTGACATCTACAGAATGGTCACACCTGCTACTCTGGCTTGAGGTCTAGCAAGCTTCACTCAAAATTATAGGCCTATCTATGTAAGGCAGACAGGCCTTCCTAAGGATTTCACGTCAAGGACATGATTAATGAGAGTAAGCATTAGTGGCTTCTGGAACAACCCTGAAAGCTCAACTTACCCATCCATGGCTTGTCCAATGCAGTCAGTTGAGAGCACTGGGAAGTGTGCTGGCTTCATGGGCTTAATGAGAGGCCCAGGCATGTTAGTCCTCAGAAGCATAGGATTCCCTACTGGAGTGTCCATACTTGGAGGGAAGAGAACAGGAAGAATCTAGTGGTACTGTAGAGCCAGGCTTGGAACTGGTGCATCCACATTCCCCTGCTAAGACTAGTCCCATAACCTCACTAGAGGCAAGCAGTGTGTGGCAGCCTTTCTATGTGAATACCTAGCACTGACTCAGCTAAGAAAGGCCACATAGAAAAATCTCAATGTTGAAAATGCTGTCTTTCTTCCACCGGATGGTTTTAGTTCCCTTGTGGAAGATCAAGTGACCATAGGTGTGTGGGTTTATTTCTGGGTCTTCAATTCTATTCCATTGGTCTACTTGTCTGTCACTATACCAGTACCATGCAGTTTTTATCACAATTGCTCTGTAGTAAAGCTTTAGGTCAGGCATGGTGATTCCACCAGAGGTACAAACAATCACCCATGGAAGGATTACAGAGACAAAGTTTGGAGCTGAGCCAAAAGGATGGACAATCTAGAGACTGCCATATCCAGGGATCCATCCCATAATTAGCCTCCAAACAATGACAGCATTGCATACACTAGCAAGCGTTTGCTGCAAGGACCCTGATATAGCTGTCTCTTGTGAGACTAGGCCAGGGCCTAGCAAACACATAAGTGGATGCTCACAGTCAGCTATTGGATGGATCACAGGGCCCCCAATGGAGGAGCTAGAGAAAGTATCCAAGGAGCTAAAGAGACCTGCAACCCTGTAGGTACAACATTATGAACTAGCCAGTACCCCGGAGCTCTTGACTCTAGCTGCATATGTATCAAAAGATGGCCTAGTCGGCCATCACTGGAAAGAGAGGCCCATTGGACATGCAAACTTTATATGCCCCAGTACAGGGGAACGCCAGGACCAAAAAAAAAAAAAAATGGGAATGGGTGGGTAGGGAAGTGGGGGGAGGGGGGAGGGGACTTTTGGGATAGCATTGGAAATGTAATTGAGGAAAATATGTAATAAAAATATATATATATATATAAAGAAAAATCTCAATGAGAAGCCCCTATTGAGTGCAGTATGTATATCACACCTCAGTTACCTGGTAAATTACTTTGGTTGAACTCAGTTGAAAACTCTTCATTGGGCATACACTGGATGTGTGCTATGGTACTATGGGAGTTACTAAAGGCAAAAATGACTCAGTTCTCATGGTCTACTAAGTGAACTACAACATGCCCTTAGCCTCTGTATAACTGTATGCACGTGGCTGTGTGGTGTGTGTATGAGTGTGTGTGTGAATACATGCATGTGTGGGAACATTTCACTATCTAGATGTATAGGTAGGTGTGAGTGACAGAATGGCTTCCTCAATCACTTCTCATCTTAGTTTCTGGAGACAGAGTTTTGAACCCAACCTGAGATTCACCACTTTTGGATAGAGTGATCTCCCAGCATATGCCTGTATCTACCTCTCCACATCATAAATTATATTATAGGAAATGTGATGGATTATCTATATGTGATTTGAAATCCAAACTGGATCCAAGCTCAGATCTTCATTTTTTTTTATAGTAAGCATTTTATCTGGGGACCCAACTCCTTGGCTTTATCTATTATCCACTAAATATGCCAGTGGTATATCATGCCCAAGGTAATGTAAAAGGGATAAAATATGTCAAATGCATGATGAATCACAGTTCCTCCCTCCTCCTTATCTTCTTCTCCTTTCCCCCAACTTTTTTGCATCTGCAGATCCTCTGTTTCTTTCCCCTTCTCTTTAGTGTAGCTACTGCTATGGCTATAAGACATCAGATGGTAAATAATCAACAGTAAAGGAAGTTGAGTCCCATTGGAGAACAAGAAAACATTTGAAGATGTCATTTGTGGAATATCCCAAACAACAGAAACTAGTTTTAATAGTTAGAGAGGGGAAATAAAAGGTTAATGGACTGGCAAGTTGGCTCAGTGGGTAAAAGCACCTGAACTAGATTTCCAGAACCCATGTAAAGACAGGAAAGAACCAACTCCACAAAGTCATCTCCCGCAGAACACATTTTTTTTTAAGTAGAGATGGGAGTGAGAATAGACTCTGTACTGAGAAGCACAAAGTATGCTCACAGATGCTGCTGAAAACAGGATGCAAGGGCTAATAGTTCAAGCCAGGTGCATATGGATGACCCAGTGTGTAAACGTGGGTCACATGATGATCACATAAAAGAGATACAACAGAGCTTCACAGGCTATCAAGACAGTTAAGTTAAATGGGGTATATTATATAGGCCATTAAATACTGTGATGGTTGCTGTAAGAACTCAGCTGAGATTAACAATTACCTTTATATGATAACCACAGTTAATACTGGTTTTTATAAACATTGTTGTTTTTTTCCCTTTTATCCACAGGTATACAATAAATATCTGATGGATAAATGAATGACCAAAATAAACCCAAAATGGATGACTAGGGTCACAGAAATAATTGTAGAAGCCAAAAACTCTTTCCCAACCTCCGGAATCTGTATTTCACCAAATCTATTGATTAACTAAGGAAAATAAAGTTCAGTTTGAAAGTAAAGATAGGGACGCTGCAGTTCCAATTTCTAAAACTTAGTTTATTTACTGATTACAAAAACCATGCATCCGGGTACCAATATTCAGGGGTGCATTCAACCAAAGACAAATTCGCTCAGACCAACCAAAAGCAAACTTCAGAGGATTGAAGCTTCTTCTTTTCTCCCTCTAGGACTTCCAAAGATGAGGAGGAGGAAAACAACACAAAAAGGAGAGAGCAATATCCGTGGGGCTCCAAAACAATTCAGGACTAAACATCACTGTTTTCTAGAGTTACTTGAAGTAAAATAAGCTGCAAGAAAGATCATCAAGTTGGTGACTGAAATAATTAAAATTGTGGTGAAACTCCAGTCTCTTTCATTAGGAAATTGTGAATAGTAGACAAGAGATATATGATAAAGAAAGAGAGTTAATAGGAAGATGGACAGATAGATGAATGATAGGTGACAGCAGATAGATGATAGATAGATAGATAGATAGATAGATAGATAGATAGATAGATAGATAGATAGATAGATAGATAGATTATAGAGAGATAATAGAAAGAAAATACAATATTTAACAGATTATTGAGATATGTGCATACATACATACACAGTACACACATATACTGATGGTATGATTTCCAATGTAAGTAAAGAAGAGATAGCTAAATGTTAGCCACTGTCGTGGTAAAAAAAAAAAAAAAACCCTTTACAAGAGGAAACTGAGGAATAAAAGGTCTTCCTGAAACTCAGCAATGACCACATCACGCAAACTCATGTTACTCTCTTTCATCGCATAGACCTAACCCAGTATTTGGTACTCAGAGCAGCATAACAGAATCAGTAAATATGACAATAGAAGATTCCTTTAAAGGCAGATGACATTGTCCTGTGCACAAAGCACTCCTATATTCTTACTCCAGCACCACGAATCCATTCTTCCCTCTGTGGAATCATTACTTCTCCAGACTCCCACATGGGCCAGATTAACACTTCTTAGTGCCAGGGAGATCATATTCCCTTTTGATGTTGAAACCCATGGGTTTTAATCAATTAGAGGCTGTTCTAGAGTGATCAATTGCTATCTAACTCACTGAGCCTGCAATCAGTGTAATTTCACTTTGGAGTCCCTTAGAAAATTATTTTCCTTAAGACAGTGTCTCACTATGTATCCCAGGCTGGTCTGGAACTCCTAACTCCCCTGTCTCAGCCTCCTAAGTACAGAGTCTGCAGATATGCACCACCATACCTGGCCAATTTACTATATTTTGAAACTCACAACAGGACTAAAAAAAAAAAAAAGCAAAGGTGAGCTTTTGTTTCTCTTCTCTAATTAGAAACTGTGATCTTTGTTTTTATATTCAGCAATTTGACAGTAATGGGAACAAACACAAGAAAGTATTGAAATCAGTGCAGCAAATTCCATTACAAGCAGGATGTGAAGAAGACACTGTGAGCTTTAATCTGAGCTTTCATACCACCTGAAACTTTGAAAACTTGGTCACCTTCACAGCAATACAAGGACAATTGGACGAACCTGCAACATCCCTTCTGTATATAACATGTTCACTGCATATCGTGCTAAGGTTCATTGAATCTACAACAAAATCTTACATATTTTGTCCCTATTTTAAGTTCCAAAATGAGAGGTGGAAATGGGAGAACTGCCCAAGACCTTACAGGCCAGCTATCCTGGAGTATTCAGCACAGTGAAAACAAGAGAGACCATGCCTAGACAAGGTGGAAGACAACAGTTTCTGTACGATCTTCACATGTGTCCCATAGCAGGCATGCCACACTCACACATCTCTCTCTCTCTCTCTCTCTCTCTCTCTCTCTCTCTCTCTCTCTCTCTCTCTCTCTCTCACACACACACACACACACACACACACACACACATAAAAGTAAACTTAAATTGAATAAGAGTTTCTTCAGACCCATAGGATGCTGAAGATCAGGGCTCTTAGGATGAGTATCCCAGGAACTCACATCTAGGTCAAGCTAATTGCAAAGATTCTGTCCTTCATGCTCGGCCCTTCATCCCTACACTTGGGGTCAACTGCAGGCATAGTGTAGCCCCAAACTGTTTCATCCAGAGCTTATCAGAGCTCAGCCAAAGGCTTTGGAACTATACTGGTGGTAGCTCACGTGACTTCTACTTCACAATCTGTCACGTGACCTCAGATGAGGCATTTATCCTCAGTTTCCTCTTGTTGCAAAAATATTTAAATAATGCTATGACAGTGTTTTGTTGATGTTTTGATCAAAGCATAGCCAGATTTTAAGGAAATGATCAGCTGACATCAAAACACCGGTGTTGGAATGTTGACTATATCACTACTAGTCCTGTGACTTTGGATATGCCATTTGACTCTTAGATTTGTCATCTGAAAACTGAGTGTTGATAAGAGCAACCTCATAGAAATAATGGCCTAAATATAATATTCACAGAAGAGTAAGACTTAGAATAGCACCTGTTACATACTAGGTGATGTTCTGTTATTATCCTCCCCTTCCCTTTTAGAACTACTTGTCATGGCTTGATAGCAGAGCTTCCAGACCACAGCCTCCAATTCCTGTCTGAGCTCTCTTCTGGGCATTTCTCCTCCTGAAGAATTATATATGTCCCTAAATTCCACTGTGAGATGACTGTATTCCTCTTCCTCTCTCCTGTTATTTCTTCTCCAGCGATTCCCATCATCATCCTCTCCCTGTCCATGAAATGTGGGGAGTATGGACATTAACCATGCATATTTGAAGCCTTAAAGGTTTGTGCCTGTAATCCCGGTATTTGGGAAGCTGAGGTAGGAAGTTGCCATGAGTTTGAAACAAGCCAAGGCTACAGAGTGAGGTGCATATCCCCATCTCAAAAAACAAACAAAACAAAACAACAGAGATTTGAAAACTATCTATTATAAGCCAATAGCTGAAATGTGAAGAGAAGATGAATTTTTCTTTAAATTGAACCCTGGTATATAAGCATCCTTTAAGATCTTCCCACATTTTCTCTCTGTTTAAAATGGCTGACATAGATTTAAGATTCAAACCTAGCTTTTCAGCTTCCTGTTAGTAGGATTCAGGGTCTGCCTTGAGGTCACTGTCATCATTGTTCTACCCTCTCTGCTCCAAGGAGCCCACATCACCTCCTGAGCATGTCCTACTTAATGCCATCTGAGATGCTACTGAGCATTTCCTCTCAAATGGAACCCTTTGCTTTTCTTTTAGTAGTCAAGTTCAAATGCACAAGAAACACTTCTATGAGTTCTTTGCCTCTTGTCTTTCCAATCAGAACCCAGAACACTCAGCCAGCTCACACTTAGGAGGACAACAGGAGAGAAATACCACATTAATAAATACCCAAGGTGCTTCCACACCAGTTTCTGAGCCAAGGATCCATGGCATCCCTCCTGCAGTCAGAGCTTCCTGGAATCCTTTAGATGGCGGTTGTCTTTCCCATTGTGAATAGCTCTGATCGCTCATTTCATTTCATCTATGCTATGGCTCCAACATCCACATAGAGAAACCTTGTTCACTGTTATTTGGTCACTCAAGTTTAAACAGTCTTCAAGCCAATATCACTGGAGCTACCAACAGACAAGTCTAAATGTTAACCTTATCCTTAGTTTCTGCCCTGAGGAAAATCTGGAGAGCTGTATACTTACCTTCCACACCCAGTCACCTCTGTCTCATCAGTCCAGCATCAGAGCCTCCAACCTTCCCATAGCTGCTACAGCATGGGGTCAAACTTGAGGTAGTGAGCACTAGAGACAGTATGGAGAGGTAACTAACAGGTCCCAGGTGGGATCCTGTCCTCATTACCTCAAGCCTCTCTTCTCACCGTCTCCTTGCTAAGGATGAGGAGATCATGCTTCCTGAAGTGGCGCAGCTACTGCTATGCCCCCTGCCAGAGAGCCTTCCTTTCTTTCTGAACCAAGATTTACTTCCCTAGAATTCCCCACCCCACCCATGCAGTAGGAACAAGGATGATGTTGCCTGCTGTGGGTCAGTCTCAGATCATTTCACAAAGCCCCTTGAGTGGTTTCTTCTCCTTACCACCCCCACCCTGACTCTACCTGCCCCCTCAAGCCTATGATGTAATGACCTTGCTAGTCTCTGTCCTGAAGTTTCTACTAGCACCTACACCGTAAACAGTGACTTCTGCCACCATCTGGGTCCCATTCAAAATTCCCAGGCTGAAAATAAAAACTCTCTGCCTGACAGGACTGAAAAGAAAGTCTCCCCTCTGCTTCACTCACAAATCGAAACCTACGAGGAAGAAGGAAAATTTAAAAGAAAAAAAAAAAAGCAAAACCTTAGGCCTGCAAGAAATGGTAATTCCAAGCAATTGGGGATTTTTTTTTTTAAAGAGTCTTGATTCCTAAGGGCTTGTCTTGTTCTTTTAACTAGAAAGTTTGAGTCTTGATCCATTAATCCAAAGCTAATAAACGCCAGGTGGCAATTTGCCAGTTTGAACTCATGAGTGGAGGCTTATTCATTATTAGGAAGTAGTGATCTCTGTGGGGAGAAGCTTGCAAACAGGATTAGCAGAGCAAGACAGGGCAGAGCCTTTGGTGGAAAATGTGCCCATTGCTAATCAATGGGCGGCAGCCTCGCTGCAGCGGTCGCATGGAGCAATCAGAACTCCATGATCGTTGCATCCATCGTGTTCAGGAATAGGGGTGTGGACTTTGGACACTGGCTGAGTCACAATTTCCAAAACTTTCCCACTTAGTGTTTCTGGCAACCGTGGGTGTTAAGGTTGCATTCTCTGAAGGGTTTCAGACAGAATCAAAAAGTTCAAATTGTTAAAAATACAAACAGAAGACAAGCTCGTTAGGCATGTGGTTCAGAGGGTAGCATTCTTGCCAGTGAGAACAAAGCCCTGTGTCAGAAACTCAGCACCACATATAACCAGGCAAGGTGACACATACTGCAACCTCCACACTCAGGACAGGGAGGTAGGAGGATCAGGAACTTAAAGTCATCCTTAGCTACACAGAAAATCTGAAGCCAGCTTAGGCTACATAATAAGACCGTATCTCAATATACAGACAGATATAGATAGATAGATAGATAGATAGATAGATAGATAGATAGATAGATGATAGATAGATAGATAGATAGATAGATAGATAGATAGATAGATAATAGATAGATGATAGATAGATAGATAGATAGATAGATGATAGATAGATAGATAGATAGATAGATAGATAGATAGATAGATAGATGATAGATAGATAGATAGATAGATGATAGATAGATAGATAATAGATAGATGATAGATAGATACATAGATAGATAGATAGATAGATAGATAGATAGATAGATAGATAGATAGATAGATAATAGATAGATGATAGATAGATAGATAGATAGATAGATGATAGATAGATAGATAGATAGATGATAGATAGATAGATAGATAGATGATAGATAGATAGATAGATAGATAGATAGATAGATAGATAGATAGATGATAGATAGATAGATAGATGATAGATAGATAGATAGATAGATAGATAGATAGATAGATAGATAGATACATGATAGATAGATAGATAGATAAGATAGATAGATAGATAGATAGATAGATAGATAGATAGATAGATAGATAGATAGATAGATAGATAGATAAGATAGATAGATAGATAGATAGATAGATAGATAGATAGATAGATAGATAGATAGATAGATAGATAGATAGATAGATGAGTCTAAAATGTAGCTGAAACCTCTTGTTCTTAAGTCCTCATATAACTTTCGTGTTGTTATGCTTTTTCTTTATTCATATGAAGAATTTAAGAATCATTTTCTCTAGTGTTGATTCCCTTAGCCCAAAGACTGTCCATAGCTTCACCTCTACCAGTTGGACTGTAGCCCTATCAGCCTCAGTGATACTCTCTTGGAAATCTCGATAATCAACTCCATGGTCCTTCCTCATCTATTAGATTTTTAGATTCCAGGAGCAGTTATGCTAGGAAGGCCATAAAACTACAGGGTCTCCGTATGGGAGTTTAGATGATGTTTTCATGCTCATGATATGTGTCCTCAGTCTGTTTAACCATTTCAAGTCTCGGTTTTCTCATCCCTATAAAGGTATCAACTTATCAGGTTATCCTGAAGAGTGATTTAGGTAATGTATACAATATTCAGCCCCAAAAGTGTAACATGACCATTCGTTATCATGATGTTAGTGATGTGTCCCAACATCTGTAGTGCAACAAAGGACTCTACTCTGAGAACTAAATGGAACTTGAGGGTGGAACCTGCAGGCTAGGGCTTCCTTATTCATTCTACTGTTGGTTGGCACCGTTGCTGCAGATAAATGACTGATGCCCCGGGATCCTCATATGTCAAGGGGGAATATGATTCCTGCTTCATAACCTCCCAGTGCTTTAGTGAAGATGGCACGCAAGGACTGTGCACACCACATTGAGAATACTGAGAAACTTTTAGCTAAAATTTACTTTCCTGCTCTTCAGAGGAGCACAAGTTTCCAGATGAAGTATTTAAAGGTCTTTGGTACCTAGGAGAACTAGGGGAACAATGTGGTAAAACAAGGGAGATAAGCTCTGCCAGCTGTGAGTCTTGCATCCCTCTAGAGAAGTATTTGCTAGTGGTGACCAATGGCAAATGCACATGGAACATAGGAGAAGGCACACACTGAACATGCATCGAAGGGCAAGCTAGTAAACAGCTTTCCGTTCCTGCCGCCAGGCTACTGCTTTGAATTCCTGTCCTGGCATCCTTTGATGATGGACTATAAAGAATAAGATGAAGTAAACCTTTCCTCTCTAAACTGTGCTTGATCAGAGTGTCTTGTTATACCACTAGAAACCAAACTGGGACATGTAACATTCTTGTGACACTTAGATAAATCCTCTTGAAAAGATATTTGGGCCTTGTCTTCCACCAACACAAAATCTAAGAACATCATTGGGTGACATCTGAGACCTATAACAGAAATTGCCCTACTTTGCTCTAAATAACCTAGCTGATGTGTCCAGAGAAGTATCTAAAAAAGTTGTCTTCATTCATGGTTTCCACTGATTTGTTACTATAAAAAAAAAAATACTTCAGTTGTTACCACATGGGAACATGGAACTTGGGACAACTGATCTGAGTTCCTGAGTAATGATCACTCATATTTGACTCCATAACAAACATTTTCTGATTCCATAGGCAGACAAGCAATTGGAAAGAATAGTACAGAATTCATATAGACTAATAGAAGGCTATGTGACTTTAGGAGGGCTACGGGAAGGTGTGTGTGTGTGTGTGTGTGTGTGTGTGTGTGTGTGTGTGTGTGTGTGTGTGTGTAGCGCTTATAGATAGTCCTACAAATGAAGGGGAAAGATGGTGTTCAGAAGGAAACCCTATAGACTTGGTCTGTGCTTTATACCTCCTCCCACATCCTCTAACTACTGTACCATAGCTTCCTGTCAAAGCCAATGGGTGGATGTGAAGGTGGGAGGGAGGGAGAGGTCCACATAGGTGGCTGCATTGATCTTGGCAGCAGCTACCATTGAAGCCTAGATCAATTTTGCAATTTAGCCAATATAAAGAACAGACCAGCACTTCCCCAAGACCCTCAGCACTTACCAAAACAAGAAACTCCTAAGAAGGTGATATAAACATATAAGAGGTCTGACCCTACAGTCAGGGTGGTCTCTACTGGGTCACTGAAAATATGATACTTAATATCTTTGTTCTTATTTTCCCTACCTGAAAAGTAAATGAATTATAATAGTACCCACATCACTATATAGTGGCAGAAAGAGGCGGTAGCAGTTAAAATGATACCTGATGCAAAGCAGCTGCTATGCAAACACTGTTATCACCATAGCCAGCTCCTCTGTCCCATAGCTAAACATTGTGCATGTCATGTACCATGAAGGCTCAGGTTCTCATTCAAATCTCACAACCAGGAAAACTTGGCAGAGATATGGTCATCATTGCACTTTGCCCAGGACCCCTGAGCCACTTCATTATCCAAAGGGCATCTGAATATGAAATTTGGGGTTGGCATTTCTAAATCCTCTATTTATAACACATCCTGCTAAGACTTTTAGCTAATTTTCAGAAGATGGGTACGGGTGTATATGCAGGGGTGTGTGTGCAGGTGCACACATATGTGTGTGTAGGCAGGGGTCAACACACACTTGGATGTTGTTCCTCGGGAACCATGATCACCTTTTAATGTGGGTTTTGGGGATTGAACTTGGATCTCCCTGTTTACCCAAGAAAAGACTTTGCTGACTGAGCAATCTCTCCAGCTCCAAATGTATTGTTAATGTAACTCACTAATTCTCTTATGCTCACCCTGCATCCACACATCCACAGCTGGGAAGCAGGCTCACAGACCTGCACCAGTCTCATTGCCCCCAACTGGCAGGATCAACTTGTAAAGAAGCATCCATTCCCAGGAATCAGAGTTCAGGCTTTCACACCTCCTCTCCTGAGTTTAAGGTCCTTCACAGTCACCTTGGATAAGCCATAAGGCAAAAGGCAGCATCCAACCTTATGAAACCAGCAAACTACAGCCAACACTGGAGAGGTGGCCCAGGAGGTGAGAGCACTTGCTTTTACAGAAAACCTGGGTTCAGTTCCCAGGACCCACATCAGATAGCTCATAGCTCTAGCTCCAGGAAACACTGACACTCTCTTTTGGCCTCTACTTATACTAGGTATGCACATGGTATACATACATATGTGCAGGCAAAATACTCAGACACATAAAAATAAAATAAATACATTTTAAGGAGCCAATGATTGTGGAATCGTCCTGGGGCTGAACAGTCCCTTATATACTCATAGAGAGTTGAGGAATGTCACCCAAGGAGGGTCATATAGCTCAGACTTACAAATAGAACAGGGGAACGAAATCCAGTGACACGGAAGGAAGATTATCCAAGGGGACTTCTGATTCAGGTCACCAGAAAGGGAGGAGAGGAAGGCACTGAAAAAGCATGCAGACATTGAGGGGCAGATGGATGGAACCGATTCCTTAAATAACTCAGAAGGAGACAAATCTGGTTCACTTGAATTATACAAATAATTTTTAAAGATATAATTTTTTTCTTTTGCTTATTCTTTCTTTTTTTGATTTTTCTTGTTAATCTTTTTTTTATTGAATAGTTTTTTATTTACATTTCAAATGTTACCCCCTTTCCAAGTTTCCCCTCTGGAAACCCCCTATTGCTTCCCTCCTCCCGCTGCCTCTATGAGGGTGCTCCCCCACCCACCCACCCACCCACCCACTCACCCACTCCGAACTTCCTGCCCTGGCATTCCCCTAAATTGGAGTATCGAACCCTTTCAGGCCCAAGAGCCGCTCCTCCCACTGATGTCCAACAAGGTTAAAGATATAATTTGGCTGTATAATTCCTTTTCACCCAAATAACTAGCTTACATTTTCCCCAGTTCACCAAACCATCATGTCTCTGTGAGCAGGCTTGGGCTATTGGCCAACAGCAGCCACAGACGGGGCTCCTACTCTCAGATTTGTACTTCGGGGGAGAACTGGTTTCAAGCCGCGTCCTGTTTTTTCTCTCTCTCCTTTGTATCCTGGTAAGCTTTTCCTCTGGAAATCAACTGGGCTGACTGTCTCTTTGATCCCATTGTGTAATTCTATCTCGTTTATCAAGCTTTGGCACCTGACCTGTTACGAGAGTATAGAAATGGTACAATTCCAGTGTTTTCAAGAGCCAGCTTTCTATTAAAAAGGGGGAGCTATATGACAGCCGTCTTTAGATCCTTTTGTTATCCGGGTTGCGTTTTCATAATGTTTTGTGAATATATGTCATTTATTTGCCAAAACTGGGTTAAAAAAAACTGAACAACGGTGGCCTCATATCTCGTTGACTCTGGTTCTGAACATCCATGAAGACCACAAAGACGACATAAATTGAGTCTCATAGGATCAGTCTTGTGTCAAAAAAAATTGCCTAGGCCTGGCTTCAGGGGCTGTTCAGAAAGATGGATACAGTGGGGAGTGGAGAGTGAGTGCTAACAGCCATTTCTAGACCAAAGAGATGGCTGCTCCTATTGCCCTTCTGTCCTGCGGGTGGGTTAGAACTGACACAGACAGACTCAGTGCTGGCCAGACTCCTCTTGGCTCCATCTTCATCAGGATCTTCTACTGATGACAGGAAATGGCTGTTAACAGGGTGAATAAATAATCCACATAGAGGCTGAGGTCTCCCGGATGATTCAGCTGCCCCTGCTTCCTGGCTCCCCCAAAGAGCGAGTGCGTTCCCTCGTGATGAGCCGCCGCACTCATCATCCTGTCTCATCAGACATCCTCAAGCAATATGAAATGGCAAACACTGAAAATGATTTTTTTAAAAATAAATACTCTAGTGTGACAAAAATCAAGTAACCAATGACAAAGCCAGTGCTTGACAGTCCCTGCTTTGAACTGAGTTAAAATACCAGAATTGGATATATTTCTGTTGTTTCTAATGAGCCACGATTTAAACAGTATTGATTTTTCTCATTCAAGAAAATTCTGTTTTTTTTTTTTCTTGCACCATGTGTATTCCATGGTTTTGGACCCACCCTTCCAGATTCTCACCCCAACAATAGCCTTTGGGGATGATATTACTTGCTTAACTTGGACAAAGGCATTTGAAATCCTGTCTACAACACCGCGGTTCTCTGAGAATCCACACTATGACTCACTGTTGATGGGCAGCATTGGCTTCCGTGCCTTGTGTTTCTGATTACAAGTCACTATGTTTTCCCTCCATTTGCAGAGTGCCCCTTTTTAGCCTTTAGCTATGGGATGACACCATCTGGGATTGCCAAGGAAATTAAATTAAATTAAGTTAAAATTCAATCAACAGAAGATTGTTGCCTCTCTGACTTTACTGAGGACCCTAGTGCATCCATGTAAAAATGCCTCTTTCTTAAGAAAGAAATGGGCCAGCTCTGCACTACAGCATTGGCCCATGACCTAAGTCTCCTGCAGGGTGGGGAGGGGCCAGTTACTCATCCCATCTCATATGGCCTGCACAGCTAGTAAAGAAATAATTTTGTCTATATGCTCTGTGCTTGGCTTATGAAAACTCTCATTTCTTAAGAAGAAGATATTTTAATTTGTGTAATAAGTAATAAATATATTCATAAACAGAAACGTTAAGTTGTATAGTAGCTCATACAGTATAATAGAATAAATTCTAGCTGGATTAAAGGGTTTGTTTTACAAATAAGAATAAAGTATAAATATGGGCCTTTAAAAAATAATTGACCTCAGAAAATTCTAAGCATAGATAGATAGATAGATAGATAGATAGATAGATAGATAGATAGATACATACATACATACATACATACATACATACATACATACTTACATACATACATACATACTAACCTCAAGGCCCACTGAAATGACCCAGAAGGTAAAGGCACTTGCCATGAAGCCTGACAACTTGAGTTTAATCCCCATGGTCCACATGTTAAAAGGAAAGAACTGACTTCTACATGCTGTAGTCTGACCTCCACATAAGCCACCACAAATGCATGCACACACATGCACACACACACACACAATAAATAAGTAAAAGTATCAGAAAAGTATTGAGAGAGTTGAACATAGTAAGTATGAAAACATCATCCTATCATTTGATGCCATAAACACAAATTCAAATGACAAAAGGGAAGACATGTCTTTAACACTTTAATACACACACATTATACCAACACACATATACATATACTCAAATGCATGCACATACACTCTCATAGAACAACACACAGAAACATAGATACTCATATGCACATGCATATACACATTTATAACACAGCACACATGTGTGCATGCATATACCCACACATATAGTCTTAGAATAAGGAAAATATCCTATTTGTGGTCAAAAGGCATTTATAGTAGTTAACAAAGTAACGCAAACGACCAAAACTTTCTTTAAATTCACACTTTAAAATGTGCAGATACACATTGTTCCCAAAACAGTGACAAACTTCCTGTGGCAAACTGACAAAATTGTGTTAACAATTTGATAACAATGAGACAAAATCAGAACTATCCTACACAAGACGTTCTTAAAATAAAGGTGGTAGTGATCTCTCGGCCCCACCATTGGCTGAGAATCACTCTTCTTGAAAAATATGGTTGTTGGTAGGTTTCAAATACCCCAGTGAAAGGCGCCATACTAATGCACGTAGAAACACTAATCAGACTGAGTGGGAAGAGACAGACAGAAGAAGAAAGAGAGGGAGAATTAGAAGGGACAGGCATTGGGGAGAGATATGGAGGGAGACTGGGGCATAAATAAGAAGTGGAAGTAGTTATCATCTTTCACCATACCCATATGAAATCGCAAACAATGAAAAGAGAACTCTCAAGAAGCAGCATAAGGCAAATGAATGGAATCATGTTTCAGGGTAAAATCATCTCCCAGAAATGACTTCAATTATGTGGGTAAAGTGATTTTGCCCTATGAGCATGAAGACCTGGCATCAGCTCTCCAGGGCTCGCCTGAGAGCAGGACATGGAGAGCTGTGCCTGCAGCACCAACACAGCCCTCAAGTTTAGTAAGCCCAACTCTACCAATACTTTCCTTGGTGTTTTTCATTTGTGTGTGTGTGTGTGTCTGCCATGACCTGTGTGTGGATGTCAGTGTATAGCATGTGGGTTATGGTGATTAAACTGAGTTCAATAGGCTTACTGGCAAGCAACTTTATATTCTGAGTTATTTCAGTGGCCCATGTTGGTTTATCATTTGGTTGGTTGGTTGGTTGGTTGACTGGTTTTTGGTGTGTATGTGTGTGTGTGTGTGTGTGTGTGTGTGTGTGTTTGTATGTGTGTGTGTGTGTGATCAACCCTGGTGCAGAGACAAGTAGATTCCTGTGGATGTTGGCTAGCCATCCTAGCTAAAAAGTACAACTCTACATTTAGTGAAACAAAAGGGTTTAAATTGATGGAGGTAAAAACCTGAAATCAATCAGTATGCTACACACACTTACACACACATGCACATGCATGCGCACACACATGCGCATATACCATACTAAAAACACAAGTGAATAAATAATAAAAATTAAAAAGGAGAAGCAACAACCACACAGATGTGAAGTTTGGTAATGGATGCTTATTGCAGCTTTATATACAGTGTCAAAATTGAGGCATAACACCAATCTGGATACATAAACTGTAAATACATATAAAATAAAAACAAATATATAACTACATGAGGAAATTATTTGCTGTTTGTCATCACTAAAGACACAAAGATTACACATGTGTATGTGTGTTTTGTTTAAATGCCGTACAAAAGTCTCAAGATTGTATGCCCACTTGCACATCTGTTCATAATGTACATGTAGCCAGAGAGATGGAGAAAAAGAAAAACAGCAGCCTGTGAATTGTAATGACCACAGAACACAGGTAGCATTTACTATTTCTAAAATTCCTACATCCCTGTGAGTTTCAAAATTTATAAAATAAGGCAGCACTACTTTATCATTAACAAAAAAAGAAAACAATTTTACAAAACAGATGAGAACAGCAACTTGCTTTTACCGTCTCTCCGGATGGCAGAGCCCCGTTCTCCATGGCCATACCGAGAGATCTGTCTCACTACCATTTCTCATAATCCTGTTATCATTATCTCCTTAACCAGTTCATAACAGGAAGTGCAGACTCCCAGTCAGGCAAAATACCAGTAAAATTTTCCCAAGGGGAAGAGCTAAGTGGCTGAGCCAGGAAACGTGGTTTGTATTACCAAACACCACTTCTTGTTTACCTCCCCCACCTCTGTTATCCCCTGGGCCAAACTCCATCCCAAAGCCCCAGCTCAACAGATGCACTTAGATTTGGAAAGGAAACAATACCAGCCTGGGGCCTGTTCCCATATAGTAATGGGAGCTGTCCGTTCTCCACACCTGAGATGCTCACAAGTACAACAGGCAGTGGCCATATACTAAGAAGGAATGAGGAGAATAAAATAGTTAAAATCCTTCTCAGCAACCTGTCTCCAGATAGAGAACTGTCCACTGCTAGATACCGCATGCTGAGCTACCATCTACCAATTGTTCCTCACATGTGATGGACCATGCCTCTACCATAGCTTCACACAGATTACCTGTCCCGTCTTTGATTCTTAAAGCAACCTCACAAGGTGAACATAAGTTTCACCATTTTACAAAAAAAATAAAAAATAAAAATAAAAAATAAAAAACCTTTGAGTTCCGAGGGTGAAAACTCATCTGACAAATTCCAATAATGAAAGTCTGAGTTGGTGCCAGCACCTGTATTCTAACGCACAATGCTTTGTGAATTCCACACAAAAGGAGAAACTACCACTAAGGCCAACCCAGATTCAAAGCCTACTGTCCAAGTTTACCTGTAGACTATCCTTTCTCATGGCATACACTTCCTATTCTGTCAACTTCTTATCATCGCTTCACTGAACCTTAGGGTTAGAAACCCACACGGGGTCTACTACAAAAGAAGCTGGATGGAGCTGTAAACTTGACTCAGTATCACTTTCTTATCTTCTAGAAGACTCAAGTTCAGCCATACCACCCAGGTTATTTTGTTCATATCTACCTATAACTCTAGCTCCAGGGTATCCAATACCCTCTTCTGACCCCTAAGGCACCTGCACATATTTGTGCATACATATAGAAATGCCTATATATATATATATATATATATATATATATATATATATATATACACCATTTTTAAACTGGTGTGTCCACTGACTCCTCAGAGCACTAAATGAACTTGTTAAATCAAATATCTAACATGAAATAGACAAATTCAGGTGACAGCAGATGCTGGTGAGGATGTGGAGAAAGAGAAACACTCCTCCATTGTTGGTGGGATTGCAAGCTTGTACAACCACTCTGGATATCAGTCTGGCGGTTCCTCAGAAAATTGGACATAGTACTACCAGAGGATCCCGCAATACCTCTCCTGGGCATATATCCAGATGTTCCAACCGGTAAGAAGGACACATATTCCACTATGTTCATAGCAGCCTTATTTATAATAGGCAGAAGCTGGAAAGAACCCAGATGTCCCTCAACAGAGGAATGGATACAGAAAATGTGGTACATTTACACAATGGAGTACTACTCAGCTATTAAAAAGAATGAATTTATGAAATTCCTAGGCAAATGGATGGACCTGGAGAGCATCATCCTGAGTGAGGTAACCCAATCACAAAAGAACTCACATGATATGTATTGACTGATAAGTGGAGATTAGCCAAGAAACCTAGAATACCCAAGATACAAGATACAATTTGCTAAATACATGAAACTCAAGAAGAACAAAGACCAAAGTGTGGATACTTTGCCCCTTCTTAGAATTGAGAACAAATCACCCATAGGAGTTACAGAGACAAAGTTTGGAGCTGTGACGAAAGGATGGACCATCTAGAGACTGCCATACCCAGGGATCCATCCCATAATCAGCCTCTAAATGCTGACACCATTGCATACACCAGCAAGATTTTGCTGAAAGGACCCTGATATAGGGTCCTCTCTTGTGAGGCTATGCTGGTGCCTGGCAAACACAAAAGTGGATGCTCACAGTGAGCTATTGGATGGAACACAGAGCCCCCAATGGAAGAGCTAGAGAAAGTACCCAAGGAGCTAAAGGGGTCTGCAACCCTATAGGCGGAACAACAATATGAACTAACCAGTACCCCCGGAGCTTGTGTCTCTACCTGCATATGTATCAGAAGATGGCCTAGTCGGCTATCATTGGGAAGAGAGGCCCCTTGGTCTTGCAAACTTTATATGCCTCAGTATGGGGGAATGCCAGGGCCAAGAAGTGGGAGTGGGTGGGTAAGGAAGTGGGGGGTGGAGTCTGGGGGACTTTTGGGATAGCATTTGAAATGTAAATGAAGAAAATACCTAATTAAAAAACTAAATTAAAAAAATTTTTTTTTAAATTTTAAAAATTTAAAAACAGAAATAGACAAGCATGATGGGAGGACTTAAGAATGAGAACACATATGATGAGAAAATAAAAAGGAAAATCCTGGGAGTTAAAGGTTTAATTTGGGGTGGGGGGAGGGGAACAAAGTAGGGAGTATTCATGGACAACTGACAATGGAATTATCAACCCTGATTAACGTGTCTGCAACATAACTCTTATACCTAAGGCTCAGATACCATCAAAGAAGGGGGACAAAGAAAGATTCTAAGAACAAATGCCCAACTGGACATCTGCTAAAAGATACTCTCTTCTATCTATGGCAGGGAATGTGCACATATGAAATCTCAACAATATGGATGCCTAAACAAGACCTTCACAATGACAATGTTAGCTGACATTTCAAGGTAGATGGGGGAAATTTCACAAGACTCCACCCCTAGGTAAAGATCCCCAGGCAACTAGTAACTGATGAGAGAGAGAGAGAGAGAGAGAGAGAGATAGAGAGAGAGAGAGAGAACCAGTCATCTCCAGAGATGAGCTCCTGATAGGTTATCCAATCCCGAGTGTCCAATGGACTCAGCAGGTTTCTTTACATATATGTATGTATGTGTGCCAGTAATAATTTTAGAGGGTGCTGTGAATGTGAGAAGTAATTGGGAGGGGAACAACAGTCTGGTGAGTTTTGCCTTTGTCATTTCCAACCTCCCGACTCAGCCCTTGTTGCACATCTCTGTATGCCAGCCCAACCTGATAATTAATTTTATGTTTGTGCAAGATGTCCAAAGAAAGACAGCCAGAGGGTGGAAGGTGGCCCCTGCCCCTGGTTGTCTTTTTGCCTGTCCTCTGTCCCAAGATGAGGGTTGCCCTACTGCATCATTAAGAAGGCCAAGCTGGGGCACTGGTCCACAGGAAGAAGTGCACCACTCTTGCCCTCACACAGGTTAACTTGGAAGACAAAGGTACTCTGGCTAAACTGGTAAAAGCTATTAGTTCACATTGAGTTCACATTGCCAAATTGGGAAAAGGCAAAGGAAAAAAAAAAAAAAACCTCGCCACTAAACTGGGTTAAATGTACACTGCTTAGTTTTCGGCACATAAATTTAATTATAAAATCATCCTTAAAAAAGAAGATGAAAGAAGAGGGGGAGGAAAAGAAAGAGGAGGAGGAGAAGGAGGAGGAGGAGGAGGAGAAGGAGGAGAAGGAGGAGAAGGAGAAGAAGAACAA
Organism: Mus caroli; assembly: GCF_978045245.1. Classification (NCBI taxonomy): domain Eukaryota; kingdom Metazoa; phylum Chordata; class Mammalia; order Rodentia; family Muridae; genus Mus; species Mus caroli. Next base: position 73,250,123 of record NW_028227266.1, read on the forward strand.
GAAGAAGAAGAAGAAGAACAAGAACAAGAAGAACAAGAACAAGAAGAACAAGAACAAGAAGAACAAGAACAAGAAGAAGAACAAGAAGAAGAACAAGAAGAAGAACAAGAAGAAGAAGAACAACAACAAGAAGAAGAAGAACAAGAAGAAGAAGAAGAAGAAGAAGAAGAAGAAGAAGAAGAAGAAGAAGAAGAAGAAGAAGAAGAAGAAGAAGAAGAAGAACAAGAACAAGAACAAGAACAAGAACAAGAACAAGAACAAGAACAAGAACAAGAACAAGAAGAACAAGAAGAACAAGAAGAACAAGAAGAACAAGAAGAACAAGAAGAACAAGAAGAACAAGAAGAAGAAAGAAGAAAGAAGAACAAGAACAAGAAGAACAAGAAAAGCAAGAAGAACAAGAACAAGAACAAGAAGAAGAGGTAGTAGTAGTAGTAGTAACAAGAGTAATATTACATAACTTCATCCCACAACCAAGGAAAGCAAATTCTAGTGAAATCAATATTTCCTAACCTAAGTACCAGGAAGATCTGGAATGCAATCAAACACCCAGAACCTCACACTGGAATATTTTTCATTTATATAGTTGCATTGCAACCCAATTGCCAGAAAATGCCATGTGGTTGTTTATGGTTCTGAGGGAGGGAGTATCTTTTCCTTGTGGTGTGACCTCTGACAAGTTGCTCATATTCCAGTAAACAGCCTCCTGTCTACACTGTCAAACAACTCTAACTACATTTAGTGGATCACACACATATACACTCACACACAAAAAAAGAGATGAAAGAAGAGGGGCCCTGTTAAGAAGAATAAAGGTTTCAATAGAAGATGAAGAGAGGATGAAAGAGGGAAATGGAGGGCTAAAATGACTAAAACTTACTACATCTACATATGAAACTGTGAGACAATAAAATAGCAGAAATTAAAAGTTATTTATGTGCATAAGTTGAAAGGCATTATAAAAGATATTGACTGCTGCAATTTGACACTACTAAATCCGAAGCATGATAAAATGTCATGCACAATACCCACTTGGCATAACGTGATCATCACACTACCTCAGATCTCTGATGATCTCATCCTGCTAGGAAGAGCTGTACCAGTGGCCCATGTGTCAATGACAACACAACATGAGACATAACTTTACCCTCTTCCTATCATACTATCTAGATCACTGGACTCACCTGTCACTTCTCTCTCTTCAGCACAGACTTCTTTCCATAAAGGGCTCAGAAAGATTTTTCTTACCTTTCACTGATTTGAATAAAAGGAAATATATTCATTGTTATCCAATGATGGACAAAATTACCTAAACCCACTATAACTGACCATCTTAAGTATGTGGTCTGAAAAGAAGAGGGCAGAGACTACTAAAATGCTCACTACATCCAAACAGGGTAAAGACCAGATCACCTCCCAAATCCTACTGAATAGCTCATTCCCCAATGAGAACTTACTCCATAGCTTCATCTCCACCAGGCACTTCCCCTTCACTCAAGATGTGGACAGCTACATTTCATTTTCAGAGCACACTTAGAAAATTCATCTAGTGGCAAGACTTTTCCTATCTCTCTCCCTAACTTACACATTTATGAATGTTCTCAAGAGAGAAAAACTAAACTTTTTCTACATATAATGACCCATATGTGGTCAAAATATACTCCCATGTGCAAAGAGAAACATCAATTATTGTTTTTATATGTAAATGTTCTTTCCAAATCTACCTAATACAGGGCAACAGAACCAAAAGGGGCTAAATTTGGCCCAATCATGTGGACTCATAAATAGTGTTACAGTTACAAAACTTTAACAAGTCATCTTAACTTTAAATAAGTCATCTTACTTTCTTAAAAACTCAATATTTCTTTTTTTTATTGATAGTAAATCATAGGGTTTTTTAATTGGATACTTTCTTTATTTATATTTCAAATGTTTTCCCCTTTCCATGTCTCCCCTTTGGAAGCCCCCTACCCCATCTCCTCTCCCCCTGCCTCTATAAAGGTGCTTCCCCACCCACGGACCCACATCCTCCTGCCCTGACATTCCCCTACACTGATGCATCAAACACCCTCAGGCCCAAGAGCTGCTCCTCCCACTGATGTCCAACAAGGCCATCCTCTATCACATATGTGGCCAGCACCATATGTGGCCAGTCGCTCCATGTGTATTCTTTGGTTGTTGGTCCAGTCCCCAGGAGCTCTGGGATATCTGCACTGTTGCTCCCTCCATGGGGCTGCAAACCCCCTCAGCTCCTTCATTCCTTCTCCATCTCCTCCATCAGGGACCTCCAAGCACAGTCAAGTGGTTGTCTGTGAGCTTCCTCCTCTGTATTTGTCAGGCTCTGGCAGAGCTTCTCAGGAAACAGCCACATCAGGCTCCATCAGCACTTCCTGGCATCTGGGTTTGGTGGCTGTATATGGGATGGATCCTCAGGTGGGGCGGTCTCTGGATGGCCTTTCCTTCTGTCTCTGCACCACTCTTAGTCTCCATATTTCCTCCTGTGAGTATTTTGTTCACCCTTATAAAAAGCACTGAAGCATCACATTTTGGTCTTCCTTCTTCTTAGGCTTCATATGGTCTATGAATTGAATTGGGGCTAATATCCACTTATCAGTGAAAACATACTATGTTTGTTCCTTTGTGACTGACTTACTCAGGATGATACTCAAGTTCCATCCACTTGCCTGTGAATTTCATGAAGTCATTGTTTTTAATAGCTGAGTAGTACTCCATTGTGTAAACGCACCACATTTTCTATATCCATTTGTCTGTTGAGGAACATCTAGGCTGTTTTCAGCTTCTGGCTGTTATAAATATGGCTGCTATGAACATAGTGGAGCATGTGTCGTTATTTCATGTTGTAGCATCTTCTGGGTATATGCCCAGGAGTGGTATAGTTGGGTCCTCAGGTAGTACCATGTCCAATTTTCTGCGGAACCACCAGACTGATTTCCAGAGTGGTTGTACCAGCTTGCAATCCCACCAGCAATGGAGGAGTGTTCCTCTTTCTCCACACCATCACCAGGATCTGCTGTCACCTGAGTTTTTCATCTTAGCTATTGACTGGTGTGACTCAATATTTCAAATGCTTCCTATTCTTCCTCAAAATGTCATTCAAGACCACTGCTTACTGAAGGTGCTCATCAATTCAGGGCCTCCTGAATCCTCCCTCTACCACCAACCCACTCGTGCCCCAGTTATTTCTTTGCATTGATGAACAGTGGCTTTCTCCTAGTTCTTTCAGTTGGAATGAGTGCCAGACCATGTCCCTCATTCTTCTTTGTATGGATAGCATGTACATGAGACACTCTGACCCAAACTGTGATGGTAAAGGGATGTAGAGAAAAGAAAATGTAGTTTTTTTTAAAAAAAAAATCATAAAAGTAGGCTTCTATCTATTAACATCTAATATGTGAAATAGTCCAGGCAGCCTTCAAAGCCATCTAGCCATCTGGATAACCCTATTCCATTAATGCATGTAGATATAGGGAAAGGGCCAAATGTAGTTGAGTATGACAATATAAACAAAACCCTTCATCCTCATGAAATCATCAAAGCTGAAAGACACATCTGCCCCTTTGGAGCTGAGGTTTAAGTGCAAAAGGGTAAGAAGGGTAACATATCGGAGAAATAAAGAACAGAGACATGTTTCCAGTAACTCCTGCCTGTGTTCAGACTGACGACATCTAAAAGCTGTATTGGCCGGAACCATTTTGCCATCAATCTGCATGGCAATAGGGACAGAAGTATCAGTAGCACCAGGGCCATGAATATGTGAGCAGCAATAGGAAAATGCCAGCCAGCTGAGGGCCACAGCTGGAGAGATCTTTCTGATTACAGACAGGACTTAGGTGGCATCACGGTCCACTACCTTAGTTAATACTTTTTCTGAAAAATTTATAAATTGGAACCTAACAAAGGTGCCTGGTGAAATGGCATTCAGTTCTGCTGAAATGGTGATTCTTATTTGAGAGTCCACTGATCAATCTGATGCAGTCTTCTGGCCTCCCTGGGATTCTGCTCACACGCAGTGCACACAAACACAAGCAGGCACACACTCAAATGTGTATAAATTGAAAGTCAGTCTTGAGAGCGGCCATACTGTTTTTGTTTAATTTCTCTTGTTTAATGTGACTATATATTTACGTGTGAATCTAAGCTTACATCCCGGACGTCTACAAAGCATAAGCATGTACATAAACAAAAACATGAGAGGCCAAGTCTTTTGTATTTTATCCATTTTATCTATTCATGAAAACCATCGACCTTCTCATAGATCAGGTTGGAAAAAGATTTAAAATGTACTCATAACTTGAAGTGCCAAGGTAGGTTGGTTCCCTAGGAAAGGACCTTCTCAGAGGTAAAGGGGAGAGGGGGAAGGAGGGAGGGGGCCCGTGAGGGTGGGACTGGGAGGAGGTGAGGCTGCAATCAGGATGTAAAGTAAATAGATTGATAGATAGGTAGATGATAGATAGATAGATGATAGATAGATAGATAGATAGATAGATAGATAGATAGATAGATAGATAGATAGATAGAAAAAAATGTCATAGTTTTCAAACAAACATGGAAAAGACATGTGAGAGGCTGGCTTCAACGCTGGGAATCAATGCTAGTTGAGCAGTCGATTGGAATTAAAAATGCATCCAAATTGAGGGACCCAATAAAGAAGAAAGAGGAGGGAGAGGGAGGAACAAAATCATCAAGTCCCCCAGCCTGTGCAGACAGAGAACAGTGTGAAGGGGTTGGCAGCAAGGAACGTGTGTGGGGTCCCTTCTATGCATCTGCTTCTGGTTTGAAATCAGAGACTTTGGAACGGAAAGGTTATCTTGGAAGCTCAACTTGGAGAAGAAATAAAGTTAACTTAGTAACCAGAAGACCACACTGAGAAATTCAGCCACCAAGGCAGCTAAGAAAAGGTGTGTGCCCCAACTGGAAACTTGAAAGATACGTGGAGTACGTTTCCTTAGCTGGAGAAAGTGGAAGACAATGGCAAGGATTCCACAAACTGACAAGAGTGTGTGCAGAACTGTGCATCACTGCTCAGCCTACTCAGGCCATCTCATAATACTGCCACTAGGAAAACAAACAGGGTTAGGAGACTTAAAAATAACATTGTCCAGCTCGGTATATGGTAGAGCACATGTCAAGTATAAATAAGACCTTGGGTTTGATTCCTAGCAAGCACTGCATTAGCCAAGCACCCACCTATGAGCCCCAGCGTTCAGGAGGTGATAGCCAAAGATTCAGGAATTTGAGGTCATTCTTGGCTACAAAAGGACTTTGAGGCCATGCTGGGTCACATGTGATCTTGATCCAACAACAACCAAGTCTTATCAGGGACTGGAGATGACCCAGCATTTAGGAGCACTTAATGGCTCTTGTAAATGAATCAGGTTCAGTGCCCAGCACCCACATCTGAACCTGATGCAGTTTCTGACCTCCATGGGATTCTGCTCACACACAGTGCACACAAACACATGCAGGCACACACTCACGTGCACATAAATTGAAAATTAAATATTGTCTCAAATAATAGGAGTGCCTCGATGTTGAAGACTGCCAAGAGGCTGCTGTGAACAAAGGCTAGAGGAACAGGGCTGAGGGATGGGAGTGGGAGTGGGGTGAGAGGGTGAGGAGGAGATTGCCTCTTTGGGATCTAGAGAAAGATGCAAGTGTTTAGAAGAGCAGAAATTAAGGGGTGAGGTTTTTGTCGAGAACAACTTAGCTTATAGGTAAGCCTTTCCGTTCTATATGTGATTTGGGATAGTTACATGAAGTGATCTCTATTGAGAAAGATTAGGACAGAGTTATGTTATGAAAGAATTAGAACTGGTCAGAGACCTGGAAGCACTGGTTAGGAAAGACACAGCTGAAGTCACAGAGTGTCCTGCAACACAGTGGCTATCAGAAGTTATGAAGTTCTACAGACACAAAGATGTACACTTTTGTAAATTTTTCCAACAGCATTCACTAGGCTGTGCATCGAGACCATGTGTAAGGGGCCTCTATCATGAACATCAATGGAGCTAGGACGGCACGTGATCGAGGATGCTCAAGCCTCAGGAAGGGGTTTGGTTCCAGCTTCAAAACCACAAACTGAACCTAAGCAGTAGAGGTGTACATGGTATGGCTAAGAGGACAGTTGTTAATGAACAACAATGATTTTAGGCTGGTCTCAAAGGAAATCAGAAGACAGGCTAACAGCTGAGGAGTACATGAGTTCAACAGAGAGATGTCAGTAGGAAGCTGTGTTCAGAAAAGACTGGGAAGCTTGGTGTTTGTGACTTTTCATTTCTGTGATAAACGCCATGACAAAGGCAACTTATAGAAGAAATTTTATTTGCAGCTTACAGTTTCAGAGGATTATAATCTATGACCCTCATGGTGGGAGAACATGGTAGCAGGCAGGAAAGCATGGTGCTGGAGCAATAGCTGAGAGCTGACATTTTGATGCACACATATAAGGCAGAGAGAGTTAACTTGAAATGGCATGGGATTTTTTGAAACTTCAAAGCCCACCCCTCCCCCCATAACAGAACTGCTCCAAAGTACCATCTCCCAATTCTTCCAAATACTTCCATCATGGGAGACCAAGTATTAAAACATACAAGCCTATGGGGGTGGGGGGGGGTCATTCTCATTCCAACCATCACACGTGGTGTGAACTTTAAAACAGAAGGGATGTTGGGAAAAGAAAGAGAAACAGTATCAGAAGAAATGTGGAAAATGGAAGATGCTACAAAGGAGACATGTGTGGCCTCTTTCAGAGGTATACAAGACAGTGATGTTTCCAGATGGGAAATAGTCTGTGGTTAGGGGCATAAATACCAGGTAGGGGACTGGGGTACCAGCAACACAGTGAGAAAGATGGAGAGGAAAGTCCAGGGTGAAAAGTAGAATTGAAGAGGAAGTCACCCCTGAGAATTACAGAGATGGAAGATAAATGGGAGACTGGTAATAGAGAAGGAGTATATCTATGCCACCTGAGACCTTAAAATTGAATTAACTGGCAATACTTCAGAATCCCAGAAAAGGCTAAAGGTGACAGAGTTGTGGGTTCCAACCCCACAATTGCTCTCCATGTTATCCCTGTTCAGCAACTGCCCCCAAAGCCCTGACAATTCTACCCCAGTGGCCTGAGCATCTCAGGTGTTGTGACCAATTTTGTTAGGGTTGGCTGTAAACAGTGAGTATCATGAAACTTCTTTTTTCTCATTTAACCCTGGCATGTCGGTGACTTTCCTACTGAGCTGTAGTTTATCTTTCCCAGGGTTAGTGGAGACTCTATAAAGCTGTGATTGCTTTTACCAACCAATTTAGTTAGGTTACAACCTGCCTCGCAGTTCTTCGGTTTCATAATCTGAGAAGGAAATAAATTGTAGATGCCAATTTCTCCTCTTCTCCTGTCTGCTTATGGTCAAGTGACCCGGATAAATTAGGCTGCTAATGTCACATCATCATATGCAGTAGCATCTAGACTTTCCATCTACAATTAGCTAGAAGTTTTAGAGTTGGCACTGCAAATATTTCTCATTTTAACATCCCTGCCTGTTCCACAGTAAGTTTTAAGTATTTTTGCCAATTGTGACTAAATGCTTTCTGGGGGTTTTATTTCGTAGCATTATGGTTAACCATCTCATTTACAAGACCAGATACTTACAGACTTCCTTGTTTTCTTCATTCATTTAATCTTTGATCTTTTTGTATATATCTGTCACAAGTGACATAGTAACCCAGAAAATATGTGATCTTACCCACTCTGGAAATGCCTAGATGACATTTTCTGCTTGTTCACATTAATTCTTCTGTCACGAATAATTTTTAAAAATTCAATATGAAGAGGATGTGTCTACCTTGTGCCTACCTCCAGAACTTCAGGGATTTTTGTCTGTATGCTCAGAAGTCTAATCCTTAGTGACAAGAGAGGGGGTTCTGTGGACATAAAACTTGTACTGACTGTGATTGGTAAGGAGTTAAATTACAGGGCCAGACAGAAAGCTCACTCAGGGTCCTAGAGAGACAGGACACTTTCTGCTTGTATTGGGGAATCCTGGAGAGAAGCAGGATAAATTGGTCACTACAGGGCAAGTATCTTCCTAGTCTTTCTCTGAGTAAATAGTTGTTCTTGTCTGGGGTTCAGGTCATAGGTTTTGATCAGAAAATGATGGGGTGAATGTTATTTCAAGGTTCTCATCAACAGCTATGAGCACTTGTTAGTGGAATCTTTAAGAAGCTTTGATGAATCCAGACAGGTCCTAAAAAGAAATTCAGAGTGTCTCTCCACAGTCTCAACAAGCTCATTGGTTGCTGGTGTATATACAGTTTTTATGGTTATTCCCTACCTCTGCTTTAATGGAAGTGTCTTTCTAAAATGCTCAACAACATGAAACTCAATGACTTCAGGCATATTATTTTACAAAAGACAGGTTAAAATGTAAAAGAAAGCAAATGTGTTTTAAGTCAATGAAAGTTAAAATTGTTTGCAAATAATTAAGTTTAACTAATTTGGTAGTAGACATCTTTCCAAACATCATTAGCCTCATCAATCTACAGATACAAGTGTGGCCATATTAAAGAAAATGCCTATGCATTATTGGTTCTTGCTTCCAAACCCAAAGCCCCAGTACCCTACCAGTGCTTCCTGGGTTAGATAGGAACTCCATGTGCTCTTCTGAGATTTTCTTTTCTGAATCTGTTCATAGAATTCAAGGAGGGGAGGAGTTGCAAGCGGTTCTCATGGAGGTCTCCTAAGAGACTCATGAGCTTCATGATTGCCTACTATGTTCATAGTGGTGTTCATAGACCAAAACTCTTAAGGATTCAAACCTCACAGCCAGTCCATCTCAAGGCTGCAATGGTCTAGGGAGGTGCTCTATCTGTGAAGTCATTGTTCTACAAGCATGCAGGCCTATGCTGGCTACTTTTGTCAGCTTGACACCAACCTGGCATATCTTGGAAAATGGAATCTCAACTGAAGAATTTCCTCCAACAGAGAAAAGGCCTATGGATACATCTCTTATCTGGTAGTTGAATGTGGGAGGACCAAGCCCAGTGTTGCTGGTGCTCCCTCTGGAAGCTCCTAAGATACTTAAAAATTAAAAGTGAGCAAGCCATGAGTCTTAGTCAGGGACTAAGTCAATGACTAAAAAGCAACTTGGTGCTTATTACTGGAGGAAGTCAGGACAGGATCTCAAGCAGGGCTGAAACCTGGAGGCAAAAGCTGGTGCATAGGGCATGAAGGGGTGCTGCTTGCCGTGGCTTCCTCAGCCTGCCTTCTTGTAGAACCCAGGACTACCAGACTAGGAGTAGCACCACACACAAAGGGCTGGGCCCTCCCCCCATAGATCACTAATTGAGAAAATATCTTAACAGCTGAATCTCATGGAGGCATTTCCTCAACTGAGACTTCTTCCTCTCTGATGACTCTAGCCTGTGTCAGGTTGACACACAAAACCAGTCAGTGCATTGTGGGAAGGAAACAAACCAGTAAGCCATGTTCCTCTGAGGCTCCTGCTCCAGCTCCTGCTCAGCCTCCTGCCTTGAGTCCCTGCGTGGCTTCTCTCAGTGCCAGATAAATTATAAGTAAAAATAAACCTTTGCCTCCCCAAGATGATTTTATCAGTGTTCTATCAAGGTTAAAAAACAAACAAACAAAAAAGCCAGTTAAAATAGACCTAAATTTAAGCCCTACATTTTAAAAGGGGGTAGGACATGGTGACACATGTTTACAATCCCAGTACTAGAGAGGCCAGCCAGTCAAGTCAAATTGATGAGGTTAAGATTCAGGGAAAGACTCTGTCTCAATACATAAGGTAGAAAACAATTTGTATGTGTGTGTGTGTGAGAGAGAGAGAGAGACAGAGAGAGAGACAGAGACAGAGACAGAGACAGAGACAGAGACAGAGAGAGACAGAGAGAGAGAGACAGAGACAGAGAGAGACAGACAGAGACAGAGAGAGAGACAGAGACAGAGAGAGACAGAGACAGAGAGACAGAGACAGACAGAGAGACAGACAGAGAGACAGAGACAGACAGAGAGACAGAGAGATGATATTATCCTCACTCCTACACATGAATGAGGATTTATGTGCACTGGCATGCACACAAAAGAAAGGCATGGGTGCTGAAGAGATTGTTCATCAACTAAGACTGCTTACAACCCCTGCAAAAGACCCAGATTTCTATTCCCAGCACCCATATGGTGGCTCACAACTGCCCATAACTCCAATTCCAGGAAATCCATCACTCTCTTTTACTTCCAAGGGTTCCTGCACACATGATACACAAACACTCAGACACATATTCATATACATATTTCTTTTTCTTTTCAGAATTCTGAAGTGAGACTAAAGTTTATTTATTTATTTATTTATTAAGATTTATTTATTATTCTAAGTACACTGTAGCTGTCTTCAGGCATACCAGAAGAGGGAGTCAGATCTCATTATGGATGGTTCTGAGCCACCATGTGGTTGCTGGGATTTGAACTCAGGAACTTTGGAAAAGTAGTCAATATTCTTAACCGCTGAGCCATCTCTCCAGCCCTACATTCTTTTTAAATAACAAATTAGCCTCAGCTAAATAAATAAATCTCAAAACAAGTGTTTAAAAACGAAGGAAAGACAGTGATGGCCCTGCCCAACCTAGAGGAGGCAGTCACACTGCACAAGGAACTTACCTCCACATAGGGATGACTTATAAACCAGCAGCTAACATCACTTGGTGAGAAGAAAAGCTGAAGGCCTTCTGAAGATCTGGAACATGATGCCTACATTCATTACTTTTATTCAACAGACTTCTGGAAATTCTAGCCAGAACAATCGGGAAAGAAGAAGGAGACATGGAATCAAATTAGGATAAGGCCTAAGTCGCCATTTGCAGATGGTATTATTGCCTTACATTTAGATCCCTCTTGAATCCTACTGAGGAACAGAATAAATAAACTCAGCAGTGATTCTGGATACAAAAACTATGTGCTAATACCAAAAGCATTTTTGTATGCCAACAACAAATGATCTTACATGTATAAAGAGCTACAAAAGCAGTAGACAAAGCCATCTTGAAAAGAAGTATGAAGTGGGAGGCATGATACCACTGACTTCAATATACACTACAAAGTTATTGTAATCAAAAAAGTATGGTTTTGACATTTCAAAAACACACATCAACAAATAAAACAAAATAGAGATCTAAGAAGTCAGACCAAACATACATGGCCAGTTGGTGACTGACAAAAGACTAGGATCCAACACTGGGAAAAGGACCATTTTTTTTAAACAAATAGAAATGGGGAATTTGGACATTCAGATGCAAGAGAATGAACTAGACCACAATAAGGGCAAATTACCTACAGAGGGCATAATACATTATATTCTGAGTTACTTTTTTTAAAAGTGTGTGGTGTGTCTGTGTGTGTGTGTGTGTGTGTGTGTGTGTGTGTGTGTGTGTGTGTGTACAGTATACACAGAAGCCAAAAGAGAGTAATGAACCCCTGGAGCTGAAGTTGCAGTTGTAAGCTACTAACATGGATTCAAACTTAGATCCTCAAGAAGAGCGATCAGTGCATGCTTATTAACTGTTGAGCCATCTTTCCGACCCCGAGATTGCTCATTTCTATCTTTCAGTTGTTTTTATTCCTATTTTTATTTACAATTTCATTCTGTGTTGCATTATTGTGTTTTAACTTGTGTATTACCAGACAAGACCTCACAACATCCCCTTCCTTTTCTCCCCAGGCAGTGCTTCCTCTATCGTGTCCTCAGGCCTGTCACTCACACAATTTTGCTTTCTTTCTCCTTCACACTCTACTCCATCTTCTCTGTTTATCACATCCCTTCTTAACATCACTATTTAAATGTCATCGATACCCCTAGCTCTTAGAAAAAGAAAAACTACAGTTTTCCCAACCAACACCCTAGCTCTCTAGCTCTGAACTTCACTGGAGATGTTCTGAATTGCGCACATGCCTCCCACTGCAAGCTAACACAAGTACTGCTTACTGTTAAATCTTTCTGTCTATTACTGCAATCAGCGGCTCCCCTAAACAGCAGGAGGGAACACAATTCCAAGGAAGGAAAACTCACCAGGAGAACTCATGTGAAATAAAATCAGCAAAGCAAATAATAGGAAAAAGAGAAAACATAACAACTGAATAGCACACTCTTCCCATCAGATGTTCAAAACACAACCAAAAAAAAAACACAGATACAAGACAACAACCCACCATGAAGTCTCCACAAGCTCACTTCCTCGATGCCCCAAACCACAGATAATGAGATGGCTGAAATGCCAGAAAAAGATTTCAGAGCCCTACTTTCAAAAAAAGATCAATAACCATATAAAGAATTCAAATAAGCAGACAAAGTAAAGAAATCAATTCAGAACCTAGGCCAGAAAGTTACCACAGTGGGCAAAATGGTCACTAACTTGGAAGAGATTAAAAAAAAAAAAAAAAAAAAACATGAAGAAAAAACTTCAGGGAGGAAATTGAAACTCAAAAAGAACCAAACAGAAATTCTGGAAATTAAAGATTCGATCAATAAAATGAAATGACACACTGGGAAACATTATCTATAGACATGACAAAGCAGAATGGATTTCAGGAATGGAAGAGAAGTCAAAATAAATTAAAACAGGTATTCTTAACAATCAATTAATAAGCATGACTGAAACTACCAAGGGCTTTGGCATATGTTCAAAAGACCAAACCTAAGAATTGATAGAGTACGGAGAAGAGAGAAGACAAAGACAATTTATTCAATATAATTATTGCATAAGTTTTTTTTAAAGAGAGAGAGAGAGAGAGAGAGAGAGAGAGAGAGAGAGAGAGAGAGAAATAGATATTTAAGAGGCATTTAGAACTACAAATAGTCATGGGTCCAAAAGAATTTCTCCATATCTATCACCAAGATGTCAGAAATACAAAGCAAAGAAATGATAGTAAGAGCTGTAAAGGATAACGGGAGCCAGCCAGCCAAGGCAAAAGACAAAGTAAGGTCAGATTCCTTGTCGACAACAGGAAATTGTGGAGTGCTATGCTTCTGCTTCAAGCCCCCCGAAAGTAAGTAACTGTTGAGCAAAATTGCTATACCCAGCTGAGTCATCTCTTAAAATAGATGGGGAAATGTTATCATGACAAGGTAAGCATAAATTAAAGTAACACAAGCCATCATTGCAGACAACACATAAAGAAATATTATATACATGGAGGAACAAAGACATTCCAAGCATGAGTGCATAAGAGAGAAGAAACTTTACAGGAGAAACAGCTGAGCAGAGGAGTGGTAGGAAGACAACGTAGCATGCCCATCATGACAAACGGCAAATCCTTAGCAGGTAAGGAATAAAAGACTATCCAAAATGCTGCCATCCATAACAAAAACCAACAATAGGTAGATAGATAGATAGATAGATAGATAGATAGATAGATAGATAGATAGATAGATCACCTCAGTGTTCTAGAAAAAAGAAGGTTATGGCAAATGCAAGTGCAGTACATGGTAAACAATAATAAACGCTGGGATAAACTAATAGAGACAAAAATGACAATTTATAGAATCAACCAAACAAATACTTGATTCAGTAAAAAGATAAGACTGAGAAATCCCTGGCAAATACAGGAACATAATAAAAAGTTCATACATCATGACTAGATTGGTGACATCCCAGAAATACAAGGTTAGTTCAATATATGCAAATCACTAAATGTAACATGCTGTATCAGTAGACTTAAGGACATACATCACATGGCCATCTCAATAGACACATAAATAGTACTTGAAAATTTTTAAATGTCCTTTCTAATAAAAGTCCTAAAGAAACTAGAAATAAAAGGAATACATCTCAGTCTATTTAGGCTGTATATAACAAAATGCCTTAATTGGGGTTTTATTGCTGTAAAGAGACTTCATGATCATGGCACCTCTTATAAAGGACAACATTAAATTGGGGCTGCCTTACAATTTTAGAGGCTTAGTCCATTATCATCATGGCAGGAATCATGGCAGTTCAGAGGCCGGCATGGTGCTGGAGCAGGAGTTGAGAGTTCTACCTCTTAATCCACAGGCAGCAGAAGGAGACTGTGTCCCCCACTGGGCAGAGCTTGAGCATAGAAGACCTCAAAGTCCACCTCCACAGTGACACACTTTCTCCAACAAGGCCACAGCTACTCCACTCCCTATGAGCCAAGCATTGAAACACATGCGTCTATGGGGGCCACACCTATTCAAAGCACAACACAAACCTATAGTCAATATTTAACTAAATGGGGAAGAGACAAGATGACTGCCTCTAAGCCTAAGTCAAGGAAGTGTACCCACTCTCTCCACTAACTCAGTATAGCATTCAAAAATCTTAGCTACATTAATAGGAGAAGAAAAAGGATGTAAATGAATAAAATGGAAGCGAAAGGCATCAGTTTATCTCTATTTGCAGAAAATGTGATTCTATACTTAAAATTCACTAAAGATGCCACTATAAAACTCTTAAATTCCACATATACAAAAAAGTCAAAAGATACAAAATCAGTACCCTTTTTATATACTACACTTGCCAAGAAAGAAATTAGAGAAAGCGCCCATTCATAATAGTATCACAAATAAGATAACACCTAGGAGTAAAGATAATCAAAAAGATAAAAGGCATCTGTGATGAATACTTTAACACACACACACACACACACACAAAAAAAAAATAGGAATTAAAGAAGGCAGTAGACCAAGGACCTCCTAAACTCACACGTTAGCAGGATTAATGTTGTGAGCCTAACTATATTATCTAAGTTAATCTACAGATTCAACACAATCTCTATCCAAATTCCTGGGGTGTTTGTTCTTCCCAAAACTAGAAAAAGAAAGCATTGAGTTCATCAATCATAAAATTCAAAAGCACAAAAAAGCCCAGAGAGCTACAACAATCTCAGGCAGAAAGAACATGGCTGCTCACCTTGGATCACACTCGATCTCAAGTTATACTACAGATCCATAGTGACAAAGGTAACAATACTGGCAAGCAAATTAACATTTAGAGAATGTCCTCTTAGACCCATGGATGAACCTTGTTAGTGGAACCATTTGGGAAAGATTGGGAGATGTGGCCTTGTTACAGTAGGTGTAACCTTCCTGGAGGAAGTATGTCACTAGGAGATAATGGGGGCTTTGAGGTTTCAAAAGTACAAGCTAGTCCCAGGTTCAGGCCTG
Source organism: Mus caroli (assembly GCF_978045245.1). Classification (NCBI taxonomy): domain Eukaryota; kingdom Metazoa; phylum Chordata; class Mammalia; order Rodentia; family Muridae; genus Mus; species Mus caroli. Next base: position 73,265,323 of record NW_028227266.1, read on the forward strand.
GTCTGTCTATCTAATATCTATCTATCTATCTATCTATCTATCTATCTATCTATCTATCTATCTATCTATCTATCTACCTACCTACCTACCTATCACCTATCTATCTGTCTATTTGTCTACCTATCATCTTTCTATCTATCTATCTATCTTTCTGTCTATCTATGCCTGTTGCCTATAGATTAGGATGTAAAGCTCTTAACTGCTGCTCCAGCACCATGCCTGTCTGCTTCCTGCCATGATGATCATGCACTAACCCTCTGGAACTGTAAGGAAGCCCCCAGTCAAATGCTTTTTTCTGTAACCTTGGCTGTGGTGTCTCTTCATAACAATCAAACAAAAAGACACCCACATATGTATGAACATCCTAATTTTGACAAAAATATCAAAAATGTGTATTAGAATAAAACCTACTCAACAAATTGTACTGGCAAAACTGAATATTTATCTGCAGGAGAATGAAATTAGAGTTAGAACTATGTCTCTCATTAACACAAAAATCTTTCCAAACTGGGTCCATGAGTTTAGTATAAAACCTTAAATGCCAAAAACTGATTGTGGAAACATACAAAAATTCTTCAAGTTACAGGCAAAGGCAAAAGACTTTCTGAAAAAGGATTCTGATGGAATTAACCCCAAGAATGGACAAATGGGATTACATAGAACTAAAACCTTCTGCTAACCTAAGAAAACTACCACCAGAGAGAGCTGAGAGACTATGGGTGGGGGGGGGTCTTATCCAGGTATCCATTAGGCAGGGATTCAATATCTAGAATAATATCTAAAGAACTACAAAAATTAAATACCCCCAAACAAATTTTCACTCAATAAATGGACTAATAAACTGAACTGACAGTTCTCAAAGGAAGACACCCAAATGGCCAATACTTAAATTTTAAAGTGTTCAGCATCTTTAACATTTAGGGGAATGTAAATCAAAATTGGTTGGGGACCCCATTTTACTCCAGTAAGAATTATTATCATCAAGAAAACAAATGACACACATGCTCACATGCTGGCAAAGATGTAGAGAGAGGGAACCCCTTCCTCACTGTTCATGATGTTGTACAGTGATGTTGGAACTATAGAAAACAGTGTAAATGATTCTCAAAAAATTAAAAATAGAACTACCTTATGACTTAGTCATACCACTTCTGGGCATATACCCCAAAACATTCTATATCCCACCATAGAAATACCTGTACATCCGTGTTCATTGCAGCTCGTTTGATCTTCACATATCGATAAGCTTCCAATACACTATAGTAAATAATTCCATGTTATTCTGGGTGGGTTCTATGGAATCCAGTCAAGCCCTGGGCAATAGATAAAAAGATAGAGAAATCTCTTACAAAGCAAAAAAAAGTTGCTCCAAATAAAAAGAAAATGTGTACAGTGCCCAAAAGCCTCCCAAGTTTGTGGTTGATTTGACTGAAAGAGCCATTTTCAATGAAGTGAAAGGAGACTTTTTCCCGGGAAGCCCCTTCAGCATCTCATCTGTGCATGCTTGCTTGCTCAAGCACATTTTTTTTGTTTCCTTGTTCACTGCTCTCTATTTATCTGTCCTTCCAAAGCATCCTAAAAGTAGAAATTGTCTTTTGGTCATGTACATCATTGTCTGCGCATGGGTCTTTGAACTTAGTCAATGCATTGATGCCCCTTATCACAGGAAGTATAGATGTGAGTCTAAAGAAATCCCTAGCCCCTCATGAGGAACAATGACAGTTTCCTTTTAGGAATAGAGGAGTGGGTAAGGGGAAGGTCTCATTTTGGTTCTTGTTACTGTATTATGTAGCCTCAAAATATCTCTATATACACAAGATTTGCCCTGTCAACATTCTTTCATGGAGTCATGAAGGACTAACAAAACCCCATCAGGCCTTATGGGCAGCTAACAGATGTTGGAAAAAAAGAGAGGCATTTTTTTCACTGGTATAGCCACTGGTAAGGTGGCTTCACTTCTGTAAACAATTCCTCACCCATGTTTCTGTAAGCAATCCTAGTAAAACTCATTCAAAAAAAAATAAGACATGAAAATAGAAGGAAGACTAGATAGAAAGAAGAAAGTGATTGGAGAGAATGAGATGGAAACAGGAGAGAGTAACGGGGAAAGTACATGATCAAAATACATTGTATACATGCATGAAATGTTATAATGAAGCCCATTATTATTCAAGATTATTATATGATCATATAAAACTTTACTCAAAGGGGAGTGTCTAGTGAGTTCTGCCAACAGGAGTCATCTGACAAGCTTGTTCTGACCTGGTGGTTCTCCAATTTGTATTTATGCCCTACACATACCTCTTCCATCAAAATATGCCATGCACAACTAAAAGATATTGAATCAAATATTAATGCCCAAGATGCCCATGCATTTTTGTAATGCCTTTAGCCTCCCACACAGAGGATTTTAATGCACTCTTATAAATTTAGTTCAGCCCAGGGCAATCAGCAGATATCAATTTCTCTTTGGACTACAAAGACTTGTTAACTGGAGAAATACTGCTCATGCCATATGGAGGGAAAGAGTCGTTCCAATCAAACCTGAGGTTGTCCTCATGTCTGTAAACCCTGCTACAAAAGCACCAAGAAACGTTGCCATGCATCTACTGGGCCGACTTTTGAAGGTAACTTCTATCCCACATCCTTACCCTTCCTACTCTACCTAACAGATCCTTGCTCATCTAAAGCTGCTTTCATTTCACCTCCAGGAAGCCTGCATCATTCCAATAGGAAACTCTCCTAGCTCTCTATTTCTACTTTACTTAATAAGAAAGACATTGCTTTGTCTATATGTATTTATGTCATACGTAACCAGCCTGAGGATGATATTTCATCTATGAAACTCAAAATAATTCAAGTCATGAAGTCTTGGTAATCTAGATCAATGGGTGACCAAGCAGAGTCAGAATGGAGGGATATGCATAATTAAGGGATGGGAGAGATAAGATTGATTTGTGGGCTCTAGCCAACACATCTTTTTAGAACATAGTTTCATGGTGGAGGGGGGAAATCCATCTTATTCTTTGATGTATGTCTTGTTTTTGTGAGTTCCCTGGCCTGGGAACAAGTAGGTCAAGCTGGCTTGACAGCCAAGACCCAAAGATCTGTTGGTCTCTCCCTCCTCATTATGAACCTATGGTAATCACACCCATCTTTGCAAACTGTTGAGAAACAGGAATAATCAAGATACTAATAAATCCATTGGACGAACTCAGAGGATGAAGAAAAACTCTATGTTCACTTATGGCCACAGCTGCTTCCTCTTCTTGCTTGTAGAATCTGTTACAGTCACTGCCTATGAACAGCATGGTCCCTCATGAAACACCATGACCTCTCTCTCACCTTGGGTGTGCTGGAGACTTCAGACATCCTGGCTACTATAGCCAGAGAGTCGTATTGTCAGGATCCAGCCCATCAGTCCTCACGTTTCCACCTGTCAGCTGTTCTCAGGGTTAAACATCTTCAGCGCTGAGTGCATTGAAGGTGGGCATGTAGCAAATGCCTCCTCAGGATACAGGAAGTCCTCAGAAGGAGTGTTGTTTGTTCAACCTCCCAGAAGAATAACCAGGGAGTGAAGCAGACCAGTTACCTGAAAGCAGGTTCTTCTGCTCCTCCTCCTCCTCCTCCTGCTCCTCCTCCTCCTCCTCCTCCTCCTCCTGCTCCTCCTTCTCCTTCTCCTTCCTCTTCCTCCTCCTTCTCCTTCTTCTTCCTCCTCCTCCTTCTTCCTCTTCCTCCTCCTCCTCCTCCTGCTCTTGCACCTCCTTCTCCTTCCTCTTCCTCCTCCTTCTCCTTCTTCTTCCTCCTCCTCCTTCTTCCTCTTCCTCCTCTTTCTCCTTCTTCTTCCTCCTCCTCCTTCTTCCTCTTCCTCCTCCTCCTGCTCCTGCACCTCCTTCTCCTTCCTCTTCCTCCTCCTTCTCCTTCTTCCTCCTCCTCCTTCTTCCTCTTCCTCCTCCTTCTCCTTCTTCTTCCTCCTCCTCCTTCTTCCTCTTCCTCCTCCTCCTCCTCCTGCTCCTGCACCTCCTTCTCCTTCCTCTTCCTCCTCCTTCTCCTTCTTCTTCCTCCTCCTCCTTCTTCCTCTTCCTCTTGCTCCTCCTCCTGCTCCTGCTCCTCCTCCTCCTCCTCCTCCTCCTCCTCCTCCTCCTCCTCCTCCTCCTCCTCCTTCTTCTTCTTCTTCTTCTTCTTCTTCTTCTTTCTCTCTCTCTCTCTCTCTCTCTCTCTCTCTCTCTCTCTCTCTCTCACACACACACACACACACACACACACTCTCTCTCTCTCTCTCTCTCTCTCTCAAGATTGATTTTATTTTAAATTATGTGCATGTTGGGGGAAGGGTGTGAACTGGAGTGCCTTTGAAAGTCAGAGATGTCAGATCCCCCTACAACTAAAATTATAGGCCATATGATGTGGGCGCTAGGAACCACACTCTGCAAGACTAGTATGCACTCAATCTCTGAGCTGTCTCTCTATTCCTAGTCTGTCTCTTTTTATAAAATCCTACGTAGGATCCTGAGGTTTTCTGAGCCCCAGCACAAGATTGTATTTGGACGTAGGTCTAAATACTCACTGGGGTAAATTACCAGCAACATGTGCTTTATTTAAAGACTCAGAATAAGTTTCAATAATATCTATAGAAATTGTTATCTCTGTGTCCGGCACATGAAATAGTCAATAAGTATTCATTTCTTACACCTACTTTCTGGATTGCAAAGAAACTGGATAATAATATTTGCTCTCAAGAGATTTTGGAGACAATATTATAAGAATGCCTAAATCAATAATGCACAATAAGAATCATAATAATATCAGTAATGGGACTGAGGTGGTGCCCATCTTTTAAAGTGCTTGCCCAAGGAGTAGTGTCACCTACTAGGGTTTGGTCCAAGCAGTACAATCCCCCACAGACACGCCCATAGACCCACCTGATAAAGACAATTGCTCTCAGGTGACTCCAGGCTGTCAAGTTGACAATTGAGGCTAACCATGACAGGCCTCCACACACATGCACACACACACACACACACACACACACACACACACACACACACACACACACAATACTAGCAACTACCACAATCATCATGGAATTAGTCAAATGACTTTAAGTTACAGTGGTGGCTGAGGGCAGAGTTCCATCTGTGGCTGTGTAGTTTTATCATGTCTGTCTTCACATGTTGTAGCACTTGAAAGAAGTGGATTTATCTTAACATCTCTGAAATGTCATCACACTTCTACTCGGAGTCTGCTCCATCCTAGCCAGTCAGATAAGCAGGGAAACCAGACAAGGAACTTTTAACAGAAGCCTAGCATCCTTGCTTTGTTCCCCTGAGTCCATAAAGGCAGACAACACCCAGCCTGGAACCAAAGCACAAAACCCTCACCTGCCACATCTCCATAGAGCATTGTGATCCCAGGGGTTGGGGGTGCTGGTGAGAGCAGTGGCCCAGGGGTCACATGGCTTCTAAATTTGGTTCATCTAATCTTTGCCTCATTGCATGCACATGTGTAGGAATAGATAAACTTTCACCCACCCTGTTCATTTACAAAATTATGCCATTTGCCTTTGATATTTCATTTAAAGTTAGCAAAATCAATGCATTTCTGTGGTCCACTATTACTATTCTCTATAGCTTTAACCACAAAACAAGAGTAAAAACATTATCTTAAAAGTAAATTCTCTGGGCCAGGTATGGTAGTGTACACCCTTAATCCCCAAATTTAGGAAGCAGAGACAGGTTGGTCTCTGTGAGTCCAAGGTCTACATAGTGAAACCCTATTTCAAATAAAATAAAATAAAATAAAATAAAATAAAATACCCTTATCTTAACAATGCCCATCTCAGCCATGAATTCTACCTTTGGTAGACACTGACTTTACTAATGCCACGGAGTCTCTCTACCTCCCTTCTCAGACAGAGCTGTCTCCCGAACTCCTGGAGCCAACATGAAAATGAAGCATTATTTTATCTAAGATTTGTAATGCCTAGTAATATTGATCCAGCCCGCTGCCTGTCCAGAAGGGTGCTCTACTTGCTGCTTTGTGCTTGGAGACAATCTAATAAAAGCTTACTGAATAATAAACAGTGGGAGCCCACCAATTCTAAAACATGTAGATTGACAGGAATAATCCCCTCCTTTGAAAAAACAGGCCAGCAGGCACTTCCCATAAACCTATTACTGCCTACTCTTCCCCAACACCAATAGAAGATGGTAGATTATTAGAACTCCCAGTTCTAAGAAGAATTGCTTTCCTAAATTTGACCTCCACACTAAATATAAAATATGGACCATGTGCAATAAAGGTATTGCAGCCCAAACAGCCTTGTCTCTCCAAGGCAAAGATTACAAGGTGGATGCACATTGACTCCAAAGGGATGGGATGGGATGGGATGGGATGATCTTTTACCTTGAAAATGGTCACTCCAAGCTATAATTTCAGAGAGAGGGAGGGGTCAGGTATTTGGCTGTAAAGGATGTGGGGAGCCTCTGCTTAGCTAGACTGTTGCCAGGGTAAGATGGAAGAAAGCAGGAAAGCTGTGGCTCATAATGTTGAGGATTCAGCAGAGAGGGAAGGAGACGTTGGGAACAGACTGGATGGGGAAGAAAGCTCAAAACCTTTCAAAATAAACAGGCAACTGTAGATATGAGGCAAACAATTTGTAAAGAAGGTATTTTATATTTATGTGTGAAATGTGTGGGGTTTTCTTATTTTGTATTAGTTTCTCTGAAGATGTTTTTATTTTTAATTTTTTATTACATATTTTCCTCAATTATATTTCCAATGCTATCCCAAAAGTCCCCCATACCCCCCCCCACTTCCCTACTCACCCATTCCCATTTTTTTGGCCCTGGCGTTCCCCTGTACTGGGGCATATAAAGTTTGCATGTCCAATGGGCCTCTCTTTCCAGTGATGGCCGACTAGGCCATCTTTTGATACATATGCAGCTAGAGTCAAGAGCTCCGGGGTACTGGTTAGTTCATAATGTTGTTCCACCTAAAAATGTATTTTTTCATGCCTCTCTGCCATTCATCCCTGACCCTGAAACCTCCCCCATCCACCCAGTTTTGTACCTTCTTTAAGAAAATATAAATCAAGTCTGATGTGTGCTGCCCATACACTCTTGGATGCAGGGCCCTTCCACTGGAGCATTGTAGACCCATCAGAAGCCTCGTAGAGAAAAGTGACACCCCTCCCATCAACTGCTATGTCTTTAGCCATTTGATTCACATGTCTGTGCTGCCAGTGTGGTTTACCTGCAGACAAAGTGCAATTTCTTAATGGCCACCCCTTTTTCCAGGAAAAAAAGCTTTATAAAATAACTTCTGTAGCTGAGCAAAAATCCCTGTGCTCCATGTCTCAAGTTTCCAATCTAACAACAATAAGTAAGGCCAAATTAAATAAACAAATGGAAAAAAACCTCTGGCAGCCATGGAATATTCTGAACGTGCTGTAAGCAGCAACTAAAGGATATGTGAATACTAGAGAGCAAAAACTTGAGTGGTGAGCAGACCATGTCCTCAGAGGGAGGCTGACACGTAAGCCTGAGACTAAGCAGGAGGGGACATTTGTGAGCAATGGGAAGATCCAGGTGGCACCGACGCCCTCAGCCTCCTGACTCTGGTCATGGGGTATTTGGGTGAGAGGACAATATGAGCTGTCTGGCTTCAATTTCTGCTGCAATTGGTGTTTGGGAAAGACAAGCCTGACCTCATGGATCATGAATAAAAAATGAATTGTGATGTCTCTCTTTTATCTCAAGAAGAAGTTGTCCTCATTTGGTTTTCTCCAGCCACCTTTCTTAGGCCACTGTCTCTTTTTTCTTAACCAAATTATTCTTAATGAATGAAATACATGGAAATTAAACCCAAATGAGGAGAAGGAACAATTAACAGGCACTGAAGTTAGGAATGCCTTCATTAACTTGGTATGAGAAAGAAAAATGACAGAGTAATATTGCCACCAGCAATTCCTAAGTCATGTGATTTTTTTGAAGCAGATCAATGTTGGTTGCCAAGCAACACACACATCGAGAGAGAGAGAGAGAGAGAGAGAGAGAGAGAGAGAGAGAGAGAGAGAGAGAGAGAGAGAGAGAGAGGCATTGCTACATTTTGATAAATATTTTTAGAAATCTCATGGATTTGACACTGATATTGTCATTGTAATTATTTCTAAGATCTATGTTACCTTAAAGGAAGATCAGCCTCATTAATTGAGAAGAGTTTTGGGGAATACATCTGGTAAATGAACAGCAAACAGGAGCAAGAGCTGGAAATCACAGCTGCCATCTTGGAACACTTTGTTAATGACATGTGTGTGCTTATTAATGAGTTTATTGCCTTTGTGTCATGCTTATGTCACCATCAAATATTAATGTTTTTTATATTATAATAATATCTATTGATAGAGCTGAAATCTGTTTCCCCGTAGGTGTCACCATGAATAATACTTCTGAAATACTAAAATCAATAATGAGAATATTAGAGGGGCATTATAGTATGTCGATGAAATGAATTCTACTTTAAATGTCGCGTGTAGCAGAAACCACATAAACACACCAAGTTACCATTTTAAATACATAAACACATGCATCACGGATATGTGTTTTATCATACACAAGAATACATTGTCAGAAATAAGAGATAAAAGCCACTCAGTAAATATGTAGGGGCTCTGTAGATCCTGATTCAAAGTCAGGAAAGTTCTGGCTGTTGGAATTAATAAGCCTCTGTTTCTTTCAACATGACAGAAGATCATGTACACAAGTGGGAGTATAAATGGCTCATATAAATCCTACATTCATTTACCCATGGATAGGATGGCTGTCGTTCCTGCCTCCACTCACTCCTCCCTTAATGCCAAGCTTCTGCTCAGGGGCCTTCCCCCCCCCCCCACTCCACACTTCTTGAACAGGATTGGACAATGTCAGTATGAACAAGAGCCCTGCCTGAAGAATACCAAGGCAGAAATGTCCGCCCTGCTTCTGGGGCTCTGGGCAGAGGCACTGCCGGTCAGGGCAGCTGGGAGGCTGGCTGAAATGTGTAAGAATCAATACAGAGCATCAGCCCACTGCTTCATGGAATTGCTGATAAAGAGAGAGGCATGGCAGGCTTCCTTAACCAAGGGAGAAAATGCACTCGGATTCCACAGGAGCACAGCCCCATCTAGATTCTGGTTAAGTGTTAGAACACCTCTGACCACTCTTTTAATTGCTCTCCTAGGCCAGGCTAGCTGTGGACCCCAGGTAGAAAACAGGCTCCCTTGTCACCCCTTGTTTCATACATCCTTAGTCTACCCACAGAGGTCCTCAGTCCGGTGAACCCTGCTAAAACTTTTTCTTTCATTGCTCACACTTGGACTAATGTAAGGGCAGATGCCCCAGAGCCTAGACAGCTCATCTGACAAGGGAGAGAGAAACACAGGATAATGACCCAGCGTGTGCCTCCTGAATTAGAACTAACGGCTCTGGAAGTCCAGCCATCTTAACCACATGACTCGACAGTAACCCACTCAATCCCTTTGTTAGCAGGATTCAATCCCATTCAACTGTCCTAAGGAAGCCCCACCGTATTTGTTATTTAGTCAAAACCTTGCAGCTAGCCTGGCCACATAACTCCTTTACCAGTCAGAGCCTGAATGGAGGAAGGGCTTACACAACACACACACACACACGGGGGGGGGGGGATTCTAAATGATAAGACCCAAGGATTTCCATTATTTAGAAAATTCCCAACTATACTTTCGGGGTATTGTATAATTTTGCCACCCCTGGTTTCTAATTCAACTTTGCCCTAGATTGAGAAGTCTCCAGAACCACAAAACCACAAGCCCATAAAACAAAACAGAAACAGTGTACCCCTTTCTTGTTTATGCATCATCTACCTTAATCCCCCTAAGACCTGAGTGAGTAAGTGAAGCTTCCACGGTTAGGAGGTCCTGAGGACACTGGAGGAAAGGCAGGAAAAACAAAACACAGAGCTCAGAATTAGTTTTGTAAATTCAAAGCGAGGATGCTAGAGCAATGGATACAGTACCCAGTGCTCTTGCAGAGGACCCAGGGTTGTACTCAGCGATCACAACTCTCAGTAACTCCAGCTCCAGGGCATCTGATGCCCTCTTCTGGTATCCATAGGAACTGCGCACAAGTGGTGCAGGCAAATGCTCATACACATAAATAAAACTAAATAAATGTTTTGGAAAAAAATCAAAATGCAAATATGCTCTCACCTTTGACACATTCACTGGGTGAAAAGTCAAAAGTTTCTGGAGAGAGAAAGGTGATAGTGCAACCCACCATCTTGTATGCTAAATTTAAAACAAAGTTAAAAGAAAGGAGCATATTTAAGGGAGAGGATGTACCTAGTCCTGCAGTGACTTGATATACCAGAATGGGTTGGTACCCAGAGGGGGCCTCCCCCTCATCTGAGGAAAAAGGGAGGAGAGAAAGGGAAGGAGTTATATAAAGGGGGAATAGAAGGAGAGGGTGGGCTGCAATTGGGATGTAAATTGAATAAATTAAGTTCAGTAATGGAGGAAAAAAAGAAGCAAATTTAACGCTAACTAAAAAGTTAATATGAGAAAAATCAAAGTTAGAGGAGAACCATTCCCAGCATCTATCTTCCTGGTCTTCTGGTTCTGCCCTTCAAAATACACTTGCGGTATTCTAAATGAGATGAGATGGAGAAAAGTAGCAGATATTAAACACTGTTTGATGTACAATAAGGACACAGTTTTTTAAAAAATAAGAAGATCCTATAACTTACTAGACATAAACTTACATGCTTCCAAGAATCATAAGGATTTTTGTGGTTTTGTTTTTTGTCTTAAAATCTATATTACTAGCTTTCATCTTAAAACATACTTATTTCTAAACCTATACTTTAACCTTATACACAAGATCACTAAAAGAAAATATTCTGGGCCCCTGTGGTTCCATATTTTTCACGAAACTATGGAAAGTTAAGGTCACAGTTTGCATTTAAATATCTGAAATACAGCCAGCTGTACCAGCTAGGGGTGCAATCTTCAGATCTCCACTCTCCTGCCTCTCCATCAAATCCTGTTCCAAGTCACATCCCCAGCTCCTTAGCAGACTATCTGCTGAGGCCTCTTTCCTTATCTGCCCAAACTCCCAGGGGACTCACCAGTTCCTGGTGACATAACCTCTTTTCTCTCCTCCTATGGATCCCTTCTAGTCCATCTCCATCCTTAACTGTCAGCTCTCAATACCAAGAAACACATTTTATCTGGAACCCCCAGCGACCATACCTGGCAAGATCTTGGTCTTATTCAGGACTATGCAGTCCACAGCCACCACAATTTCTTAAGAACCAGAGAGAGTAAAAGAAACCACAGAATAGAATACATCCGCTCCAACCCCCAAAATGGCAATACCAAATATCAGCACCTAGAGTTAATATCATCCCAACCCAGATACCTAGATGTCATTGTAAAATCATAATCAATAACACACATGAAAATAAGTCTCCACTAGAGATCAGCAACCCTACTGCACTAGACCCTGAGAAATGCAGTGTAGCTGAAACATAACTCAAGAACTTCAAAATAGCCTGTATGAATACATTAGAGGTCTTTAAAAAGGAAATGAAGAAATCCATTAAAGAAATCTAAAAAAAAAAAAAAACCAAACAAAAAAAAAAACAAAAAACAAAAAAAAAAACAAAAACACAACAAACAGTCGAATAAAATGAAGAAAATAGCTCAAGACTTATAAGCAAAAATAGAATCAGTAGAGAAACTCCAACTTAGAGAAACTGGAAAGGTACAATTTAGGAACCCAAGCAGGAAATGTGGAGGTAAATCTCTCCGAACAAGATAGAAGGGATGAATTCTTTGGTCATGGAAAATGTTAAATATAATAAAAAACAATAACTGAGGCAGAAGACATCCAGGAAATCTGGGACACTGTGAAAAAACCTAAGGAAGGAGAAAATACCAAGGACAAAGGCAGAAAAAAATATTTTCAACAGAATCATAGAAGAAAATTTCCCCAACTTAAAGAAGCATCCAGGCTGAGTGTGGTGGCACACGCCTTTAATCCCAGCACTCGGGAGGCAGAGGCAGGTGGATTTTTTAGTTCGAGGCCAGCCTGGTCTACAAAGTGAGTTCCAGGACATCCAGGGCTATAGAGAAACCCTGTCTCAAAAAACCAAAAATAAAACAAACAAACAAAAAAAGACGCATCCAGAACACCAAAGAGACTGGACCAGAAAATAAAATCACCTTGGCATGTAATAATCAAAACACTAAATCCATATAACAAAGAAAGAATATTAAAAGCTGCAAGGGGAAAAGACCAAGTAACATATAGAAGCAGACCTCTTAGATAGCACCTGACTTTTCAGTGGAGGCTCTAAACACCAGAAGGGACTGAACAGAGATTCTACAAACTCTAAGAGACAAAGAATGTTAACCCAGACTACTATACTCAGAAAAACTTGTAATCACACAATACATAGAAAAGAAAAGGCGTTCCATGATTTAAAAAACAAAAACAAAAAATAGCAATATCTGTCTACAAATCCAGCTGTACAAAGGGAACTAGAAGGAAATTTTCAATCTGAAGAGGTTAACCACACCCAAGAAAACACAAGGAATAAATAGTATCAGACCAGAAAATCAAAAGAAGGGGAGGGGGGAGGACACACCATAACAATAAAATAATGGGAATCAACAAAGACTGCTCATTGATAACTCTCATCATCAATAGTTTCAATTCACCAATTAATAGATATAGATTAACAGAATGGATTCAAAACCCAGGACTCATCCTCCCACAGTATCCAAGAAACATACATTAATATTAAGAATGACTAGTACCTCAGGAAAAAACAATGAAAAAAAATATTACAAGCAAATGGATCCAAAAAGTAAGCTGATGTAGCCATTTTAAAACCTGACAACATAGACTTAAAACCAAACAGTGAAAAGAGATAGGGGAGTGCACTATATACACATCAAAGGAAAAATCCGCCCACCAAGCGGATAGTCCAATTACTAACAGTAATGCACCAGATGCAAGAGCATCCAATTTCATAAAAGAAACAGTATTGCAGCTTAAGATGCACATCAACACTCACACAGTGATAGTGAGTGATTTCACTACCCCACTTTTGGCAATAGATGGGCCATCCAGACCAAAAAAAAAAAAAAAAAAAAAAAGTACTAAACAGACGAACACTGGAGCTAACTGATGTCATAAAGCAAATGGACCTAACAGATATTTACACAATATCTCATACAAATACAAAATAATTTCCTTTCTTCTCAGCACCTCATGGAACTTTATCCAAAGTTGAGCACATATGTGACCCCAAAACAAGTCTCAACAGATATAAGGAAGCTGAAATAACATCCTGCATCCTATCTGAGCACCACAGATTAAAACTGGATAGCAACAACAGAAACCTTAGAAGCTCACTGAGACTAGCAAGTCACTACTGGCTGAAAATGTGTCAAGACAGAAATAAAGAAATTAAAGACTTTCTAAAATTTAATGTAAGTGAATACACAACATACCCAAACTTCTGGGACACAATGAAGATGGGTCTAAGAGGCAAGTTCATAGTACTAAGTGCCTACATTAAAAACTTGGAAAGATCTCATTTTAGTAACTTATCATAGTTGAGTTTATAACTTAGCACTTTAGAACTTTAGAACAAAAAGAAGAAATAACACCCCCAACAAGTAGAACAGCAAGAAATAATCACACTCGGGGCTGAAAACAATAAAATAGAAGCAAACAAACAACAATACAAAGAATCAATAAAGCAAAGAGTTGGTTCTTTGAGAAACTCAGTAAGATTGACAAATTCTTAGCTAAATTGACTAAAAGGCAGAGATAGAGGACCCAAAATTAGAGGGAGAAGGGGGGGCATAAAAACAGACACCAAAGAAATCTAGAGAAATATGAGTATGCTTTTAAAAATGTGTCCTTCATCAAATTGGAAAAGAAAACAAAAAGAAATTAATATTTTCTCAATATATAACACTTACTAAAGTTAATTCAAGATCACATAAGCAATTTATACAGAGCTATAAATCCTAGTGAAAAAGAAATAGCAATTAAACATCTATCAACAATGAAAAGAATCCCAGGGACAGAAGATTTTAGTGCAAAATTCTACCAGACTTTCAAAGAGGAGCTTAATGCAAATCCTGCTCAAAGTATCCCACAAGACGAAACAGAAGGAATGTTGTGCAATTCTTTTTATGAGGTCACAGTTAACCTGATACCTAAACTACATAAATACCAACCCTAAAAAAAGAGAATTATAGATCAGTTTCCCTTATGAACACAGATGCAAAAATTTCTCAATACAACAATTGCAAACCAAATCCAAGAGCACATCAAAACGATTATGTACATGATCAAGTAGGCTTCGTCCCAGAGCTTCAGGAATGATTCAGCATACATAAATGTAATCCACCACATAAATCGACAGAAAGACATAAACCACATGGTCATCTAATTAGACGCAGAAAATGCCTTTGACAAAATTTAACACATCTTCATGATAAAAGGCCTAGAGAGAATCGAGATACAAGGGATGTACATCAACATAATTAAGGTGATTGACAGCAATTATAGGCAAAATCAACTTAAATGGAGAGAAACTCAAAGTATTTCCACTAAAACCAGGAATGAGACAAGGTTGTCTACTCTCTCCATACATATTCAATATAGTTTTAGCTAGAGCAATAATACAACTAAAGGAGATCAAGGGGATACAAATAGGAAGGGAAGAAATTAGAGTATTAATATTTATAAATGATATAATAGTATACATAAGTAACCATAAAATTTCCACCAGGAAACTCCTACAGCTGACAAACACTTTCAGCAAAGCTGCATGATATAAAATTAGCACACAAAAATCAGTTACATTCCAATATACAAATGAAAAATGGAGAAATGACACTTTTTACAATAGTCTCATAGAACATAAAATATCTTAGAATAACTCTAACCAAGCAAGTGAATGACTTACATAGTAAAAACTAAGACACTGAAAAAAGAGATTGAAGAGGATATTAGAAGATGGAAAAATCTCACATGCTCACAGATCAGTAAGATTATTACAGAAAAAATGGTCATCCTACCAAGGGCAATCTACAGATTCAGTGTGATCCCCATCAAATACCAACACAATTCTTCATAGAACTTGAAAGGCCACTTGTTTAGCTTCATATGCACACACACACACACACACACACATACATGGAAAAACAAACAAGATACCTGTAAAGTCCCAAATAATAAAACAACTGCTAAAGGTATAACTATCTCTGATCTCAAGTTGTACTTCATACAGAATTAGAGTACTAAAAAACCAACATGATATTGTCACAAAAGAGACTTGTTGATTAATGGAATAGAATTAAAAACCAAAAGATAGGTCTATACACCTATGAATACCTGGTTTTTTATGAAGAAACCAAATATATTTCCTGGAAGAAAGCAGCATTGTCCATGAGTAGTCCCTTTCAAACTAGACGGCTGAATGTAAAAGATTGTAATTAGGTCCATACTTAATCCTGCATGAAACTCAAGTTCAAATGGAATAAGACCTCAATAAAAAGGACAGATGCACTGAATCTGATTAAAAAAGACATGTGGGGAATAGTCTTGAACTCATTAGCACAAAAAAAAAAGTTCTGGAACAGAACACCTTTAGCATAGGCACTAATATCAACAATTAATAAATGGGCCTTCATGACACTGAAAAGCTCATGTAAGGCAAATAACATTGTCATTCAGCCCACAGAATGGGAAATGTTTGCTACAAACTACACATCCAATAGAGGGCTAATATCTAAAAATATAAATAACTCAATAAATATAATATTAGGAAAACCAATACTCATCAGTAGGTATAGTTGTATGTGCCTTTAATCCCAGCACTTGTGAGGCAGAAGCAGGTGGATATCTAGAAGTTCAAAGCCAGTTTGGTCTACATAGTGAGTTCCATGACAGCCAAAGCTACATTATAAGACTCTGTCTTGGGGGTGGGGAGAAAGGAAAGAAAAGAAAAATAATTTGAATTATATCAGGGGCACAGACCTAAACAGTATTTTCAAAATAGGAAACGTAAATGACCAAGAAACAAAGAAATGTCCAACATCTTTAGTCATCAGGGAAGTGCAAATCAACTACTTTGAGATTTCATCTTATACCAATCAGAATAGCCAAATCAACAAAACAAATGGCAGCTCATGATGGTGAGGATTTGGAGTAAGGGGAAACACTCATCTATTCCTGGTGAAAGGGCAAATTTGTGCAGCCACTATGGAAATCAGTGTGCTCATTCCTTAGGAAGCCAGGAATCAATCTATTTCAAGATCCATCACATATGCCAAAGGATGTTTCATGCTACTATAGAGATGCTTGTTCAAACATGTCCACTGATTCCCTCTTCCTAATAGTCAGAGATTGGAAGCAACTAGGTGCCTATCAACAAATAAATGGATTAAGAAAATGTGGTACGCACAACCCTCTTCCGGTCAGAAAAGCACCTGGGCAGCTGGGGCGCAGGGTCCGCTGACACTCAGCAGCTACCCACAACACCCGCCACAGGAGCTTAAGACTTCTGGTGAGTGGAACACAGCTTCTGCTCCAATCGAAGTGCTCGGGACCTGAGACTGCATTAGTTAGGGAAGCAGAAACCGGCCTGAGTAGGGCCACAGGCCTCATCCGGCCGGATCAGCTCCGGGGTAGCGGGAGCGCAGGGTTGCCTGACACCCGCCAGCTACCCACGACCCCCGCCGCAGGATTTTGGGACTGCTGGTGAGTGGAACACAGCTTCTGCTCCAGTCCAATCACGCGGGACCTGAGACTGCTCTGGTTGGGGAGAGAGAAATCCGGCCTACATAGGGCCACAACCCTCTTCCGGTCAGAAAAGCACCTGGGCGGCTGGGGCGCAGGGTCCGCTGACACTCGCCAGCTACCCACAACACCCGCCACAGGATCTTAAGACTTCTGGTGAGTGGAGCACAGCTTCTGCTCCAATCCAATTGCGCGGGACCTGAGACTGCATTAGTTAGGGAAGCAGAAACCGGCCTGAGTAGGGCCACAGGCCTCATCCGGCCGGATCAGCACCAGGGTAGCGGGAGAGCAGGGTTGCCTGACACCCGCCAGCTACCCACGACCCCCGCCGCAGGATTTTGGGACTGCTGGTGAGTGGAACACAGCTTCTGCTCCAATCTTTAAACAGTGACAACGATAACAACTAACTCCAGAGATTACCAGATGGCGAAAGGTAAACGTAATAATCTTACTAACAGAAACCAAGACCACTCACCATCATCAGAACCCAGCACCCCCACTTTGCCCAGTCCAGGGCACCCCAACACACCGGAAAAGCTAGACACAGATTTAAAAGCATATCTCCTGATGATGATAGAGGACTTCAAGAAGGACTTTAATAACACACTTAAAGAAATGCAGGAGAACACTGCTAAACAGGCAGAAGACAATAAAGAGGAAGCACAAAAATCCCTTAAAGAATTGCAGGAGAACACTGCTAAAGAGTTACAAATCCTTAAAGAAAAACAGGATAACATAATCAAACAGGTAGAAGTCCTTACAGAAAAACAGGAAAACACATCCAAACAGATGATGGAAATGAACAAAACCATACTAGACCTAAAAAGGGAAGTAGACACAATAAAGAAAACCCAAAAGGAGGCAACACTGGAGATAGAAACCCTAGGAAAGAAATCTGGAACCATAGATACGAGCATCAGCAACAGAATACAAGAGATGGAAGAGAGAATCTCAGGTGCAGAAGATTCCATAGAGAACATCGGCACAACAATCAAGGAAAATGTAAAATGCAAAAAGATCCTAACTCAAAACATCCAAGAAATACAGGACGCAATGAGAAGACCAAACCTACGGATAATAGGAGTGGATGAGAATGAAGATTTTCAACTCAAAGGACCAGCAAACATCTTCAACAAAATTATAGAAGAAAACTTCCCAAATCTAAAGAAAGAGATGCCCATGAACATACAAGAAGCCTACAGAACTCCAAATAGACTGGACCAGAAAAGAAATACCTCCCGACACATTATAATCAGAACAACAAATGCTCTAAATAAAGATAGAATACTAAAAGCAGTAAGAGATTAAGGCCAAGTAACATATAAAGGCAAGCCTATCAGAATTACACCAGATTTTTCACCAGAGACTATGAAAGCCAGAAGATCCTGGACGGATGTTATACAGACACGAAAAGAACACAAATTCCAGCCCAGGCTACTATACCCAGCCAAACTCTCAATTAACATAGATGGAGAAACCAAAGTATTCCACGACAAAACCAAATTCACACATTATCTCTCCACGAATCCAGCCCTTCAAAGGATAATAACAGAAAAAAACCAATACAAGGACAGGAACCACGCCCTAGAAACAACAAGAAGGTAATCCCTCAACAAACCTAAAAGAAGACAGCCACAAGAACAAAATGCCAACTTTAACAACAATAATAACAGGAAACAACAATTACTTTTCCTTAATATCTCTTAATATCAATGGACTCAACTCCCCGATAAAAAGACATAGACTAACAAACTGGCTACACAAACAAGACCCAACATTTTGCTGCTTACAGGAAACTCATCTCAGAGAAAAGGATAGACACTACCTCAGAATGAAAGGCTGGAAAACAATTTTCCAAGCAAATGGCATGAAGAAACAAGCTGGAGTAGCCATTCTAATATCTGATAAGATTGACTTCCAACCCAAAGTCATTAAAAAAGACAGGGAGGGACACTTCATACTCATCAAAGGTAAAATCCTCCAAGAGGAACTATCAATCCTGAATATCTATGCTCCAAATACAAAGGCAGCCACATTCATTAAAGAAACTTTAGTAAAGCTCAAAGCACACATTGCACCTCATACAATAATAGTGGGAGACTTCAACACACCACTTTCACCAATGGACAGATCATGGAAACAGAAACTAAACAGGGACACAGTGAAACTAACAGAAATTATGAATCAAATGGATCTGGCAGATATCTACAGAACATTCTATCCTAAAACAAAAGGATATACCTTCTTCTCAGCACCTCATGGTACCTTCTCCAAAATTGACCACATAATTGGTCACAAAACAGGCCTCAACAGATACAAAAATATTGAAATTGTCCCATGCATCCTATCAGATCACCATGGACTAAGGCTGATCTTCAATAACAAAATAAATAATAGAAAGCCAACCTTCACGTGGAAACTGAACAACACTCTTCTCAATGATACCTTGGTCAAGGAAGGAATAAAGAAAGAAATTAAGGACTTTTTAGAGTTCAATGAAAATGAAGCCACAACATACCCAAACTTATGGGACGCAATGAAAGCATTTCTAAGAGGAAAACTCATAGCTCTGAGTGCCTCCAAAAGGAAACTAGAGAGAGCACACATTAGCAGCTTGACAACACACCTAAAAGCACTAGAACAAAAGGAAGCAAATTCACCCAAGAGGAGTAGACGGCAGGAAATAATCAAACTCAGGGGTGAAATCAACCAAGTGGAAACAAGAAAAACTATTCAAAGAATCAACCAATCAAGGAGCTGGTTCTTTGAGAAAATCAACAAGATAGATAAACCCTTAGCCAGACTCACTAGAGGGCACAGGGAAAGCATCCTAATTAACAAAATCAGAAATGAAAAAGGAGACATAACAACAGATCCTGAAGACATCCAAAACACCATCAGATCCTTCTACCAAAGGCTATACTCAACAAAACTGGAGAACCTGGATGAAATGGAGAAGTTCCTAGACAGATACCAGGTACCAAAGTTGAATCAAGATCAGGTTAATGATCTAAACAGCCCTATATCCCCCAAAGAAATAGAAGCAGTCATTAATAGTCTCCCAACTAAAAAAAGCCCAGGACCAGATGGGTTTAGTGCAGAGTTCTATCAGACCTTCAAAGAAGATCTAATCCCAGTTCTTCACAAACTATTCCACAAAATAGAAACAGAAGGTACTCTACCCAACTCATTCTATGAAGCCACAATTACTCTGATACCTAAACCACAAAAAGACCCAACAAAGATAGAAAACTTCAGACCAATATCCCTTATGAATATTGATGCAAAAATCCTCAATAAAGTTCTTGCTAACCGAATCCAAGAACACATCAAAACAATCATCCATCCTGACCAAGTAGGTTTCATCCCAGGGATGCAGGGATGGTTCAATATACGGAAATCCATCAACGTAATCCAGTATATAAACAAACTCAAAGACAAAAACCACATGGTCATCTCGTTAGATGCAGAAAAAGCATTTGACAAGATCCAACACCCATTCATGATAAAAGTCTTGGAAAGATCAGGAATTCAAGGCCCATACCTAAACATGATAAAAGCAATCTACAGCAAACCAGTAGCCAACATCAAAGTAAATGGTGAGAAGCTTGAAGCAATCCCTCTAAAATCAGGGACTAGACAAGGCTGTCCACTTTCTCCATACCTATTCAACATTGTACTTGAAGTCCTAGCCAGAGCAATTCGACAACAAAAGGAGATCAAAGGGATACAAATTGGAAAAGATGAAGTCAAAATATCACTTTTTGCAGATGATATGATAGTATATATAAGTGACCCTAAAAAATTCCACCAGAGAACTCCTAAGCCTGATAAACAGCTTCGGTGAAGTAGCTGGATATAAAATTAACTCAAACAAATCAATGGCCTTTCTCTACACAAAGAATAAACAGGCTGAGAAAGAAATTAGGGAAACAACACCCTTCTCAATAGTCACAAATAATATAAAATATCTTGGCGTGACTCTAACTAAGGAAGTGAAAGATCTGTATAATAAAAACTTCAAGTCTCTGAAGAAAGAAATTATAGAAGATCTCAGAAGATGGAAAGATCTCCCATGCTCATGGATTGGCAGGATCAACATTGTAAAAATGGCTATCTTGCCAAAAGCAATCTACAGATTCAATGCAATCCCCATCAAAATTCCAAATCAATTCTTCAACGAATTAGAAAGTGCAATCTGCAAATTCATCTGGAATAACAAAAAACCTAGGATAGCAAAAACTCTTCTCAAGGATAAAAGAACCTCTGGTGGAATCACCATGCCGGACCTAAAGCTCTACTACAGAGCAATTGTGATAAAAACTGCATGGTACTGGTATAGTGACAGACAAATAGACCAGTGGAATAGAATTGAAGACCCAGAAATGAACCCACACACCTACGGTCACTTGATCTTCGACAAGGGAGCTAAAAACATCCAGTGGAAGAAAGACAGCATTTTCAACAAATGGTGCTGGCACAACTGGTTGTTAACATGTAGAAGAATGCGAATCGATCCATTCCTATCTCCTTGTACTAAGGTCAAGTCTAAGTGGATCAAGGAACTTCACATAAAACCAGAGACACTGAAACTTATAGAGGAGAAAGTGGGGAAAAGCCTTGAAGATATGGGCACAGGGGAAAAATTCCTGAATAGAACAGTAATGGCTTGTGCTGTAAGATCGAGAATTGACAAGTGGGACCTCATGAAACTACAAAGCTTCTGCAAGGCTAAAGACACCATCAATAAGACAAAAAAAACACCAACAGATTGGGAAAGGATCTTCACCTATCCTAAATCAGATAAGGGACTAATATCCAATATATATAAAGAACTCAAGAAGGTGGACTCCAGAAAGTCAAATAACCCCATTAAAAAATGGGGCTCAGAACTGAACAAAGAATTCTCACCTGAGGAATACCGAATGGCAGAGAAACACCTGAAAAAATGTTCAACATCCTTAATCATCAGGGAAATGCAAATCAAAACAACCCTGAGATTCCACCTCACACCAGTCAGAATGGCTAAGATCAAAAATTCAGGTGACAGCAGATGCTGGCGAGGATGTGGAGAAAGAGGAACACTCCTCCATTGTTGGTGGGATTGCAAGCTTGTACAACCACTCTGGAAATCAGTCTGGCGGTTCCTCAGAAAATTGGACATAGTACTACCGGAGGATCCAGCAATACCTCTCCTGGGCATATATCCAGAAGATGCCCCAACCGGTAAAAAGGACACATGCTCCACTATGTTCATAGCAGCCCTATTTATAATAGCCAGAAGCTGGAAAGAACCCAGATGTCCCTCAACAGAGGAATGGATACAGAAATTATGGTACATTTACACAATGGAGTACTACTCAGCTATTAAAAAGAATGAATTTATGAAATTCCTAGCCAAATGGATGGACCTGGAGGGCATCATCTTGAGTGAAGTAACACAATCACAAAAGAACTCACACAATATGTATTCACTGATAAGTGGATATTAGCCCAAAACTTAGGATACCCAAGATATAAGATACAATTTGCTAAACGCATGAAAATCAAGAAGAATGAAGACCAAAGTGTGGACACTGTGCACCTTCTTAGAATTGGGAACAAAACACCCAGGGAAGGAGTTACAGAGACAAAGTTCGTAGCTGTGATGAAAGGATGGACCATCTAGAGACTGCCGTATCCAGGGATCCATCCCATAATCAGCTTCTAAACGCTGACACCATTGCATACACTAGCAAGATTTTGCTGAAAGGACCCAAATATAGCTGTCTCTTGTGAGACGATGCCGGGGCCTAGCAAACACAGGAGTGGATGTTCACAGTCAGCTATTGGATGTATCACAGGGCTCCCAATGGAGAAGCTAGAGAAAGTACCCAAGGAGCTAAAGGGATCTGCAACCCTATTGTTGGAACAACATGATGTACTAACCAGAACCCCGGAGCTCTTGTCTCTAGCTGCATATGTATCGAAAGATGGCCTAGTCGGCCATCAATGGAAAGAGAGGCCCATTGGACTTGCAAACTTTATATGCTCCAATATAGGGGAATGCCAGGGCCAAAAGAATGGGAATGGGTGGGTAGGGAAGTGGGGGGCGCTATGGGGGACTTTTGGGATAGCATTGGAAATGTAATTGAGGAAAATATGTAATAAAAATATTAAAAATCAAAAAAAAAAAGAAAATGTGGTACATTTACACAATGGGATATTTGCAGGTAAATGAACAGAATATATATATATATATATATATATATATATATATATATATATATATAATGTATTTGCTTATATGTAGACATTAGCTGTTAAGTATTGATAAGCAGTCTACAATCCATGTAACCACAGAAGCTGAGGAATGGTTTTACCTAGGAAAGAGAAATGTAATAGATGGTTATAGATGTAGAGGGTGAGAGAACTGGAATAGGATCAAACATGAAGGAAGGGGGTTGAGAGGAGCAAGAACAGGATCGTGTGTGCCTGAGTGTATTTTGCACACCAAGTGTGTAGGGGGGGACCTATGGAGGTCAGAAGAAGACATAGGATTCTCTTCAACTGGAGCTACAGGCACTTGTGAGGTACCATGTGGGTGCTGGGAACTGAATCCAAGTTCTCTGCAAGACCTCCAAGCAGAAGAATTATTCTTATACAGAAATGAATGTCCTAGAATGATATAACCACTGCTAAGAGTTATGATAGGAATTACATCCAGTAAGGGATGAGGAAGGGAAATCAAAGAGTGACCAGGCTAGAACTTTCTGGTCAACATTGGCTCTGCAGACACAGAAGGAGGCATCTTCTCACAGCTCTCAAAGTCTTTCACAGCTGTCTGCCTAAGGATCTACTCTATGGCCTAACTTGACCTTCACCTCCATCCCCCTCCTCTTCTGCCCATTTATTGGCTAGCCCTGTTAGGGATCTTAATGTCCTAGAAAAATATCAGTTTTGGGGTGGAAAGGTTAGATATCCTCTCTTCAAGGTAACATTCTTAGTTAAAAAATAAAATAGATTTTGTTATTAAAAGACATCCCAAAAATTTTTTTATAATTTATTTTTTTATTAGGTATTTTCCTCGTTTACATTTTCAATGCTATCCCAAAAGTCCCCCATACCCACCCTCCCAATCCCCTACCCACCCACTCCCACTTTTTGGCCCTGGCGTTCCCCTGTACTGGGGCATATAAAGTTTGCAAGTCCAATGGGCCTCTCTTTCCAATGATGGCCAACTAGGCCATCTTCTGATACATATGCAGCTAGAGACAAGAGCTCCGGGGTACTGGTTAGTTCATATTGTTGTTCCACCTATAGGGTTGCAGTTCCCTTTAGCTCCTTGGGTAATTTCTCTAGCTCCTCCATTGGGGGCCCTGTGATCCATCCAATAGCTGACTGTGATCATCCACTTCTGTGTTTGCTAGGCCCCGGCATAGTCTCACAAGAGACAGCTGTATCTGGGTCCTATCAGCAAAATCTTGCTAGTGTATGCAATGGTGTCAGCGTTTGGAAGCTGATTATGGGATGGACATCCAAATTTTAAAGATGTCTATGTAATATTACAAATCATGACAATTACATTCACAGGAATTTTTGCTTTACAGTTTCCTAACCCCTTCAAAAATTGCAAAGGGATTAGCATTTGTTTGGACGAAACACCAAGTCTATTGGACAGGGAAGTAAATTCTCCCGAGATAAATCCCACACTGATCTGACTTTCCTCGTGAAAATCTGTACAGTGACTTCCTAGTTTATTACGCCTACTTGAAAAGGGTAATTTAATAAGGCCTCAGTACAAATACTTAATTGTGCCCAGCGATCGACAGCACCTTTAAACAGTTGCGTATTTGCCAGAATTAGCTAATGGAAGTAGAATTGCCACTTAATGTCTCAGCTTGCACTGGTAGAAAATAAATTGCATCTGACATTCCTTTGGCTTTTAAAGGACATACTTAGATAATATTTACAGTCAGATAGATCTATTATTGCATTTGTTTTCTTGGGTAAAAAAGGGGGGGTATCAAATCGGTTCTCACAGATAATATTTCTTTGTATCTGCTCAATTTGGAAATCCTGTGAACACAGCACAGCTCATTTAGTGGGTATCTAAGCAAAGTCTAAACATCTGACTGGACAGTGGACATTTCAATAAAGCAAACAGCTAATTGAGATAGCTCAAGGACTCAGACGTATGAGGGTGTGGTCTGTTTCCGTGGAGGTCATGGAGAAAGAGTTTGCACTATCAACACACCTGACACACTAAATATGTTCTTTAGTTGTTGTGAATATGGTGGAGAGAAGCCAGGAGAGATATCTAACAATGAGAAACCAGATACTTGTAATGTGCTAGTCTAGATACATTATGGACCCCATTCATTCCTGAAAACGACACTGGGTTATAGCACTGCTTGTATTTTCTCTTAGGATTCCATTTCTATGAAATTTTAGAACATGTGAGGCTTGTCAGTACGGGCAGTGCTGGGAACAAACCCAGAGTGAGACCCTTTTTGCTTACAGCTCCATTTCCTGAACTGAGAAGACATGGACATAACCTAAAAACCTGAAGAAAGAGGAGGTTGGAATATTGAATGGTGGCGTGAACTCATTGTATTCCCAAGGAAATACTATAACTTTGTTAAATGTAGACTTTTATTTCCTTGACTTTGGGGAGAAATAATTTTATTAACTATCCATTATATTTCCATGAGATCCAAATGAGTTAATGCTTAAGTGATTTTAAAATGCTTCATGTGAAGAGGTAGCTACATGAAAGGGAAAATATCAGAGAAAGTACTTTGAGGAGCTTTGGGAGGTGAATCTGAGGTCTTTGTCACGACTTCCCTTCAACAGCCCTGGCAGTCTTCCAGCTGAGTCTTCCTGCACAAGGGCTACCAGCTAAGAACTGAGTGAGAAGGAACTTCCCTTTCTCCCTAAATCCTCACGGACGCCTTCTTGGTTTTGATCTACCGGTGAAGAATTAATTCAAATCTCTATTTGTTTTGGACATATCTATAACTGACCAGTCAGCTTTAGATGTCACCTTGACACAACCTGGAGTCACCTGAGAAGAGAGTCTCAGTGGTGAGATTGCTCAGAACAGAAGGGCTTGTGGGCCTGTCAGTGGTGGGTTGTCTTAATTGCTAATTGATGTGTATGGTAATTGTCTTGCAGACTGCTGATGGTCCCATGGTCCTAGTCTGTATGAGAAAGCTAGTTGTCAAGCATGAGTGGACAAGCATGCCAAGTGTCGTGGATACACTGATGCTGCCTATAGTTTGATGTTAATTTGCATTCCCTGGAGCGTTTGTCTGGAACAAGGAATGAGTCACATACTCAGGTGACTTCTTGTGAAC
Organism: Mus caroli; assembly: GCF_978045245.1. Lineage (NCBI taxonomy): Eukaryota > Metazoa > Chordata > Mammalia > Rodentia > Muridae > Mus > Mus caroli. Next base: position 73,291,505 of record NW_028227266.1, read on the forward strand.
CTTCCCCCAATGAATAAAGGGATCATTCACTGGGCAAGTAGGCGGAACTTCTGAGTTGGACAGAGGAAGAAAGGAAGCAGGAGAGAGTTAGGGTTTTTTTGGACAGGAATAGTGACAGGACAAGACGTAGCTAGCATCTTCCAGATTAGATAACAAATCCACCAGGATTCTCCACTGGAGGATTTAGACTTAACATGCCTTACAGTTGTTGCACCCAGAGAATCAGTTACCATTGTTTCTGAACTAAGTTTGTGTGGTATTTTCCTTCATGTGGTGGTTCCACTGGGTTCCAGAGAAAGATGTATGGCGGCAAAATGTGGGTTTGCCAGATGTGCACCACAAAGGCTGTGGGGATTTTGAAGTATAGGGCTAGACTGCTAGTAACCCACCAGTGGGAACTTAGTGAGCTGAGAGGAGAGATTTTGGAACTTGAGTCAGAGAGTCTCCAGGAGGTAAGAACAGGCTGGCCAGTCTACTAAGCAGAGAGTAGCTGGGTTTAGCATGGGAACTTGCTGTTCTTTTGTATTATTTCTCACAATACCAACAAATAGTATTCCTCTATGGTTTCTGCTTCAAGATTGTGTCTAAGTCCCAGCCCTGACTTTCCTCCTAGATAAACTGCAACCTGGACATATAAGCCAAATAAATCCTTTCCTTCCCTAAGTTGTTTTCTGTCAGAATGTTTTTAGCTCAGCAACTGAAAGCAAACTAGAACAAAAATTGGTACCAAGAGTGTTTCTCTGGAATTCTATCCATGGCTTAACAGAAGATACAGAAGCAAGCAGAGCTCTTTCCCCACACATCCCAGTGTTTGTTCATCTCACTCTCCAACTACCAAACAAAGTCCATTCCCTTTAGGTCATCATAAGAATCAGTAAAATAAATACCTAGCAAGGCATGGTGGTACAATCTGTGATCTCAGAGTTCAGCACTTGTATGAAGGAGGCTCATGATAACAGAGCATTATGTAGCATCATATTAAGCAGGACAATTTCATGTGTTTATGTCATCAATAGAAACAAAGCCAAGTACATCCTACCTAATTCCAAAATCTACTACAAAGTTATGGTAATTGGAACGGAAAAGTACTGGAGCAGAAACATATGCACCCATCAACAAAACAGATCACAGAAACAGAATTGTGTATTTATAACCACCTGGTTCACAAAGGTGGTTCACAAAGGTGCCAAGAATACATAATGGCAAAATAATTCCCCCATAGAAACCCCAGTGATGTTCTTTATAGAAATGGAAAAAGAACATAAGGTTTACACTGAAGCACCAAAGAACCCAGATGACTAAAGCACAGCTAAGAAAAAAGAAAACACTGTGGGAGGCTGGAGGTATCTAGAAATTAGCCTACCAACTACACCTGCTATAAACATCTTATTTTTGATCAAAGTGTTCAAATCAGAGAAAAGACAGCATCTTCAACAAATGGTGCTGGGAAATCTAGATTTTCACATGGAGATAAAGAGAAACTAAACCTATATCTCTCACTTCATATAAAAATCAATTCAAAACAGATCAAAGGCCTTGTTGTAAGATCAGAAACTTTAAAACAATTAGGGGAAACACTTCAAGACAGAGGTTTGAGAAAGGGCTTTCTGAAAACAACTCCTAACGGTCCAGGGAATAAAGCCAAGGATTGACAAATGGGATTGGAGGAAGTCAAAGGACTTCTTCACATAAAACAAACAAACAAATAAAAAAAGAAAATCAGCAAAGACGGCCTATGAAATGAGTAAATGTTTTTTTTATTATTTATTTTTATTTTCCTCATTTACATTTCCAATGCTATCCCAAAAGTCCCCCATACTCTCCCCCTCACCCCCCTACCCACCCACTCCCACTTTTTGGCCCTGGCGTTCCCCTGTACTGGGGCATATAAAGTTTGCAAGTCCAATAGGCCTCTCTTTCCAGTGATGGCCAGCTAGGCCATCTTTTGATACATATGCAGCTAGAGTCAAGAGCTCCGGGGTACTGGTTAGTCCATAATGTAGTTCCACCTATAGGGTTGCAGATCCCTTTAGCTCCTTGGGTACTTTCTCTAGCTCCTCCATTGGGGGCCCTGTGATCCGTCCAATAGCTGACTGTGAGTATCCACTTATGTGTTTGCTAGGGATACATACATAACCAAAAATTTAATACCCCAAACCCAAACAATCCAATAAATGAGCCAATGAAGTGAACAAATAGTTCCAAAACTAGAAAGTACAAATGGTCAATAAACACACAAAAAAGTTTCTATCCTTCTCCATAAGAGAAAAAAACATTGAGATTCTGTCTCGCCCCAGTAAGAACATCTGTCATTCAGAAATCAGATGGCAATACATGCTGTTGAGGATGTGGAGAAAAGGGAAGCCTATGCATATCTGGGGAGAGAGTAACCTAGTCCAACCCTATTGGAAATCAGAATAGATGTTCCCCCCCAAAAAAACCTCCAAGAGAACTACTATTCAACTCATGATTGCATGTCTGGGTACATACTCAAAGGATACTAATAAGTGAACAACCATAGAGAAAACTGTGCATCTAAATTTACTGTAGAACTTATCATAATTGCCAAGGCATGGAATCATCTTAAAAGTCCAACAGGAGAAAAACCGATACAAGAAAAGTGGAGCTTTGTGCAACTGTGAAGAAGAGGGAGATTAGACCACTTTCAGAAAAATGGATGCAACTAAAGATCATTATACTGGATGAATTTAGTCAGACACAGAAAAATGAATATTACATGTTTTCTCTCATTTCTGCATCTCATTTTGCTACATCTTATATAAACTATAGATAAGAAATAAAAGTAAAAATGAGGATGCCCAGAGGAATGGATGAGAATGAAGGAAGGGAGAAAGGAAAAAGGGAGAGTAAATCTGCTCAAAGCACATGGAAATTCTGGAACAAAAATGTGTTTACTAAACCCATCATTATATACCATGACTATAAACCAATAAATCACATCTAAAGACAGAAAAATAAACAGGACTAGCTAAAAGAAATTATCCCTTCATACTATATTTAAAAGACAAATAAAATTGATTAAAAACAAAAATCTAAGGTTTGATATTATAGAAAATACTGGGAAAAATGAACAATATTATTTTGGAAACTCTAGAATAAAAACAATTAACCAGAAACAGACCCAAGAGTGTTCCTCCGGCTAAAAAGCCATGTGTCAAAGCAGATAGCCAAACATGAAGATCAAACATCATGGGTAAGGCAAATACCTGATGAGGAGTTAATACCCAAGCATACAAATAAGCATGCGTTTATTTCTATCCTCTGCTCTTTTAAAACCAGCATTTTAGATTCCATACGAACAAAATGTGGGACATGCCTTCTGGACTTAGTATATTTCTCCTTGTTGTCTATGTCCATATACAGAACAGCAAGAAAAGTACCCAGTTAAAACACAAGAGAAAGATCTACATTGATATTTCTTGAAGTAAAACATACAAATGTCTACTATGGAAAATGTTCAATATCACTAATCAGAGAAATGCAAACCAAGTACCAGGAAGTATTTTCTCACACCTGTTAATTGGCTGTTACCAAAAGAGGTGTAATTAATGTTCGTCAAGATGTGCACACAAACAATCCTGAGCTCAACTGGACCGAACATAAATGAAAATAAACAGCACATAAATTCCTCAAAATTTAAAACTAGTATTATTCAACAGTAACGAATCTTCATATACAGATGAAAGAAACAAGACAGGGGAGGCTAGCTGCATTCCAATGAGAAGGCAGTGGATGGGTGCTCACTGCCTTGACATCACTCTACCACAGAACAATAGGTAAAATTTACACAAAGGTATCTGCACAGTTCTGAACTCCAATTCTCACCATGCTTCTGAGTAAGAGAATGTACAGTTTTGATTCAAAAGTTGATATTCTTTGGGCCATGGTGACATCATATGAAATCCTAATTATGTTTCTGTTGCTAGGATAAAACAATTTTGAGAGGAAAGGGTTTATTTCATCTTACAGCTTACAACCCATCGTGAAAGGAAGTTGGACACACACTCAAGGCAGGAACGTGGAGGCAAGAGCTGAAACAGAGGCCATTGAGGAACGCTGCTTACTAGCTTGCTCTCCATGGCTTGCTTAACCTGATGTCTTGTACAACCCAGAACTACACGAGGTCAGGAATGGTACTTTTCACACTAGACCAACCCTTTCCCTGTCAGTCATTAGTTGAGTAAATGCTCTACAGCTTCTTCTATAAGCAAGTTGGATGGTAGGAATTCTTCAACTGAGAGCCGTTCTTCCCAGACATGTCTTGCTTTGTAACCAAGCCAGCTCAGTCAGTCAACAGGTTCTCCAGCAAAGGAGTGAAGATTAAAAAGGAAAAAGACAACAGACAACATTGTAACATGACCCCAGCCAGTTCGGAGGCTAAGGCGGGTTTATTTTTTTCCCAATCTGCTTTTATACCATTTTAATTACGTGCAATTAATTAAAATGAATCAGGTCCAGCAGTGCAATAAACACAAATAGTCAAGGAACAAGCAAGGCAATGAACAAAGTTCCGTGGTCACTCTTGTGATCACTGTTTCTAAGGGCTTATCAGGATGACCAAGATATCTGAGCCTACTTCTCTATCCTAGTCCAAAGTCAAATTCATGCCTGAAGCCTGCTTCTTCATTCTAGCCTAAAATCAGATTCCTCCCTGAATTTACTTACCTATTCTAGCCTAAATTAAGATTCCTGCCGGAGCTTACTTCCTTGTCCTGTCCCATTGTCAGATTCCTGCCAAGTGGCCTCAAATAGCTCTCCACAGCTTTATGCCAAGTTAAAATAAAAAATTAGCCAGCACACATACCTTAACATACCTTTAATTTCAACACTTAGGAGGTAGAGGCTGGTAGACTTCTGTGAGTTCCAGATCAGTCTACTCTACATAATGAATTTGAGGCCACCCACAGCTACACAGTGACCTTGTCTCAAAATAAAAGTTGATATTTTTATAGAACACTCTGCATGAGTGGGTCATGAATAGACCTTTGGCACATCTTAGTTCTAGAACCCAGAAATAAAATTCCCTGAAGCAGTAACACAGCCCAGCATTTAATTCATCCCTGCTGAAAGATACCTGTTGGAAGCAACATGCATCGAAGTTTACAAATACTGGGTACAAAACCTAGAGTTTGCCACATTGCAGCAGACTGGACTCTGCCTAAATCCATTATTTCATACCGTTACCTGTAATGGGTAATTGGGAGGTAAAGATTAGGTCACCTATACATCTCAAAGGAAAAGGTCTTCTTCCATACATCTTACCGGATATTATATTATGCTTCTAGATGGGAGGATCAATCTTATCCTTAGTATTGTAAAGGGCATCTTTAAAATTCAATCATACTCCAGAAGAATCGCAAATGCCAAGTGTTTACATAATTGAGCTCAACGACTGTTATTAAATCCGTGGCAAAGGTTAGCTTTCTTGATGGAAGGTAGTTTGGATAAATAGTGAAACTGTTTCAAATTCCCACGGAGTCTACACCAACTGTTCAACTCTCCCCTTAAATAAGAAGTGCCTGAGGGGGTGATAACAATTTTCTCTTCCACCTCCTGTTTTGTTTTGTGGGTTGGTTTTTTTAAACTAATAATGAAAACTGAGAACAAGAAATAATGAAATCCTACAGAACAAGGCCCCATGTCTGCAGTGTAAGGAGGCTGAGTTTACATGGCCTCTTCTACTCCAACGGGGGTTGTTAAGGATGGTGTGGTGGTTCTCTTGTCCATGGCCAGAGGTTGTTTTAGAGTAACAAAACTTCATCAGATCAGAGTGGAGCATGAACTGAGCAGGTCTGAGAAATCAGATGGGGTTGAGGAAAGATAAGAGACATAAAGCTGAGGAAACTCACACTGCCCTTCTGAGTTTATGCTGTTAGGATAAATGGGAAAGAGTGCATGCTTTCTTGGGGCAGCAATATTGGGGATAGTCAGCAGAACCAGGAGGATTTGGTCACTCTCCAACCAGATAGTTAACGATTCTTATCATGCTCAGAAGGACTGAGTCAGGAAGACTCGTTAGGATCATTTCTTCACTTCATTTTGTCTAGCACCAGTCCTCTGGGCTGTCGCTCTTTACACTGTACCTCAGATCCCCTTCCTCAAAGAGAAACAACAACTGTACCCATTCTTAAGCCCCTATTATGTATTCTCCACTCTTCTAGAGATGTGAGCACTGGAGACCCTGGCAAGACTTAAAATGGTTTTAACCCTTTGGAAGCTGAACAGACTCTTAACATATGATCCACAGTCTATTCATTGGAGTTTACCAAAAGGAGTTCAACATACCCACATAAATGTTTAGAGCAAGTTTATTTATGATTACCAAAACATGGAAGAAACCAGGACATTTTTGGAGGAAATCTCTATGCTTTCCTTTGAATTTTCTTAAAGGTTTCCTTTTAAAACACACACACACACACACCTTTTTAAAAGGTATACCTACTCATTTTTTAAAAAATATTCAAGTCATAGAAAAGAACCTTTCAAATTGTATGAACTATCTAAAACTTTACCTAACATGCACAGAACCCTGGGCTCATTCCCTAGCACTAAAAAACTGAATGAATGAATGAATAAATAAATAAATACGTTAAGCCAAATTATCTAACTCTCTACCATCAAAACATAATTTATTTATCACTAATGTTAAGTGAAAATGATTACGGCCATTAATAAGTAGGGAGATAGGTGAAATTATACTTGACCTTACTTAAAAAGAAAGCGAACCCAAAATAAGATTCAGAAATCACTTCACACAAATTCTACCACAAAATAGTCCAAAGGCATAAAAGCCATGTAGTCCGTTACCACAACCATCACCATTGTACCAACTTCTGCATTAGTTACTTTTTGTTGCTGTAACCGAATGCCCTGATGAAAAGTAACTTTGGGAAGAAAAGTGCTTATTTTGCCTTACGTTTCCAGTGAGATAGAGCCCATAATTGTGGGAGAGGACATGACATGAACAGGAACCTGGCAGACCACATTTCACAGGCAGTAGGGAAACAATAAGAAATAGACCCAGACAATAAACTCCAAAGCCTGCCCAGAATGACATACTTCCTTTATCAAGGCTCCATATCATAAAGAATCAATAACCTCTGCCAACAGTAACAACGGAGGAGCAAGTGTTCAAATCCGGGACCCTATGGAGGACATTTTTCATTCAAGCCATTGCAGAAACTGAGCATGGTCCCGAGTCTTAGAGGAGTTACTGATTAAGATAGATGTATATATCACATCTCCTCAGTTCTTGACAATTTGACTTTTTCATTCAACTCAAGTGTTTCTTCAAGGGACTGTGTCAAAGAGGCTGCAAAGTCCACATATCTTTAAGAACATTCATGCTAAATGCCCTTCCGTGCCTTGACTATGAATGGTGGGGATGGTAAGCAGAATCTGTGATCATCTCTTTCACTCATAGCATAATATACAAGACTCATGTCTTTGGACAAACCTAATGACAAGAGTTTCTCTATTCAATACCCTACCTTTAATTCCTAGGTTCTTTATAAAAACATTTTATTTCATTTTGACTTAAAAATTTAGCCAATCATTTCAAAGGCCTCCTAAATTTGGAAGGATAGTGATCTTGACATTCATGTTTTTTTTTTCAATCCACATAAATTTCCAGTTATTTTTTAAAGAATCGTTTTATCTTAATTATGTACATGTATGTGTATCTCTGTGTGTAACATATGATCTGCTGGAGCTGAAGTTAAATGTGGCTATGAGCTGCCAGATGTGATTGCTGGGAATGGACCTGAGCCTTTGCAAGAAGAGCAAGAGCTCTTAACTGCTGCACAATCTCTTCAGCCCTCCTATTATTTTTGTTCACCTCTGCACCCCACCCTGTTCTGTTCTGCCCTGTATAATCCCTTTGTATTGAGTTGAGGATTTGTTATTCTTGTCTTCATCCATTCTCAAAGTGTATTTAATTATATCCTTTTATTCAAACCTTAGAAATTTTCCTAAGCCTGTATTAATCTTCACCAAAGAAGCATTAACCAATGGGCATCTTGTGTTCTCCTTTGTATTTTTCTGTTACCTATTTTTATTCTCTTAAAGCTCAGATCTTGTACTATTTTTTCTTTGATTTGATACCATGATTGATTTCATAGATAATGCAAAATAACTGAGATTTTCTATAAGTTTTTCTTATATTTTCCAGATCATTCCTGCTGAGGGGATAACTTGTATTGGTCATCATTTATTGGTTTAGGATTTGAACTCATGAGTTGATACTGAACTCATACTTTCATTCTCCTTAATTTCTTTTAACTTGGAGGTCCTGTTTGCTGACATGGAAGAATAGCTCTGCAATTTTCAGTTTAGGGTAACTGCAAGAAATCTATTTTCAATAAAAAAATAAAAAGCAAAAGGTATGTTTATTAAAATGAAGAAGAAGCATTTACATCAGGTGTGTGACATCCAGCTAGTGCTTGGTGTTAATGTTGGATCTTTTTAGCTTTCTGATAACATCCTTGATGTGTGTATTCTTAAGACAGTAGAAGAGTCTATATCTCAAGAACTAGCACAGAGTCTGGCACAGAGAGTTCAGATTTCTGTCTTCATGGTTTTGGCCATCAGGAAGGAGTGGAGAAAAGCTAGGGAAGTCTACAATTTTGATCTCCCTGACCAGCAGTCTAAATACCAAAGGAGAGAAAAGAAAGCTGGATGACATCCGCCAGATCATGTTGAAGCCCACAGATATATTTAACTGAGAGTCCCCATGTTCTCCAGGACTACCCTGGAGACCTCAGGAAGTTCTGCTACTTGACTCATCTGAGCAACACCAAGTGGACCAGGATGTCTATAATACATCCACACCACCCACAACATTTAGGCCCCCAAGATCTCGTGTCTTTTTCCAAGATGCCTTTCAATTCAAGAAAGCTATCTGACATACCCTCACCTGCATCTTCACCTGGAAAGTCCACTTGTCTGTCCTTGACAACTTCTTCCCAGGTTCCTTGAAGACTGGCTATCCTTTATCTTAACCCAGCAACATATCATGGCTTGATAACTGGTCCTCGAGTTTTCTATCCCTCCTTACGATGTTTTCTAGTACTGACCATTTCCTACACATCCTGCCCCTGTATTTAGAATATATCAGTCATCACCATGGAACTCTGGGATTGGAGGCAGGGGTTAAACAATAGACTTATGTTTCCATCTTAAGCAGCTTGCTTTTAAACTGTGGTTTTATGGGTGTGGTGAGTAGAAAGGGAGAGAAATAATGGAAATAATGGTGTTGGTATTGATCTTGTTTATGGGATCCTCAGCCAAAAAAAAAAAAAAATTAACTGGGGCTGTGCTGTTTTGTGGTATAGGGTTGCATTAGTCAAAAAAAAAAAAACAATCTAAATTCTGCTTCATAGGGAAGTACTTTTTTTATATGCAATGGGGTTATTTAATTACTATGATGTAAGAGAATGCAAATAAACTTTTTTTTAGATTGTATGTTTTCAGTACTCCTTTTTTTATTTACTTTAAAATATTTTTGAGAATGTCATACATGAATACTGCATAAACACCTTTTCCCTCTCCTCTTTCTAACTCCTCTCATGTGCCCCCAATCCCTTTCAAATCCATACTCCTGACTCCTTTAATTATTTAAAATATATTGGTGTGTGTGTGTGGGTGTGTGTGTGTGTTTCTCTTTCAGCAGCTACTGATTGCCTGTAACTCTTTTTTAAATGTTTTTTTGTTTTTTAGGTATTTTCATCATTTACATTTCCAATGCTATCCCAAAAGTCCCCCATACCTCCCCCCTCCACTCCCCTACCCACCCACTCCCACTTCTTGGCCCTGGCGTTTCCCCATACTGAGGCATATAAAGTTTGCAAGACAAATGGGCCTCTCTTTCCAGTGATGGATGACTAGGCCATCTTCTGATACATATGCAGCTGGAGGCACAAGCTCTGGGGGTGGGGGGGGTACTGGTTAGTTCATATTGTTGTTCCACCTACAAGGTTGCAGACCCCTTTAGCTCCTTGGGTGCTTTCTCTACCTCCTCCATTGGGGGCCCTGTGATCCATCCAATAGCTGACTGTGAGCATCCACTTCAGTGTTTGCTAGGCCCCGGCATAGTCTCACAAGAGACAGCTATATCTGGGTCCTATCAGCAAAATCTTGCTAGTGTATGCAATGGTGTCAGCATTTGGAGGATGATTATGGGACGGGTCCCTGGGAATGGCAGTCTCTAGATGGTCCATCCTTTTGTCTCAGCTCCAAACTTTGTTTCTGTAACTCCTTCCATGGGTGTTTTGTTCCCAAGTCTAAGAAGGGGCAAAGTGCCCATGGAAGGAGTTACAGAGACAAAATTTGGAGCTGTGACAAAAGGATGGACCATCTAGTGATTGCCATATGCAGGGATCCATCCCATAATCAGCTTCCAAATGCTGACACCATTGCATACACTAGCAAGATTTTGCTGAAAGGACCCAGATATAGCTGTCTCTTGTGAGACTATGCTAGGGCCTAGCAAACACAGAAGTGGATGATCACAGTCAGCTATTGGATCGATCACATGGCCCCCAATGGAGGAGCTAGAGAAATTACCCAAGGAGCTAAAGGGAACTGCAACCCTATAGGTGGAACAACAATATGAACTAACCAGTACCCCGGAGCTCTTGTCTCTAGCTGCATATATATCAAAAGGTGGATGCTCACAGTCAGCTATTGGATGAATCACAGGGCTCCCAATGGAGAAGCTAGAGAAGGTACCCAAGGAGTTAAAGGGATCTGCAACCCTATAGGGGGAACAACATGATGAACTAACCAGTACCCCGGAGCTCTTGTCTCTAGCTGCATATGTATCGAAGGATGGCCTGGTCGGCCATCGCTGGAGGAAGAGGCCCATTGGACTTGCAAACTTTGTATGCCCCAGTTCAGGGGAATGTCAGGGCCAAAAGAATGGGAATGGGTGGGTAGGGAAGTGGGGGGGGGTATGGGGGACTTTTGGGATAGCATTGGAAATGTAATTGAGGAAAATATGTAATAAAAAAATTAAAAATTAAAAAAAAAAGATGGCCTAGTCGGCCATCACTGCAAAGAGAGGCCCATTGGACTTGCAAACTTTATATGCCCCAGTACAGGGGAACCCCAGGGCCAAAAAGGGGGAGTGGGTGGGTAGGGGATGGGGGGGTGGGTATGGGGGTCTTTTGGGATAGCATTGAAAATGTAAACGAGGAAAATACCTAATAAAAAAATAAATTAAAAAAAAAAGAAGGGGCAAAGTGCTCACACTTTGGTCTTCGTTCTTCTTGAGTTTCATGTGTTTTGCAAATTGTTTCTTGTATCTTGGGAATTCTAAGTTTCTGGCTAATATCCACTTATCAGTGAGTACATATCATGTGAGTTGTTTTGTGATTGGGTTACTTCACTCAGGATGATACCCTCCAGGTTAATCTGTATGCCTAGGAATTTCATAAATTCATTCTTTTTAATAGCTGAGTAGTACTCCATTGTGTAAATGTAGGACATTTTCTGTATCCATTCGTCTGTTGAGGGGTATCTGGGTTCTTTCCAGCTTCTAGCTATTATAAATAAGGCTGCTATGAACATAGTGGAGCATGTTTCCTTCTTACCAGTTGGAACATCTTCTGGATATATGCCCAGGAGTGGTATTGCTGGATCCTCCGGTAGTACTATGTCCAATTTTCTGAGGAACCGCCAGACTGATTTCCAGAGTGGTTGTACAAGCTTGCAATCCCACCAACAATGGAGGAGTGTTCCTCTTTTTCCACTCCTCGCCAACATCTACTGTCACATGAATTTTTGATCTTAGCCCTTCTGACTGGTGTGAGGTGGAATCTCAAAGTTGCTTTGATTTGCATTTCCCTGATAATTAAGGATGCTGAACATTTTTTCAGGTGCTTCTCAGCCATTCGGTATTCCTCAGGTGAGAAATCTTTGTTTAGCTCTGAGCCCCATTTTTAAATGGGGTTATTTGATTTTCTGGAGTCCACCTTCTTGAGTTCTTTATACATATTGGATATTAGTCTCTGATTTAGGATAATTAAATATCCTTTCCCAATCTGAATTTTCTTGTTGATTTTCTCAACGAACCAGCTCTTCCTTTGGTTGATTCTTTGAATAGTTCTTCTTGTTTCCACTTGGTTGATTTCACCCCTGAGTTTGATTATTTCCTGCCTTCTACTCCTCTTGGGTGAATTTGCTTCCTTTTGTTCTGGAGCTTTTAGGTGTGTTGTCAAGCTGCTAGTGTTTGCTCTCTCTACTTTCTTTTTGGAGGCACACAGAGCTATGAGTTTCCCTCTTAGAAATGCTTTCATTGTGTCCCATAAGTTTGGGTATGTTGTGGTTTCATTTTCATTAAACTCTAAAAAGTCTTTAATTACTTTCTTTATTCCTTCCTTGACCAAGGTATCATTGAGAAGAGTGTTGTTCATTTTCCAGGTGAATGTTGGCTTTCCATTATTTATGTTGATATTGAAGATCAGCCTCATTCCATGGTGGTCTGATAGGATGCATGGGAAAATTTCAATATTTTTGTATCTGTTGAGGCCTGTTTTGTGACCAATTATATGGCCAATTTTGGAGAAGGTCCCGTGTGGTGCTGAAAAGAAGGTATATCCTTTTGTTTTAGGATAAAATGTTCTGTAGATATCTGTTAAGTCCATTTGTTTCATAACTTCTGTTAGTTTTACTGTGTCCCTGTTTAGTTTCTGTTTCCATGATCTGTCCATTGATGAAAGTGGTGTGTTGAAGTCTCCCACTATTATTGTGTGAGGTGCAATGTGTGCTTAGAGCTTTACTAAAGTTTCTTTAGTGAATGTGGCTACCCTTGCATTTGGAGCATAGATATTCAGAATTGAGAGTTCCTTTTGGAGGATTTTACCTTTGATGAGTATGAAGTGTCCCTCTTTGTCTTTTTTGATAACTTTGGGTTGGAAGTCGATTTTATTCAATATTAGAATGGCTACTCCAGCTTGTTTATTCAGACCATTTGCTTGGAAAATTGTTTTCCAGCCTTTTATTCTGAGGTAGTGTCTGTCTTTTTCCCTGAGATGGGTTTCCTGTAAGCAGCAAAATGTTGGGTCTGTTTGTGTAGCCAGTCTGTTAGTCTATGTCTTTTTATTGGGGAATTGAGTCCATTGATATTAAGAGATATTAAGGAAAAGTAATTGTTGCTTCCTATTATTTTTGTTGTTAGAGTTGGCATTCTGTCCTTGTCTTCTTTCTGGTTTGTTGAGGGATTACTTTCTTGCTTTTTCTAGGGTGTGATTTCCGTCCTTGTATTGGTTTTTTTCTGTTATTATTCTTTGAAGGGCTGGATTCTTGGAAAGATAATGTGTGAATTTGGTTTTGTTGTGGATTACTTTGGTTTCTCCATCTATGGTAATTGAGAGTTTGGCCAGGTATAGTAGCCTGGGCTGGCATTTGTGTTCTCTTAGTGTCTGTAGAACATCTGTCCAGGCTCTTCTGGCTTTCATAGTCTCTGGTGAGAAGTCTGGTGTAATTCTGATAGGCCTGCCTTTATATATTACTTGACCTTTTTCCCTTACTACTTTTAGTATTCTATCTTTATTTAGTGCATTTGTTGTTCTGATTATTATGTGTCAGGAGGAATTTCTTTTCTGGTCCAGTCTATTTGGAGTTCTGTAGGCTTCTTGTATGTTCATGGGCATGTCATTCTTTAGGTTTGGGAAGTTTTCTTCTATAATTTTGTTGAAGATATTTGCTGGCCCTTTAAGTTGAAAATCTTCATTCTCATCAACTCCTATTATCCGTAGGTTTGGTCTTCTCATTGTGTCCTGTATTTCCTGTATGTTTTGAGTTAGGATAGTTTTGCATTTTGCATTTTCTTCGATTGTTGTGCCCACTTTCTCTAGGAATCTTCTGAACCTGAGATTCTCTCTTCCATCTCTTGTATTCTCTTGCTGATACTCACATCTATGTTTCCAGATTTCTTTCCTAGGGTTTCTATCTCCAGAGTTGTCTCACTTTGGGTTTTCTTTATTGTGTCTACTTCCCTTTTTAGGTCTTGTGTGGTTTTGTTCAATTCCATCACCTGTTTGGTTGTGTTTTCCTTTATTTCTCTAAGGACTTCTACCTCTTTAGCAGTGTTCTCCTATATTTCTTTGAGTGAGTTATTAAAGCCTTCTTGATGTCCTCTACCAGCATCATGAGATATGCTTTTAAATACAGTTCTAGATTTTCAGGTGTGTTGGGGTATCCAGGACTGGCTGAGATGGGAGTTCTGGGTTCTGATGATTGTGAATGGTCTTGGTTTCTGTTAGTAAGATTCTTACGTTTGCCTTTTACCATCTGGTAATCTCTGGAGTTAGTTGTTATAGTTGTCTCTGGTTAGAGCTTGTTTCTCTCGTGATTCTGTTAGCCTCTATCAGCAGACATGGGAGACTAGCTCTCTCCTGAGTTTCAGTGGTCAGAGTACTCTCTGCAGACAAGCTCTCCTCTTGCAGGGATGTGCATAGATATCTGGCATTCAGACTTGCCTCCTGGCAGAAGATGAAGACCCGAAACAGGGCCTGTCCCAGAAGTTGTTAGCTTCTGTAGTCCACACTCTCACCTGCGCAGACTAGTCTCAGAGGGATCCAGGAACCAAGATGGCTCCCCCAGGTGCTCCAGCAAAGCCCTCCCAGGCAGGGCAGACACCTCTCCTCTGGCAGGGAAGGTGCCTGGATATCTGGAGCCCGAAACAGGGTCTGCCTCAGAAGCTGTCCTCTAGGGACCTTGTGGGTGTCCGCTGACTCAGCGCCCAAGGTGACCAGGTGCTGGCACCGACTGGAAGGGACTTATGATCCTGGTCAGGCTGGGTTTTCTCCTTCCCTAATGCTGTCTCTGGGCCCATGCCCAAATGGAACAGAAGTTGTGTTCCACTCACTGGTGGTCCTAAGATCATGTGGAAAGTCCTCTAGGGACCTTGGGGGTGTCCGCCGACTCCGCACCCAAGGTGACTGGGTGCTGGCACCAACTGGAAGGGACTTGTGAAGTACTTTCTTAAAACAACTGTGAACCCAGGGAGCCAACCTGTGTACACAATAACATAAGGTTCAGTGGAACTTTCTACTCAAAGAATCAAGTTTAGTTAAAAGCACCACATAGAAAAACTCCACTTTTTTTTTTTTTGAGGCCTGATCTCATATAGCCCAGACTAGTTAACAACTTGCTATAGACCTTGAAACCCTCATTCTCCTGCCTCTACCTCCCAAAGGTCCAAGGCTACAGATGTGCACAGCCACACCTGGTTTATGCAGTGCTGGAGATGGAGCTCAGGGCCTTCTGCATACTAAGAATGCACTTTCTCAACTGAGCTACACCTCCAGCCTCAGAGTACTTTTAATTTTTCATTTTTCAGAATGTATGCTGTTGACTAAAGGCAAGCTATTGGGATAAGTTTATACTCTCAGTAGGACCTGAAGTGTTCTCTTCACAGTTGAACTGTGCTTCCTAGAGGCACATGGTAAAGAAAAACCATGGGTTTCAAGATAACTGGTTGTCATCATTGAAGTTGATCAACTGGGCCAATATATTCAGGCCATGAAGCTAAGAAACTCTGCCTAAAACAAAATATGTGCTCAAATGTGTCAAATAATCTCTGGGGTTCCAGGCACACACAGCTATGCCTAGATTTTTACATAGGAGCTAAGGATTTGAACTTAGGTCCTCAGGCTTGCATTACAAGCAGTCTTATCCACTGAACCATCTCTCCAGCCTCAACATTATTTAACATGACATCTCTCACTGAACATCGAGCTCCTTCATTTGGCTTGGCCGGCTGGTCAATGGGCTCCAGAGAATCATCTGTCTTACTGCCCACAGCAATGGGGTTGGAGGCATACATACACCAGTATGCCTGCATTTTTACATCAGTTCTAGAGATCCAAATTCAGGTTCTTGTGCTTATGGAGTAAGTACTTTATCCACAGAGCCACCACTCACTTCAGCCCTTGTGACATTTTTAAAATTCAAATCTTATTCCATTCAATGCCCATCACAGAATCTCCCATTCTCTCTGGTGTTAATGTTACCAATGGATTTTTGTGTTGGCATTACTACACACATGACTTCAGAGGGTGAGAAGATGCCATCCTATGACATAGGCAGCTACAGGACCAAAAAAGGAATGAAAGAAAATCTAACACATTTCCACTAGTGCATGTGCCTAACTGTGGGATCTAGTAGTTGAAGCACTTTTCATCCCCATACCCTAATAAAGTACTAGGAAACCAAAGAAGCCATCGCACTCTAAAGTCTCCTACAGTCAAGCTGTGCAACCACTTGCAAATTGGTTGAGGACCTTAGCTTTCTCATCTTTAAACAGACACTAGACTAGATGAGTTAAGTACTTCCCAGCTCTGCATCTCTGCATGCTACAACCCACCCACTTTGCCTTGCTGTAATCTTTCCTTAGATCCAGAACTCAATTCCTTTCAACCACACCTCTCCCTGGAATCTTAGTCATGCTGGTTCTCACAGCAAAGCTTTGAAATTCCCAAATAAGGTTGAGCTCAGGTCTGCTGGTGCCCTGTGGATCTCCCACTTCACAATTCAAGTAGTCAGCTATTGACTCATGACAATCTATATCTGCATTAAAATGGGAGTTTTGGATTAATGTGGAGCTGAGAGCCTGACTGAGGCTCTTTGCTGCCAGCCTGTCTCTGTAATTGCAGAATGGATTTCACCACCCACAAAGGGCAAAATGAATGTGATCATCCCCAGTCGTCAATAGCCCATCGATTTTTTTCTTTTGACTCTATGATTCACACACATATTGAAGCTCATTTTTTAAGCAAGGAGACTTATTAATCTACATTCTTCAAAACTAGTGGCCCCTACAGTGAGGTGAATGCAGGGGATGACTTGATATGTCACATAATTCTTTTCAATTCTTTTTCACATACACATGTGCATGCATGCATACACATTCACAGACACACACACACACAATTTTGCTCTCAGTCTTATTGAAAACTGGTGTGCTACATACTCATTATCAGGCCATTTAGGAAAGATCCAAAAGAAAATGTTGTCAAACCTTTGATACATTCTGGTCTGCGGTATCCGTTTTCTAGGCTAGGTTTTCCACTCATCCCTAAGGTCGTAAACGAGATGTCTATCGCAAAACCTGTGGTTGCAAAGATGGAACTCATGTCCGGGACCATTTCTTCCCTGAATGGAACCTATTAATCTGCAGTAAAGAAGAAAGAGAGGCAGACCTGCAGCATTCAATTGTGGTTTCCCCAAACCATACCAGTTCTTTGTATTTCCCATGATGCATCTTCCATTTTATGTTGCTTCCATAATTACATCTTCTGATCACTTCTTCTATTGCCTTCTTAATTTTGCTGGAAATTTAGACTCAGAGTGGTTCAAAACCACATGTGTCAGACTTGGTTTGGGTGGTATGTTGTAAAATGCAGTGGCCTTCTTTTTTCCCATAGCCTTTGAAAAACATCGATAAAAATAAAATTAGTCATCAAATCCCATCAGCATTTCCTCCTTGGGAAATTTTCTCACATCTGTCCCCTAGGCTGAACCCCAACTTTAGACATGCTCTATTGCTTACAGAGAACAGAATTTAGCTTTGCAGGAAATAAGGCCAGGAAACAAGTCTTGACTCTGTGGATTTAGCCATGCAGCAAGAGTCAAAATGCTCAGAATTTGCTTGAGGGATGAGAAGGTCCTTTAAAATCCATAAAACTCTGGTTCTACCAAGACTATGTTATCATATCCATAGTCTAATAAGCAGAGTGAATATTTTTTCTGACTTCTGTTCAAGTTCAAATATGCCAAGCTCAGTATTTAATTATTCAATCATTTCCAATAGCCATAACTTTTCTGTATAACCATCTCATTGGCCATCAGTTAACATGTACAAAGTTTTGAGGTTGCTCACTCTTGATCTGATATAAGAGCTACCAATATAATAACTTAAGTGTAAGAGAGTCTTTAAAAGGGCATTTAGAAGGAAACAGAAACCCTGTGAAAGGGAACCATAGGCAATAAAGCATGTTGAACATTTTTTCAGGTGCTTCTCAGCCATTCAGAATTCCTTAGTTAAGAATTCTTTGTTTAGCTCTGTATTCCATTTCTTAATAGGGTTATTTGGTTTTCTGGAGTCCAACTTCTTGAGTTCTTTATATATATTGGATATTAGTCCCCTATAGGATTTAGAATTGGTATAGATCTTTTCCCAATCTGTTGGTGGCCTTTTTGTCTCATTGTCAGTGTCCTTTGCCTTACAGAAGCTTTGCAATTTTATGAGGTTCCATTTGTCAATTCTTGCATGTTGAGACTCAGATTACACTCCATGTCAACCCTCCCAGCAGCGTCCAAACCCATGTTACCACTTACCTAGACTTTCAATGATTTCCTCACAGGGATATCAGTGCCTGAATTCTATCCCATTAAATTCATTCTTGAGAATAGCAATGACCTTGGGAAAGCCTCTAATATCTATGATCCTTATTTTCTTCATCAGCTCATCTAAAGAGACAGAGTAATTGAGAAGACTTGAGAGAGTGCACGTAAAATACTTTGGCATTTTTGTGACTATCTTATTGGTATTTTATCAAGATAATAAAGTTAAATGTGTTTATATAAGTTTTCTCCCACAAAAAATGTTGGCTCATTAAGTCAAGGGTGAAGTCCTGTTTACCACTTATTCCTGGCTCAGAATATGATACAAGTAGCCATTCCTGACATATTGACAAAAGAGATGCATAGTTCACATTCCAAAAAAAATTCTATATCAAGCCAGAGATGAAATCCATTTTTCATTCCCTAATTCATTTTCATAAATTTCCTTTACATAATATAGAGTCTCACCTCACTAGAAAAGGCAGTCTACAGGACAAAGAAGAATGTATGTGCATTCTCCTGGCAGAGACCCATGATATAGGATATTTTACAAAGACACTGATCAGCTAGAGAGAGTCGCGTGTCTTTGGGCAGCACAGTCAAACCTATCTATCATTGGTGAAGAATTTTAGACTAAAACAGATGACCAAGTCACTTGACCAGTACTGTAATACTTTAGTGCTAGTCATGTGTGTGTGAATTCTAAGGACCAAGCATTTCCCCACCATGATGACATGCGTTCAATACAGAGACCACTTCTCTAACAAGCATAAAATTAGGCAGAATAATCCATGGGAAGATGTACTACTTCTTCACCTATGCCATTACTTCCCAAGACATAAGGATGCCACAGCTTCCTTATTAGGAAAATAAAATTAAATTAAATGAGTCACAACTTCCCTAGGAATGGGAGAGCCTTTCATTACTATGGCTAGCTGCTTTACGTAGGTTTTTGTTTCTGGGTCTGAAATATTCCAGTGTTCAGAGAAATTCCTGAGTTTCAAACTGGGTTTCCAAAACTCCCAGAGCTCTGCAGTACTTCCATGAAGGCCATCTTAGGTGAAATGAAAGAGTTCATTTAGAAATCAATCTTTCTATTAGATTCATTGTTTCCAGTTTTACATTGAGCTCTTTGATCCATTTGAACTTGAGTTATGTGCAGGGTGATAAATATGGATCTGTTTGCATCCTTCTACATGCAGACATCCAGCTAGACCAGCAACATTTGTTGAAGATGCTTTCTCTCTTTTTTGTTGTATGGTTTTGGCTTTTTTGTCAAAAATCAAGTGTTTGTAAGTATGTGGTTTGTTTCTGGGTCTTTGATTCGATTCCATTGATCCACCTGTCTGTTTCTATACCAACATCATGCAGATTTTATTACTATTGCTCTGTGGTACAGCTTGAAGTCAGGAATAATGATATCTCCAGAAGTATTTTATTGTTCAGGACCATTTTAGGTATCCTGGGTTTTTTGTTTTTCCATATAAAGTTGGGAATTGTTCTTTCAAGATCTGTTTAGAATTGTGTTAGAATTTTGATGGGGATTTCATTGAATATGTATATTGCTTTGGGTAATATGGCTATTTTTACTATGTTAATCCTCTGGTCCATGAGCAAGAGAGATCTTTCTATCTTCTGATCTCTTCCTCGACTTCTTTCTTCAGAGACATGAAGTTCTTGTCATTATAGGTCTTTCACTTTCTCGGTTAGTTACACCAAGGAATTTTATGTAATTGATGGCTATTGTGAAGGGTACTCTTTCCACAACTTCTTTCTCAGCCAGTTTATCACATGTATAGAGGAAGGCTACTGATTTCTTTGAGTTAATTTTGTATCTAGTCTCTTTTTTCTAGCTGAAGGTGTTTGAAAAGGGGAAGGTGGAATGAGGGAGACCTTGCATGAGGGGATAATGGGAAGAGAAAAAGGGCTGATATGGAGTTGTACCGTAAATAAATAAATTTAATTTAAAAAAGAAATCAATTTTCCCTGTCCATTTTGTTAATTTTTCTTGTTTGGATATGTAAGCTTTTTAAAGTTATTTCTGATCAAATATAGTACTCCTTTATCCTAGAAATGTTTTCTATAGCTTAAACTCTCAACAGAAATAAGGAGAGGAGTCAGCGACTGTTTTTACATGACCAAATTAGTTTGATTAATTGTACTGCACCAAAGACCGATTTGAAACCATTGCCACAATGAAATAATTCTTTAAGGGGTGCAAGAGAAAACTCTGAAGACCCCCAAATTGGGCAATAATGCTTTCAAGTATATACAACATTTCAATGTTGCAGACAGCATTACAAAAATTTAGCAACATGCAAAACTCCAATAAGTCAAAAATTTTGTTCATTTGGCCATTTCAACCAGATTTTTGCTTTACTATGATTTTTTGCTCGTTATTTAATTCTTTATTTCTCATATCCCACTCTCCTCCTTTACTATGCTCTTTTAAACTATCCCTTTTTTTTTCACCATATTGCCTGCTTCTGGGGAACCATGGAGTCTTCTTTCTCCTTCATAATTCCCAGTCCATCACTAAGAAGCCTTCAAGACAGATAGATTTGTCTAGTGAGCTACTTTAGCTTATTCATTCATTCATTCATTCATTGGCTTACTCACTCACATGGTCATGTGTTGAGGTTTTTAAAAAGGCACCTAATTCAAATGCCCCATGACAAGAAATACCCTCTAACAAGGATAAAAAGTAAAGGAAATGATATGGCATTAGGGGAAGGTAAAAAAGGTTGGAAAATACCAATTAAGACATTCAGGGTATGTGGGAACTTGCAAAGGCATTGGCTAAGGCAAACCCAGGTAGGTGGTGAGGAAAGAAACCACATCTATAGAAGAAAGGAAGAAGAGGCTCCAAGGAGTTTCAAGTAGACATGCCACCTGCTCAGAGGCATGAATGGTATGGAATTTCCAGCGATCACTGAGTAATTCAGTGAGTCAGGTGTATGGTATCATACAAATGAGTGTGAAAAGGACATGCTAATGAGGTAAAGATGTGGTCATTAGTCAGATAAAATGCACAAGGGTCCTGGCAGGTCGATTGGAGAGACTTTGTGAGAAAGCTGGGTGGATAGAAAACAAGTCCTGAGTATCATGCCACATCAGAGGCTTGGCTTGCCAGAGAAGTCTTTTAAAGATAGAGGAGTTTATATGTCAAAATAAAGGATGTCACTGTGAAGTTTCGAGAATAAAAACCCCAACACAGTAGGT
Organism: Mus caroli; assembly: GCF_978045245.1. Lineage (NCBI taxonomy): Eukaryota > Metazoa > Chordata > Mammalia > Rodentia > Muridae > Mus > Mus caroli. Next base: position 73,313,096 of record NW_028227266.1, read on the forward strand.
CACTTCGGAGACCAAATTCTACACAATAGAGAGAAGAGCTGGAAAAGAAGGAGAGGGCAGGAAATGTCAGGTCACTGAATGGAGATCACAAGCTCCCTGCAGAGGAAGACTGGCACGGGCTGGCACCAAAGTCACTCAAACTCTAAAATAATCTGACTCTTCCCAGGATGCCTTGCTAACTGCTACCTGACACCTGATCCAGTGTTCTCTGCCTGTCTGGGGAAGCATCAGGAAGGATGAAAGAGCCAAATACTGAAGAGGACTGGTAAAGGAAAGGTCAAAGAAGAAGCAGAATATAGGAGTCTTCATTAAGTGCACAGGGAAAGAAGTAAACAGATGCTACAAAGAAGAAGAAGAAGAAGAAGAAGAAGAAGAAGAAGAAGAAGAAGAAGAAGAAGAAGAAGAAGAAGGAGGAGGAGGAGGAGGAGGAGGAGGAAGAAGAAGAAGAAGAAGAAGAAGAAGAAGAAGAAGAAGAAGAAGAAGAAGAAGAAGAAGAAGAAGAAAGAAGAAGAAGAAGAAGAAGAAGAAGAAGAAAGAAGAAAGAAGAAGAAGAAGAAAGAAGAAGAAGAAGAAGAAGAAGAAGAAGAAGAAGAAGAAGAAGAAGAAGAAGAAAGAAGAAGAAGAAGAAGAAGAAGAAGAAGAAGAAGAAGAAGAAGAAGAAGAAGAAGAAGAAGAAGAAGAAAGAAGAAGAAGAAAGAAGAAGAAAGAAGAAGAAGAAGAAGAAGAAGAAGAAGAAGAAGAAGAAGAAGAAGAAGAAGAAGAAGAAGAAGAAGAAGAAGAAGAAGAAGAAGAAGAAGAAGAAGAAGAAGAAGAAGAAGAAGAAGAAGGGGGAAAGACCCTCTGCCTTGTTTCTATTCCTGGCTCAACCAGTAAAAGTTGGAAAGTTTTCATTGCAATGGTTGAAAGAGTCTGAAGAAAGGAAAGTCATTACCACAAATGGTACAGATTTCTGGATATCTTCAGAGGAAATAGCCATTCCAGGAATAACTTCAAAAATCACAAAAAGGAGCCACACACTGCAGCTACTCCTGTAGCACACACTAATGCATATGTACATGAATGTTCATATACACATAAACAGACACACACACACATACTGCTGAAGCTTGAAATCACCATAATTATCACTCACTTGCCAAAACTTATCAGAACCTTTCCCACCTGTGGAAGCATCATGGTGGAGAGGGGAGCAGAGAAGGAATTTTATCCATCAGGTTTATTAATAGACGTAAGGTAGCTGATTGCTTCTCACAGTAGGTGAAGTGGATAGAAAGAAAGTCGAAAGACAGCATTCCTCACATGATGGAACTGATCCCCTTACACAGATTAGGTCAACTGGTCTATATTTTACTGAATGTTCTATCTTCATCTGTTGCTCTGACAAACACTGTAATCAAAAGCAACTTAGAGAGGAAAGCGCCGATTTCATCTTACACTGCCAGGTCACCCTCCATTATTGAGGAAAGTCAGGGCAGGAACTCAACTCAGAAAACTTGAAACAGAAATCACAAAGAAATGTTGTTTGCTAGATGTTTCTCTGGCTTGCTTTGCCAGCTTACTTATACAATCCAGGAACACCTTTCTAGGGTGTGGTACCACCCACAATGGGTTGGGTCCTCCTGCACCAATTAGCAATCAAGACAACGGCCCCCAGACAAATGCCACATAGGCAAATCTGATCTAGGCCATTACTCTAGTTTAGATTTCCTCTCCCTAGGTGATCATAGGTTGAATCAAATTGATATAATAAAGATTAACCAGGACACTGAGGAAAACTTTCTTCCCTGAAGCTAATAAACAAAAATTCAATAAAATATCTTCATGGTTCTGCCATGGAGAACTCTTTGTTCCATCACTATGGATGGATGATCAACTGTCTTGATCTACTAAGCCAAACCTTCAGGTTTGAGCCCAGCACATACATGACACTGGGCAGGGAATTGAGTGTAGGACCAAGGAGTCCAATCTGAGGCTTGCAAGAACTTGACAATTCACTGGAAAGAAAAGTCCCAAGTGTCTTAAGAAACATCCACCACCTTGCCATTCAGTTAATGTAAAGTGAGAGATAGAATCTTAAGATCCAGGGTCAGAAATGGTCATTCCCATGGAGAGTGATATCATGCTCCTCAAAGCTAGACCAGCCTCAACTCTAGGAGTTACCAGTTTGTCTCACAAGTGTGTTTCCCCAGAAAATAAGTTAGTTAACCTCACAAAGAAAACATGTGGAGAGAGAAACCTTGATAGAAATGTCAGCAATAAAAATTTCCTTATCTTCTCTGACTGAGAGCATGAGTCTTCACATGGCCTTTCATACCCTTTGACACACAGTGGAATTGCTAGCTTCATATTGAAGCTTCTAGGGAAGTTCTGATGAAACGTTTGTGTTGTTTGTGTATCTTATAATGGCACAATTTTAATCCCACTTTCTCCTTGATTTGGGCACTGGTTTAGCCCTGTGGATCTACACAATATCTAGAGTGGAGACAGGAGAGGCTTTGCACATGACTTGCAAATGGTGTTGAGACCCTGAATTGAAAGAGGACCTTGGAAACAATTTAGATCAGAGAAAGTTCTACCATGGGTCAGAATTGGTTCATGGTTTGAAGTTCTTGAGCTGCTACCACCTCAGTCACCTCAGAGGCTCCTAAGGGTTTTCTTCCATGCCTGATAACAGGAGTGGTCATTGCTCGTGTCACACATTCCAAATGCTAAGAAAATGAGGCAAGAACTTAGCATCCATTATGTCATTCCAGTTCCATAATGATGTCATCTGATCATATTAGCATCCTGGTTCTCAGAAGGAGCTGCCCAAGACTATAGAGTGAGCAGAAAGCAACAAGAATATATGTAAGAACCCTTATGCTTAGCCATGTGTATAGCTTTATATCTTGCTCTGACCAAATATCTGACAGGAAGTTACTGGAGTATAGAAAGGGTTACTTTTACTCACAGTTTCCAGATGAAGGCATGGAGGCAGGAGAATGAGGCAACTGGTCTCCTTGCACTGAACATGAGGAAGTAATGAGAGAAATGTGGCCAATCTGTTCAACTTCAAGACTGGTCCCCAGTGACAGCCCCACCTCCTCTAACTAGGCTCCATCTCCTAAATGGTGTGCAATCTTTTCCAACAGCTTCACCACTGCATGCCAAGTTTTCAAACATGGGAGTCCGGGGGGACATGTCACACTCAAATCACAACACCATGATATACTGTCAAACTGGGCAACTGACGAACTAATGATGGGTGCTTTGAGGGGAATATGAGAGATGGGATAGATAATAGATCCACATCTCTTCCTTGGCCCTGGTTGTAACCTTGACCTGTTCTAAAGCTACTGAGCACAGGCAAACTGGTTTTGGCATGAGAATAAAATACCAAACGAAGATAAGAGTTACATTTTAGAAAGTAGAAAGGCATTTGTGAAGAATATGGCATTCCAGTTGTCTTTCTGCCAAAAGTCTTCTCTGATGTGAATTAAGCAGTGTTTCCCAGGAACCCAAGTGAGTAGACACATGAGTGAACTCATGAATAACCAAATGTACCCGGGGGTGGGTGAAATCAGGCAGAGGAGGAGAAAGAGCTTAGGTAGCAAGAAAATACTGACATAAATGGCATGCTTGGGTTGTGCAGCCCAATAGGTGACTTCCATTGACAGCTTCAGTGCAGTCTACAACAGATGGTTCCTACTCATCTGGTCCCAGTGCAGATGACTGTCTCTATCATGATGTTAGTACTGTAAACAATATTAACTTTGTGACTTTATCAGTGAAATAATGATAGTTCTCTTTCCACTGTGGTCAAAATCTCCTCCATATGCTTATACCTCATTTCCTCTGTAATTTGTTTTGCTCATATATACATCAGTTTGTTGTTGTTGCTGTTGCCACTGATGCTACTACAACAAAGTACTCAACAAAAGAAACTTAAGGAAGGAAGTGTTTAGCTCACAGTCTAATGGTACAGCACATCACAGTGGGTAAGGCAGGATGGTAAGTGTGAGGCAGATGGTTGCACTATGTCCAGTAAGGAAACAGAGAGATGGAGATGATGCTTAGCTTATGTGATTTCCTCTCAGTGACTTAGCCCTATGAAATGAATCCACCAACTTTTAGGTTGAGTCTTTTCCTCCTCACACTAATTGAGGTGCTCCATCACTGACATGCCTACATCTCCTAGAGATTCTAGACACTGTAGGATTACAATATTAACCACCACAATATATTTTCATTAAAAGGTTCTCTTATTTATCATCTCTACTCAAAATTTCTCGCCTACCCCACAAAGCTCTTCTGAAATCCTACTCCCTGTAGCACCACTAGCAAGGCAGTGGAGCTTCTGAGAGCCTGGGAGTAACTGGAAACACCAATAGATTTACTCAGGGTCTATGAGTAGTTTCTGTTACTGGATGCTGAATCACATGATCACTGCTAATGAAGCCTCAATCCACCTCACCAATGCACTAAGATTCAAAAGGTATTCCAGTGTCACAACTTAAGCATTGGTGTCTTTGTCTCAGATTAAGCAAGATCCAAAAGAGGGCAGATACAGTTGGGTTTGCTTGTCTATATAATCCACTTGTATTCACTCTCTCCCTTCTTTCCTCTGAATGAAGACCTTTTGCTGTCCCACCACAGAGACATCTCTCCCTCCAGCAGAATCTCATGACTCTGGGATAGATAGGTAGATAGATAGATAGATAGATAGATAGATAGATAGATAGATAGATAGATAGATAGATGATACATAGATAGATAGATAGATAGATAGATAGATAGATAGATAGATAGATAGATACATAGATAGATACATAGATACATAGATACATAGATACATAGATACATAGATACATAGATACATAGATAAAGGAGATAGATATAGATATAGATATAGATATAGATATAGATATAGATATAGATATAGATATAGATATAGATATAGATATAGATATAGATATAGATAGATGATATAGATATATAACTGGTTTGGGTGTCCAAATACTTACTTGGTCACATGGAATGAAGGCTGGTACATAGCAGGATTTCATAAATTTTACTGAGTGATTGAATGAATAAATGAGTGGAGAAACTAGAGAGTTCCGTGTCAGGCCATAGGATGTACTGGGCTCTCAGTGACAGTAATTCATTGTAAACCATTCCTTGTGTAACCATCAAATCCAAGATGATGCTGCAGATCTGCATGAGAGAGTTGTCCAGGAGACTGGATGATTATGCTGATTTCATCCCTAAACCTACACAGTTCTCAGACAGACCTTGTCAACTGTGTCATTTCAGAACACTCCTGCCTTGGCTTCTGGAAATCACTATCCCTATATCTACTGCTTCTTCTCATATGACTCCTTCCTGGGATGGGCCAGTCACAAGGTCGATTACAGCCTTGGCTTAACCATTAACATATGATGAGTTCCTTGCCAAACTCTAACCCAGAAGCCAGTCTCTGGTGTGATTCCTGTAAGACTTTTGACCACCTGTGTTGGACAGCAAGGGCTTCCAACTCAGATGTCACAAGAGGATGGATGCAAAGGAAGAACTAGGTAGCTCAGAAACAAGAGCCCTCTTGCAAAGGGGACCCTTTGGGATACCTGAGGAAGAATATGACATAGTAGATTACCCCATCAAGAGTCATGTAAGTGGCAGTTATTGATCTGGACACTCTTGGACACAGACCCAGGAGCAGATATTGGGAGAGACACTCCTGGACATGGAACCAAAGAAAACAGAACAGGCTCTAATCCAGGGAGGAGTTCTTCTCATCTCTTCTTATTCTCAGTGAGTCCAGAATGTGTCTTTATATATATATATATATATCATAGGAATTAAACTGCATCAGAAGCCAAAGCTAAATATGGATTGCTAACATTGAACGGGAGAAATTTCAAGTGGATTTAAACAATTTTGTGTCTCTTTAGAGGAACTGGTTAGAAGTTAAGCCAAATTACTCTCAACAGATTAAGGACTGAAAATTCTGATTTACATTCATTTAGATGTTCTGGGTATTATTTTATGACCAACATATGTATGTGTGCACCTGTGTGTGTGCAGGTACATTATGTAAACATGTATGTGAAGGTTGAACAGCATCTGCAGCATTATTCCTTAGGCATCTTTCAACTTCATTTTTGAGGTAGGATCTCTCATTGGCTTGGAATTCACCAGTAGGCTGGACTGGCTGAAGTGTGAGTCCTAAGGGAGCCACTTACCTCCATCTCTGCATCATGGGGATTACAAGAGTATACCACCTTGGGTGTTTTGGCTTTTTTTAAACACGTGTCCTGACATCAAATGTAGATCTGCATTCTCAACAGGTCATCACTTTACTGAATGAGCCCCCTGCCTTGCCTCATAGTCATCCTTTTCATATTACTCTTTAATATTTTAATTTTAATATTTAATTTAATATTTTGATACCCTCAATCATTAAGTACCATCCAAATAGGCTCACTCATCATGGTTTATTGCTGATAATGCAGTTTTCTGCCTGCAGATTTGTGTGTTTGTTTGTTCTTTTTTTTTTTCTTTTCATATGTGTGGTGTGTATTTAGGTCTGTGTACATGTGGGTGATTGTGTGTATGCAGGTAGATTTGCACATGGGTGTGCATTCATGTGGAGGCCCAGGACTGATTGGGGAATCTTCCTGATCACTTTCCCACTATATTCTTTGATCAATGTCTCTCAGTCAAGTCCAAAGCCTGGCGGTACAGCTAGTCTAGCTAGAAGCTTGCCCAGAGGACCCCCTATTTCCGCTTCCTAAGCCTGGAATTACAAAAAGGCCTACCACCCCTTCCTTACATTTTACTGTGTCCTGAGGATCCAAACTTTGGTCTCTTTGCTTATAGGACAAGCATTTTAACAACTGAGTCATCTCCCTAACCATCCTACAGATTTTAAGTGGGAGACTATGCCCCAACACACTGGATTTGCTCAGGTGGCCCTGCCAAGACTCCCAACCTAGACAAACTTCCTAAACCACAGTCCCCCACCAAATCGTTACTCATGCCAAGTGGCAAGAAGATGGAATGGTAAGAACAGCCTTTGCTTCATCATGTACTGTAACTGAAGCCCAAAAACTGAAACCCCAATCATGAAGCTACCTGCATATGCCAACCTTCCTGTCCTCACCATTCCGTTAGAAGCAGCCATAACTAAAGTCTCTTGTGGGTGGATGACTCTTCCATTCAGTGGTCCTTATTCCAATCACAGCATCTTTTGAATCATGCTTTTGTGCTTTCTCACCAAAGTCCTGCCGCCACCCTAGAAAGTCTCAGCTCAGAGTCCCCATTCCTTTTGCTGTGTGTGTATGGACACACACATACACACTTCATGTGTGTATGACTCTGAGTATATGCAAAGCATCTGTGACCTGCTACTTTGTAGGTCAGGGAAGAGAACCCGACATCTGTAGCCTCAGGTCTTACTGGCCAGGTAATTGCACACTCAGGGACTGGCACATGTTCCGGTTTCTCATCTCTCAACTCAGCTCCGCAAGTGTAGCAACACTGCATTCAAAGGACACACTGGCCCCAGAGGAATTAAGGCATGCCATTAGGAGGCTGACGACCTCAGCAGCTGTCAGAGCTGGAAATTGGCTGTGGTGTGCCTCTTGGCCAGTCCTGTACATCTGTGAAAGAAACCGGTCACGCTTGAGTCACTCCTCTTTTGTCTTTACGGATTTTAATCTTCCCTCCAAGCCTAGGGGTGTTTATAAGACATCAGAGAAAGGAAAGGAAAATATGTCCTCTAGTCCCTTGCTCACCCATCCCACTTCTAGACCCTACCACCAAACAAGCCAGCCAAGGTTAAAAGTTCAAATTACGTGTTGCAGTTTGAATAGGAATGGGGAATGCCCCTCAGAGATTCATGTTTGGCCCATAGAGAGTGACACTATTAGGAGGTATGGCCTTGTTGAAATAGGTGTGGCCCTGTTGGAGGATGTTTGTCATCATGGATAGGAGCTATGAGGTCTCATATGATCAAGCTAGTTCTAGTATCACATACAGAGAGAGGGGAGAGAGAGAGAGAGAGAGAGAGAGAGAGAGAGAGAGAGAGAGAGAGAGAGAGAGAGAGAGAAAGAGAGAGAGAGAGAAAGTCTCCTGCTGCCTGTGGATCAAGATTCAGAACTCTCAGCTTCTTCTCCAACACTAGTCTGCCTGCATGCTGCCATGTTTCCCGCCATGATGATAATGGACTAAGCCTCTGAAACGATAAACCAGCCCCAATTAAATGTTGTTCTTTATAAGAGTTGCCTTGGTCATGGTATCTTTTAACAGCAATAGAAACCCTACCTAAGAGAGGTGTTTTCCATGTTTCAAGTCTATTACCATCAACATTGAGTCACCATTGAAAAGTTATGGCTATTCAGAGCAAAAAAATATTTTAATGCTAAACTTCAGAGCACAGGAGCTTGCTTAAAAGAGACTTCTTCTATTGGATAAGTGGAAGCATCCTTTCTTAGCACTAACCTAATTGCCAGTGAGCTCCTGGATCTCCCATGTACATTCCCCCATTGATTCTCACCTCCATCAAGCATCCCCTCTCTATGCCAAGTCTTTCTTTCACCTATTAATCAGTCTCAAAAAAACACTTCTCTTCCATAAGCCTTCCTAATATAAGGGAAAAGAGGCTAAGATGCCACACACCTGGCAGAGAAGGAAATCAGGACACAAAGGCAGGTTCCCTAAGAAGTCATGTATTTCTTGATATTATACATCCCCATCTCCTCCACAGGTCTCCCTATGTCACCAATCACAAAATAAGAAATCTGTACCCAAAATGCATTTCCATCCAGCCCTGAAGTTCTATCCCTCTGTCCCAACTCTAAATATACACTTACCATCCCCTAGCCTGCTTATTTCAAAAACCTCTACTCATTAACAATCACACATATAGACATATGCATGCCCTAGTTTTGATTTCTGTGGACTTCTGAAATGCTATTCTTTATGAATTTTGATAATTAAATGAGAATAGACTAACATGGCTTCTTGAGCTTTCATTATTCATATTCTCAGATAGAGTCTGAATGTTTTAGCCAATGGTCTAGGCTAATAAGGAACATGTGGGTGAACAGAAGCATCTCAGTATAGTATCATGGCCAACCTAACCAGCTACAACATGCCACATTTGAATCTTTTCCATCAGCAAGACTCTGCTTTAGTTGTGAACATCTGCCCACCCCAATATTCCCTGGTGCTGCTATAATGTGGAATGGCAAATACTGCTAGCAATGATTAAGTTAGCCTGCCAACTCTAGAAGGCACTATTTTGAAAAAACAAAAATTCCTTGAAAAGCCTTCTGAGATACAGAACACATCTCTGTCTTCCAAACACAGAAACTTGCATATTCTAAGCTCTACTCTATGATGTTAGCATACCTTTAAAATGCTATTTTTCCATAAATGAAAAACTTATCTTTACTGGTGAAAATTAACCAAGATAATAATTAGCAGAGCAAGAAAGCAAACTGAAGGCCAAGAGCAAAGCCAAAGAAGCTGTCTCTATTTAGCTATCTAAAGTTCAATTTCCAGTTGTTTAGCTTATCTCTTCTTTGTTAAGTAGTTATGTATTTACTTTACATCCCAGTTGCAGCTTCCCCTCCCTCCACTCCTCCAAGCCCCTCCCTCTAACTTCACCTCCCTCCTCATCCTCCCCTCCTCCTCAGAAAGGGGGAAGCATCCTATGAATATCAACCAGCCTTAGCATAGCAACTTGTAGTGAGACTAAGTGCATCTTCTTCTACTGAGGCCAGACAAGGCATCCCAGTTAGGGGGAAGGAATTCAAAGTCAGGCAATGTAGTCAAGACAGCCCCTGCTCCTGCTTTAGGAGTATCCTTTCTAAGCATCTCTGATGATAAACAAACAGTATTAAGCAACATCGTGTGCTAAATTACCTACATGTTCCTTGTCATTGGTTCCCTGCTCTCCCCATTTTCTCTCCTATCCCTGTAGGAAGGAAAAAGCCAAGCAAGCATCCTCAAATCGCCAGGGGGTACACAACACAATGTGTTTCCAACCACTGAAACACTCTCATTGTTTACACACTTGCCACACCACTGAGAGGGTGACCTCTTTCCCCCTCCTGACAAGTGAACATGAACAGCCCCACGGACTTTGATTGGTGGTTCACTGAGTCTCTGACCTTGAATGACATTGCTGGCAGGTTTTGATTGGCAGGCTGCAGCACTGTAGACCACCTCCAGGACACAGGACCACTATCCAGAAATTAGCCCTTATCTTTTCAAAAACACTCTTAAGATTCCCCAAACACGGGCGAAATGCTCAGCAAAATGTGGCTGTGGGCATCGAACGCAGTCTGATACAGAAGGCACACTCTTTACCGTACAACCTCCAGATCCAGCTTTAATTGGCACAGCCATGGATGCAGCGGATCAGTCTGGAGTGCATCTCCATAAGGCCATGTGTCAGCACAAAAGGGAAGAAATTCTGGCAGACTACGTAAATACACTGCCCGTGAGCACTGGACACGCAGCTGCTTGGAGCTTCTGGATGGTCCTTCACACACAAATAAAACATCTGGCCGTTTGTTAAAGGGTTCAACTTCTCTCTACTTCGTCACATGTCACATATATTGCAAAAAAGTCCTGATACCTGCTGAGCACCAGGATCCCATGTCCCTGGGCTAGACAGGAATTGTGCTCTTTACAAGATTCTAGTGGATTAAAACAAGCTGGGCTCTACTGTCAACCAAACTTGCATAAATCTCCTTATGAACATCTGCCTTCCTCTAAAATTATAAAACCAGGGATGGGGGTGTGAATCGATTGCCTGGCAAGCATGAGGCCCTGGCTTCAGTTTCTAGGACCATATAAGCCAGGTGTGGTGGAGCACACCTATAATCCTAGGGTGCAGAAGGTAGAGGCAGGAGAATCTTAAGTTCAAGATCATCCTGGGTCTAAAAATAACAAATGAATCGAGTCCCTTGCACACCTGGTGTGGACGTAGGCACTGTTAACCTGCTCTCAACCTTGGTTTCTGCAGAAACTCTGAAGAGAATATAAAAACTGTACACTGTAAACTGTCTTGGAAGAAGACAACAGAGAAATAGCAGCATATTTTGAAGAAGTCAGGAAATAGAGGAATTAGCAGGTCCAATTCAACGACTATACACTGAAGAGAAGAATAAGAAAATGAGTGAGTTTCCCCAACAGCAGCAGGGGAGGCTCAAGATTTAGAGTCCCAGTACCACGAAAGGAGGGAGCCCTGTTGTTAAAAACAGATAAACGTCTTCATAAGAATTCCTGGCTCCGGGCGGAGGGAGGGTATAGGAAACTTTTGGGATAGCATTTGAAATGTATGTAAAGAAAATATCTAAAAAAAAAAAAAAAGAAAGAAAGAAAAGTCTGACGATGATAAAGCAAAAGAAAACAGCTCTTCATTGTCAAAAAGACTTGCAATTTAGTAGGTAAATATCAACTGAACTTAAGTCATGAAGGACATGTTTACCTTTTCTATTTCATCATAGTATGGAGAATAATCTAGACAGTATAATGTCTTGTCTAAATACCTGGAAGATGAACAGGTCCCAGTAGGTATAAGATAGAATATAGTATTTAATTTTGGTATGCAGTACCATTTTCACTTGCATTTATTCAAGTCTCATTAATTCTACTCCCATAAACATTGTATTTATGTGGCAAGCAAGCATATTAAAATATTAATTTTTCTTTAAAAAAAAAAAGAATCGCTGGCTCCCTCCCCAGCCACCAAGCAGCCAAAGCCCTCATATCTCACCAACAGGTTTATTTTATGGAGATATGACCCATGACACCCCAGGCTGTGCCATAGAGGAATAGCAAGAATAATGCAGTGACAGCAACATGGATCAGAAGACCATCCTGTGCGGTCAGATACCTCCACACTTCATGAGCCATTCAGCCATGACGCTGCTGACAGGTCTTGTCCCCCTGTCATAGGTCAGGTTTCCAGGGAGAAAAAGCCGAAGTGGCAAAGGGTTGTGTGCAGAGAGAGCATTGAAAACAAGTCCAACACCAGCACATGAGGCCAGGTAGTATCTAGGCAGATGAGGAAATAAGTTTGGACAGAAAGGGCTCATTCTTCCTGTGGAGAGCTCTGAAATGGGCTGGCTTTCAGTGTCGGACACTTTGAAGTATGATGTGAGACTTCTGTCTTGTCTATCCACCCCTTTCTGAATCTGGACTCCTCTCCTCAGCTGGAAGAAATTCAGAAAGGAAAACAGATAAGGGATTTCTCATGAAAATGTTCCTAGTATTGGGTGGGTGGGTGATTGCTTCATCCTCGAGGAGGAAGTGTGTCTGTAGGTAATGTTCTGGTATTGGTTAGATTAGATTACGACCACTGCCCTGTCAAGATCACACTTGGTACTACTCAGAATTAACAGCACGCTCGAACAGAGAAGATGGGCAACTAGATGACAACTATTCTCACAAAATGATAAGACTAAGGGTTGGCTCAAGATCTGGAAGGATGGAAGTGTGGAGGTCCTGGTGTTGAACATGAGCTGGATGTGTCTACTGGGAGAAGCACAGAGGACTATGAAGACCAAAGCAAGAAACAAAGAATCCAGTCCAAACAGCCTAATCCACAAACCCCAGGTCACTATGAGATACTCTGTCTCTAAAAACAAAGTAGATGATCATCTTGAGGAACGGCATGTAGAGCTAACCTCTGACTTCCATACATACACATGTACATATAGCTGTACCTACACACACATATGAATCTTCACACACACGTACCACATACAATACACATACACATATGTATACACATACCTGCATGAACACATGAACAAATAATCTGTCAACTGAACTACCTCTCCAGTCCAGTTCATAGTTCTGGAGGTCAGAAACACTAAGATTAAGACAGTGAGCTCCTTTGTCTTTTCTACCCACTAGAACTGCTTCCCTTAGCTCATGGCTCCTTCTTCTATCTTCAGAACTATTGGTCTACAGTTTCTTCTTAATCTTTTTCTTCTTCTTTTTCTTCTTCTTCTCCTTCTCCTCCTCCTTCTCCTCTTTCTCCTTCTCCTCCTCCTTCTCTTTCTCCTTCTTCTCCTTCTTCTTTTCCTCTTCTTCCTCTTCTTCCTCTTCTTCTTCTTCTCTTCTCTTCCTCTTCTTCTTTCTCTTCTTCTTCTTCTGACTCCTCCTCCTCTGCTTCCTTTTTGTGTGTCTGTGTAAATCTTCCCATTCTAAGGATATTTGTAATTGCATTTAGCTCTTTCCTCACTTAGATACTCCGTTAAGACCCTTAGGTTGAATCATAAACTCAGAATTAAGTAAGGTTTGTGGCAGACAACATTCCAAGGCTACAGAGATTCAGGTGTGTATATTTTTGTGGCGAACATTACTCATCCTTCTATGGCAGATCATCCAAGATCAATGTCAAAATACTCATCTTAACCCTGTTGACTCATCACCATCATGAGCTCCAAACACAAACAGCCAAACTCAAGGATTTGAGAGAAAATATACCCTAAATATACCCTAAAATATAAGCCTAAGCATAGCCCTCAAAAGAAGCATTTTGCAGAGAGAGCAAAAAATTCAATCTCTTGAGAAAGTTTAAAGTTGAAGGAGATTTGGCATCTAGCAGGAGCTTCAAGCTAATCAGATGCTCTGTCAGAAGGTGAAGCTAGAGAAAGCCCTGCCTAATTGGGTTGGCTGCCTTAATGGGCCAGAAGTCCACAAGTCAGAGTGACAGATATATTCAATTCAGCCATCTGGAATTGGCTGTATAAAGGATAAAATAAAATGGGTCAGTTTTTCTGGGACCACTAAGACGTCTATACCCAAATAGACTGAAGATGTCTGTCTTTGTGAAACTGTTTGTGACAGTGTTACAGTAACTTTAAACTCTTTCTCTTGTTTTCAAAGAGTTAAAAACCAAATAAATAAAATTATTCATTTTTAACATACTTCTTAACTACTGTCAACCAACTAAATTTGTCATGAGTTTCACCAATTGTGTCAAGTTCTCTTCCAAATTCCTTTACTATATTAAAAGTATCCTTTGCAGGTTTTCACTAAGATATGAGCTCCATTTTTTCCATCTTCTCAGAATATCACCAGATTCATGCAATTAATTACATTCTTATCTGTCTAAAATGGAGTAACTGGTTCTATAGTGTGCTAAACATTTGGGATTTAATAGAACCCAGCCTTTAATGTTAACTTCCATCTTTCACATCAAAGCCTATTGAAATGGTCATAGAAGAGATGGAAATAGCTTGTTCCATGATGGATCCATCCTTATAATTCTTTCTGTTGACTGTCTCCTGCCATCTCTACTTTACGTTTCTACAACACACTCAATAAGCACGTGCCAGATAAGTTGCTCTACAAACATCTGTATTTCAGACTCTCAGAGTAGAATGAGACAAAGGTATATGGTGGAGGTGTAGAGCAGTCAGGTGCCTGTCCATGTTACTATGGCCCCCCACCAGATTTCATCCTACCCAGGAACGGCACCCAGACTACTGGCTTCATGAGATGTAATGAGTTAATAGTGTCCCCCAAAATTCATGTGCACATGAAGCCTCACAATTTCTCCTTGTCTGGAAATGGGATCTTCAAAGGTAAAATTTTGATAAGAATGTCATGGTTAGATGATCTTAGGATTAGTCTGGTTCAATAACAAGGACCCGCTGGAATTATTATCTGTCTAGTGACACACACATTCCTGCATTTCCCTTGTTCTGTCACCTCACAGGAAATATCTCTGTAGGATATTTTCCTGGCTTTCCATTCTTTTTTTTTTTTTTTTTTTTTGCAAATAGACAGTGTTTTAGTGCTGTTTATCTTGCTCATACAGCTTTTTGTTTCTACTCTAACTGGTACAACGCCAGCATTCCTACAAAGGTGTCCACCACGAAGACCAGCACTTTTCATACCTTTGTTTCAGCCAGCAAGATTTTAAGAGTCATTAAAGCTAATCTGCATATTCTTAAGGAAATAACCTTTTGGATTAAACTGGCCAAATAACTAAGATGATATTTTTCTACACTCACAATCAACCAAGCTGATAAAATAGGGTTTTAAAAGATGTGTTTCATATGTTATGCATGGATTCTGTATGTATATATATGCACATAAGTGCAAAGGCTTGTGGGAGCAGAGTCTATCTTCTACAAACAATATGAGCAGGTGCCATTCAAACAGAAGGTAAGCATATGCATGACTGGAAGAAGAGTCAAATCAAGACAAGCTCATTCCTACAGGGTGTAGGATTCTGTCCAAGAAGGTAAATAAAAGCAGGGTAATAGAGCTGGAGAGATGGCTCAGTGGGTAAGAAAAGACACAATGACGTAAGTTAGAGTCCCCAGAACCCACAGTGGGATAGGTCAGTGGTCAGTTCTTTCCTTTAGCATAGAGTCTAAGTCTCTGGTATGTAAATCAGCTCTCATTCTCTGAGTGAACCACTTTGTTTCTAAGGCTTCTTCTCTATTCTGTTTTTTCTGGTATCATATGTGTGCTCACTGAGGTCATCCAGCATTCTAGACCTTGGTCTTAGGACTCTTGCATGGATTTATCAGTCAGTACTAGATGAAGCAGCTGTGTTTTCTATCCCCATTTTACAGATGTGAAAACTAAATTATCCAGAGGCTAAATTGTCTGGAATCACACATCTGTGAGAAAGATGAGTTCTAATGCAAGAAGTAAATCTCCATGCCAACATGCTGAGCCAAGACTCTGAGATTCCTCTCTGTCAATTGATGGTTTGCTCTCCTCCTCTATGTAATGCTATTGGGAAGACTGAGTATCATTTCAGCATTTGTATTAGCGTTCAATCTGTGCCCTGGCTGCATGGCTCTGACAAGCTCTGACAATAGTGACTGAGATCTGATCCAGCCACATCAGATCCTGCTGGGACTTCAGGCGTTGGACTCAGTCCCAGACAATAAACCCAATAGGCAGAGGAGCCAAACCCCAGCAGCAGCAAGCAGTCCTCTTCCTTTGGCCATGCACCCAGGAAGCATTTCGACTTCTGAAAAAGAAAGAAGAAATTTAAAAGGAGAAAGTGGGTGGGGACATCATGCCTTAGGAAGAGAGTGAAGGAAGCAATAGGAAGGTGGATCTTTCTTTTTTTTTCTCTCAAGAATCTCTGGATATGAGGAGAGAGAGAGAGAGAGAGAGAGAGAGAAGCAGCAGCGGCACCAGCAGGGAATGCTGGAGGGTGGACTTCAGTGGCTGAAGTATCTACCATTGACCAACAAGGTAAATCAAATCTGCTGCCAATACATTCTTCTGCCGTCCAGATAAAAACGGCAGACTAAGCCGCTGAACTTTCACCCTTCACCCCCGCTCTTCAAGCCAAAGTACAGATTAAAAAAAATCAATAACCCCAATCGATGGGAAAATATTTTTAGTCTCTAACTGAACGATATGTTTTGACAAGGCCAAGGAGGAGCACAAAAGAATGGCAAAAGATAAAAGACAGAAAATTAGGAATTTTCTTTATTAGGAGAGTTGGAAGCACCAATCACTCTCTCTGTCCCCCAGTGACATCCGTCCAAATTACCTAGCAGTAAAGAAATACAGTGTAAGGAGATGGATTTACAAAATGGAATGATTCACCATTATGCACCTTAAAACCTGCAATTGCTACCGCTTTCCGTTACCATTCTCAAGAAAGCAACCCAGCAATGCCTGCGTTCAGAACACAGAAGCATATCCCCTAAGCAGACAGAGCAAACAATGAATCTCTCTGCCCCCACCCCAACCTGAACGCACATCCACCACTAAACACGTCAGAAAGCGTTTAGAATCCTTCCAATTTGGCTCCATTTCCTCACAAAATATCCACTGTTTTTCATAACCCAGGACCCTGGAGGCACTTTCATAACTGAGCAAATTAAACACATCGTATCACTGGGTCTTGTGAAGCCTTGAGCAGTGATTTATTTTTGTGCCTCACCCGAGCCTGCTGTATTTTCTAAAATTATTTCACTTTTTCTCACCTCTATTGAATACAAGTAATGAAGAAGCATGGTACCCAAAAGAATATAAACAGGAGTCACCCAGCAAGGTCATTCATTTATGCACAAGAAAATTTTGGAGCCAGGGAACAGCCCTAACAGCCAATTAACATGTTCAATTATTTATGCCCGTCATGATTGGTAAAGAGATAGATTTATGGGATTCAAAGAATCTATAGAAACCTGATAAACTGAGGTTGGAGCACTAGCAGCCCATTTCGCTTATTTATGCATTTCTTTCTTTACTCTCTGATATCAATACTCCATCTATTGTCCAGTGGCCTTTGATGTGAATTTAATGACTGCCATTTGACTACAATTCCATGTTTGATTCTTTTAATAGAAGCTTGGATATATATTTCTTTTATAAACACAGACTTGGGCTGAGGGTCATCACCACATGCTGGTAGCCAGTTCAACCCACAAAAATAATCAGTCAATCCAGTAAAACAGACTGCCAGGCTAACACTTCAACATCATGTATTTTTGACAGTCAAAGCATCCACTCTATGCTATATGACTGGTGAAATCTGACGTTGTTAGTCAGTCACTTTATTGTTAGGATCAACACAACCAAATAGCAGCTATCATTTTAGAGGATGAAGAAGTGTAAATAGGCCAGTTTTCCAAGATTAACCCCATAAGACCCCACACCCTGCCTTGTACACCTGGATCCTATTTACCCAAGTGGTGGAAATCTGCCTAGGCTATTGCTACCATCTTTTTTCTCCCATATTTTTTATTGGGTATTTATTTCAATTACATTTCCAGTGCTATCCCAAAAGTCCCCCACACGCTCCCCCACCCACTCCCCTACCCACCCACTCCCACTTCTTGGCCCTGGTGTTCCCCTGTACTGAGGCACATAAAGTTTGCACGACCAATGGGCCTCTCTTTCCACTGATGGCCAACTAGGCCATCTTCTGATTCATATGCAGCTAGAGACACGAGCTCGGGGGGGGTTGGTTAGTTCATATTGTTGTTCCACCTATAGGATTGCAGATCCCTTCAGCTCCTTGAGTACATTCCCTAGCTCCTCCATTGGGGGCCCTGTGATCCATCCAATAGCTGACTGTGAGCATCCACTTCTGTGTTTGCCAGGCCCCAGCATAGTCTCACAAGAGACAGCTATATCTGGGTCCTTTTAGCAAAATCTTGCTAGTGTATGCAATGGTGTCAGCGTTTGGAAGCTGATTATAGGGTGGATCCCTGGATATGGCAATTTCTAGATGGTCCATCTTTTCGTCTCAGCTCCAAACTTTGTCTCTGTAACTCCTTCCATGGGTGTTTTGTTCCCAATTCTAAGAAGGGGCAAAGACCCTTTGGTCTTTGTTCTTCTTGAGTTTCATGTGTTTAGCAAATTGTATCTTATATCTTGGGTATTCTAAATTATTGGGCTAATATCCACTTATCAGTGAGTACATATTGTGCGAGTTCTTTTGTGATTGGGTTACCTCACTCAGGATGATGCCCTTCAGGTCCATCCATTTGCCTAGGAATTTCATAAATTCATTCTTTTTAATAGCTGCTACCATCTCTTAACAGGCTCCCCATGTAATAGGAACTTGCCGTGACTGTTAGCCATGGGCTTCCCTCTCTCTAACCATAAAATCATGATCTCTTTCCTGAGCATCTGCTATGTATGTCAGGCTCTCTGCACCTCACACTTTCACAAGCCTGATTTCATTGGTCCTCAGAACAAACCTACAAGATAAATAGTACTAATTCGAAATTGCACAAAAGATGAAGCAATTGCCTAAGACTACACTAGCTAAGTGCTAGAGACAGTGAATAAATCAGTGTCTGTCTGATTCTAACATATACACCACCATCTCATTCATCTATGTTTCTCCTACCAAGACAGAATAGATCTGATCAGATTTGCTGTCTATAGGAGTTGAAATGACCATAGACTCATAGCTGATATTTCATTCATTCCACCATCTTCAAATGAACGTGATGGGCACTTTAAAGCCATTAACTAGAATGGATGCATTCATTATTTTAGATTCAAAATATTTACATGGCTACATGTCCTGATAAATTCATACCAGGACCCTGGTTAAGGAATATTTGTCCTAGCAAGGTAGAAGATTATAAAGTATTTTAAGTACACATAAGGACATCCTGAGTACACCTCACCAGGAATGCTGAAATCCAGAGTGCAACTTACAAGGCTCATCTTTCCTTAGTGTATTCCAAGGTAATTTGGCAATATTAAATTGTCTTCCTTCAGGGATGAAGAGATGGCTCCGTGATTAAGAGCACTAGCTACTCTTCTGCAGACCTAGATTCAATTCCCAGCACCCACATGGAAGCTTGCAGCTATCTATAACTCCAGGTTCACACACTGCATGTGTGCCTTCACACTGGCACACATGCAGGCAAAACACCAATGCACATAAAATAAAAATAAATAAATTTCCGTATTTCACACATTTCCCCCCAGATGGCTATTCATAAAATGCCATGCTTGCATTTGCCTATTTGATCAGTCCTCTTTTCAAAGTGCCCTGAGTAGGCTTGACATGCGCTCCCTCCTTTCCAGGATCCCTGGAATTGCCAAAGTGCTTGATTGTTGAAGCGCTAGTAATTGAAATGAGTTAGTAATTGCAGCATTAAATGCTTTCTCCATAGCCGGGCAAGTGTGATGAACATTTGAACTCACAAACAGAAACATGTCAAGCCACTGCCATATGTATCATAAAAACCCATCGTTCTGACTACCTTCCGTTGCTAAGTCACCACCATGAAAACCCAGAATGACAGTGACCGTCACCATCCCCTCCTTACTCTGCTGCTTCTTCTCTTACTATTCACAAGCACTTTGGTTTGATGTCCACCTACCTGCCTACTCTTGTTTTGATTGCTTCTTTAAATCCAAAGCCCATGCCCAAGGCTGAGTTCCCCTGTTTCCTCCCAGGACATTGATTGTTTTAGATCTTGTTTAAATATCAATCCTTAGTGTGTTTTCAGGTGATGTCTGTATAGTACAAGATAAGGATGTGATTTCTTTGATTTTGCTTCTTCCTTCTGCTTCCCTCTCTCCCTCTCTCCCTCTCTCCCTCTCTCCCTCTCTCCCTCTCTCCCTCTCTCCCTCTCTCCCTCTCTCCCTCTCTCCCTCTCTCCCTCTCTCCCTCTCTCCCTCTCTCCCTCTCTCCCTCTCTCCCTCTCTCCCTCTCTCCCTCTCTCCCTCTCTCCCTCTCTCCCTCTCTCCCTCTCTCCCTCTCTCCCTCTCTCCCTCTCTCCCTCTCTCCCTCTCTCCCTCTCTCCCTCTCTCCCTCTCCCCCTCCTTAATTCTTGTAGCTATCTAGCTTACCCAGCATTGATTATTGAGGACAGAATTCCTTTCTCATTTTGTCTTCTTAGCATCCCTGTCAAGGGTTAGTATACGCCTAGGCTTGGTTCTATATTCCCCATCCTCTTTCTTTGTTCTACAGTTCTGTGTGGCAACATCGTGCTATATTATAATCATATAATTATGCAGACAAATATGTATGTATGTGTGTATGTGTGTATGTATGTTTGTTGTGTAGTGACTCTAAGATATTTTTGGCTACTGAGAAAATTTAGTGGTTCCACATGAAGCTAATAATTGTCTTTTCTATGATAATAATCTCAAATCTGTGAATAAGTTTGAAGAGAATAGATACTTTACATTATTAATTCTTATGGGCTATGGACATTTTTCCATTTATTAGTTTGTATCTCTTTTAATTTCTTTAATCTATATGTGGAAGATTTTAGTATAGGAGTCTCTTACCTTCTTAGTTAAATTTATTCCTAAGTATTTTATTCTCTTTAATTCCTTGGTAAATAAGGACGTTCTTGATTTAATTTTTGAGTGGTTTGTTCTCAGGTATAGGTACATGACTGATTTCATGTATTCACTGTGCTGAAAGCTATCTTAGTTCAGTTACTCTTTTATTTTTTTATTATTTTTATTATTTGTGCTCTTTCTACATATCACATTGCATAATCTCTGGTGATAATCTGTTCAGCTTCTCCTTCATATTATTGAAGTTAACATCTCTTGTTTGCTTTTAATTTTCCAGGGTCATTAAATAACAAAAAAAAATTCCTGAGTAAGAAAATTAAAGAATTAAAGATTAGAGAGATTACCACTCTCTTTCCCTGCATGGCAGAGTTCAAATGCAGGAGTCTTCTCTCTCTTGGGTGGAGGCAAGAGAGAAAGCCCTGAAGCTGGATCAACTGTAAGAATTCTTGCTCCTCCTCTAGAGGACCAGAGTTTAGTTCCCGGAATCTATATCAAGTGGCGAACAGCATTTGTAGCTCTTGCCCTTACACCACGCCCTCCCCACTAGGATGAAATGTATACCCTCAACACTATAATTAAAATTGTATTTTGTCACAGTAATGAGGAAAGAAAATAACACAGTTCATCATCTTGAGGGCCACAGGAAAGAGATACGGTCAATAGAACCAGATAGACTTTTGAAATCTGGTGAGTCCTAGTAGGGTTATGTAGCACCTAAAAGTATTATTTTGGAAATACTCTGAATATATCCTGGGAATGGTGTTTATAATAGAGCCAGACATTGTGCCATGGAGCCCTTCAAAGAGACATAATACCTCAGAGCCAAATTAAGCAGTTCAAGCCCTTTAAATGACAAATGGGGAAGCCCAGCCCAGGAGAACTGTAACCCACCTGGGCTCACACAGCAGAGAGATGGCAGAACCAGCCTATCTTCATCGTTTCTAAGTCTCACCTCATCTTAAGCTCTTAATTTAATGTCTCCCCTGACCTCTTTCCCCTCCCCCTACTCACCCCCATCACCATGCCTTGTAGACTTGTTTTCAATATTCTGTAGTGACAACTACTCTCCCCCTGGACTGTGTGGAATTAGCAACTTGGCAGTCACCGAATGACCCATAAATATCTGTGGAATATGCAAGGGAACAGGTGAGTGAGTTAATACATATAAATCCCTCACAGTGCATTCGAATTATCATAGATAACCTTAATTCACTTATACATAAAGAAAGTTTTATCATAAAAACAATCTTTTCTGGGCTGGAGAGATGGCTCAATAGTTAAGAACATTGGCTTCTCTTCCAGGGGTCCTGAGATGAATTCCCAGCAACCACATGGTGGCTCACAACCATCTGTGCTGGGATCCGATGCCCTCTTCTGGGTTACAGGTGTACATAAACACAGAGCACTCATACATTAGATAAATAAATAAATCCTTTTTTTTTAAAAATCTTTCCTTCCCATTCAAAGTAACTAATGAAAATATCTTAAAGACCAAATAAACACCTATTTTTAAAAGATGTGTCTGGCTTGTCTGTGCACCTGCTCCCAAGAACTCTGATTCCTACAGCAAATAAATGGTTCTTTCTCATCTTGTCCACAGTCTGTCACACAAGGGAAATGGTGAGAAGGAGGGCATCAAGACAGCATTTGGTGAATAAAAGAGCACACATGACCAGATGACCATAATTTATAATGACAAATTATCTATATGATAATTAGAAATGTCACCCAGAATCTGGAGGGCAAGTTTTCTCTAAGATGGACCATTTGCTCTTTCTACATTGAGCTGCACTCTGAGAATTAACCAGAAGGCTGACAGTAGGGTGTCTGAGCCCAAGGGAAAGCATAGCCTCCATTAAGTGGTTAAGCATCTTCTCCCTTCAAACATGAGAATAAATTGGGGGGGCACAAAAAGGACAAATGATACACCATCCCCTGCCTGCTCAGCAGCAGGAGCCCTAGAGCCCAGGTACCCCCTGCCTGTGCTGAAACCCAGCCATGCTGAAGTATGCTGGCTGAGTCACAGCTGAAGTTAAAACACCCATTGCTCCAAGGGACAGCCCATGGCTACCAGGGCAGCCATAGCCTCCCCAGTCTGCCAGGATGTCCTGACCTAAATGCCCTTCACACAGAAGGCGCTTTTCTGAAAATACACATCGGCCTGCTGTAACCACCCTGTGGCAGCCATAGGTTAAGCCTATGAAAGCAAGGGTTAACATCTAGTGTTGGGCAGAGAGCACTGCCTGCATTATGTTAAATCCCCTTCATGGAAAAGAAGAGCTCTAACCCTTGTGCAGAAAATCCCTATCCTTCCGATCGATGTGCCTTACCACCAGGGCATCTAGTAATTTCTGATCCCGTCACCTGTAGCCTTCCCTTCAATGACAGGGCACAGCAGGCCAAAGGCAGACAGCAGCCAGACTCCAAATGGACAGGCATCAGCACTGCCAGGATATGGGAGCGTTGGGGGAGGAGGTGCACACAGCCAAGAGGAGGTTGCCAGGGTCACACTAGGACTCCTTTAAGCCATGGCCAGGTCCTCCATCATAGACTCAGAGTTCAAAGGACTATTAGGCCATAGGTCAGGGATCTCATCTCAAGGTGATGGTCACCTCTGGCCCTTCAGCAGACAGCAGGCCCAGTGTGCATCCATCTTGGAGCAGCTTCGCCCATTGCACAGCACAGTGGACATTCTTATTGATTCAATAATGGGTGCCTGCCTATGGAGGAAGCTTAAAGAGACTGCACCCCACAGCCTCCCATGTGAATTTTCCTCTCCTCCTTGCTCCTGCTAATGCAAGGCATGTTCCAGGTCTGGAGCGCATCTGAAATTAGAGCCTGGGACCCTCCATTACTGGCTGTGACAGCACCAGCTTCTGAGGTCTGCTAACCTTTTTTCTTACCTCACTCCTCATTTTCTCACAGCTCAGAAAACCAGCCTGGCTCACTATTGCTTTTCCCAGGACTTCCCTCCTCCCACCCACTTCTATTAGACCCAACATAGACCCAACATTAGAACCCACAGAAAAGTGAAGACAATCCCCCTAGTGCCCTAGTGTCTTTTGCTGTCACATGTCTTTATGAAAAAAGATCACATTGCTCCCAAACCTTAAAGAACCTCTCCTCACCTTCTCCTTTAGAATAAGTCATAGTTGGTTGTATGGGTGACTTATAATTCAATTTTGAGTCATTTCTATTGTGTAAGTATCTACTCTGGAAAGGGCATGGGTGCATTTTCCAGCACACACAGAACAAGCACTCTATGATCTTCTGAGCTTTTCCATCTTCAGGGACACCACCAAAGCAAATTTCTTCTTTGAAGTGAGAGACGGAGGCACAAAACCCCTATAAACAGCCACACAGCCCTTGGGTAGGAGCTGCATTAATAAAAGCCTCCTGAAGGGCAGGTGGCTTGCCTATGAGCAGACCCCTTAGCTAGAATCAACAGGAATCACTTCCAGGCCATCCCCAGTGGGATGCACAAGTCACACAATTGGATGCAATGGGCCCTCACTACCTTGAGAATTTTCAGAGAAAGGAATCTTGTGCCCCCTTCTAGAAATCTGGCAGAGCTTTGATGGCATAAGGAAAATGCTGCATTGATCTAGACATGGAGTACCCAGGTCACATTTTCTTCAAAACTGTAGTTTCCAATATTTTGTTGTGGGATGGAGAGATGGCTCGTCAAATAAGATCATTTGCTACTTAATAATAAAGACCAGAGTTTGAATCTTAACACCATTTTTGGTGGCTCACCTATAACTCTACCTTCAAGGGATCTAACAACCTCTTCTTGGCTCACCTGTAACTTTACCCTCAAGGGATCTAACAACTTGTGGCCACCATGGGTCCTGCATTCAGATGCACACACACACACACACACACACACACACACACACACACACACTCATAAATGAATTAAATTTTATTTTTAATGTTGTGTTACTTGAAGCATACTAACTATTCTTATATTTAGAGAATCCTAGTCAAGAGATCATTGCCTAGAGCAACTGAAGCAGATTCCATTTCATCCCACTCTCTTCAGTTTGTATTATGGGTAAGTCTCTTACCCACTTTGAGTTTATTCCTCTTAGTACATGAGGATCCAGTTTCACTCTTCTGCATGTAGATGTCCAGTTTTCCTAACACTACTTGCTGAAGATGCTCTCAATTCTCATTGTGTGCCTCAGCTCTTTGTCAAAACTCAAACTGACCGTAAGTGTTTGAGTTTATTTATATGTTTCCCTTCTGTTCGACTGGTTAGTAGTATATCTGGTGTGCACCAATACCATGATATTTTGTTTACAACAACTTTATAATATATTTTGCCATCTGGAAGCATAATTGTTTTGAATATTTGGGGCATTTTATGCTTTCATGTAAATTTCTATTTCATCCTTGAAATTTTGAAATGCTAGGAATCGTATTGAATCTGTAACTCACTTTGTACACTTTTTTTTATTAATTTGTTCAATCCATATATAAGGGACATACTTCCATTTATTTGTCTTCTTCTGTTTCTTTCACTGATGTTTTATAGTTAGGTCTAAAGAAAATATTTTTAGTAACCCATTGTGCTGCACAATGCTCACAGTTAATGAGACTGTGCTAAAGATTAAATGATTTCATTTTATGATCTTGAGATTGAATCCTAAGCCTTGTGTTTGCTAAACAAGCACTGTTCCACTGAGCTCCATCTCTAGCCCAAGAATACACTTATTCTTATAATAATATTGTTACCACAAAAACTGTCAAGTTAATGAAGATGATAGATATGATAATAATTCCAGTCACATGTTTCTTGATGAATATGTAGATCAAAACAGGACATGTATCAGATAATGATAATTATTACCTTTCAGTTAAATACAATAAAACTAAATTTTAAAAACCACTTCAAATTCATGGACCATGAAGAGTATGTAAGGTGGCTGAATGGACAAGACACCTAGCATTGCTCAATTCTTGCTCAGACTTCTCTTTTAAGAGTAATAATTATTTGACTTATCTGGATTGACTGGCATTTTATATCCTAGCCATTCAAACTTGCCATCTTACAGATCCAATGGAGACATTGCAGTCCTCTATGGTAGCATGTGATGCACAAGCTGATGGTAAGCTACTCTTCTGAGTGCTGGCCAATGGCACGGGCCACCATGGGGCGTCTGATAGGAGGCCAGGCTGGCAAATCCATTGCCCTGCAGGCATGTGGGAGCTGGGCTGCAAGAGAAAACAAGACTGAACAGTACACCCAGATGTTCTACCAGGAGCAAAGGTTGGAGCTAGGCATGCTTCACCAAGGTTAAATCAACACTGAACATAATTTGTTCCCTGGGCACCTTTATCATGATGAGCATCTCATGAATACATCATCTGGAAGTGGCCCAAAGTCTAAGGTACCATCCTCTTCACCAGAAAGCAAATGTCAATGTTTTCCGTGAACTAGAGTCCAAATGCCAAACTTGAGAGGAAGCACTTGAATTAATATGCTAGTTAAGCAGCACTGACCTATCCCCCACATATGCTAAGCAAAGGGCATGGACTCTGGGCAGCTTCCAACCCACTAAATCAAAACCAAGTGTTACGCAGTTAGTGTCCCATAGAGGATCTGTCCCTTCCATGTTGTGTTTAATTTCCCAATGCTACTACCTGGAAAAGAAAGC
The DNA here is from genome assembly GCF_978045245.1 of Mus caroli. Classification (NCBI taxonomy): domain Eukaryota; kingdom Metazoa; phylum Chordata; class Mammalia; order Rodentia; family Muridae; genus Mus; species Mus caroli. The sequence continues at coordinate 73,339,528 of NW_028227266.1, forward strand.
AGGACATAACTGGTCAAAGGTTGTCAGAGTGCAGCAAAACTTGATAAGACCAATGGAGTTCTGCCCTTGTTTAGAACAGCAAAATGTCCCCGGGGATGGGGAGGGGTGATACAGTAAGTAAAGGATGTAGAAGACTCACAAAGCCAGAAGTGTATGTTAGACTTAGGGTTGGTGTGTATCACAACATGCTATTCTCTCATGCTCAGAAGAGATTAATCTAGATCCAGTCTTGGTGCTTCCTTAGAGTTCATACACCAGGTTTGGTTTGGTTTGACCTGATCTCTGTTCGTTGCTTTGCTAGAGTCTGGAGTGGTATGATTTGGTTTGGATTAATTGGTCGGTTGTACTGATTTGGTACTTTGACTTGATCAGGTCTTATTTGGCTTGGTTTAGTTGGTCTGGGTTTTGCCTTCAGGCAAGTTGTTCCCTTGAACATGGTGTGGCCAAGGAACACAGGTGGACTGAACTTTCTTTGCTGCCAATGATTGTACTACAAAGTCGGCATGTGAACAGTCCTCAATGATTGGAACTTCCCTTGGTTCAGGGAACAATCACTGAAGCTTCCAGTATCTGTTCCAGCTGAGTTAGGCAGACTGTGGTCAGTCTTGGGGCTCTGAAGTGTTGCAATGATGAGCGGAGTGTCAATTAGCCGACCAGTTTCAAGGCTGAATTCAATGTTACATCTCAAGCCTGCCACTTAACCATTTTAGGATCTAATCATTGTAAAACAAAAGTGAGCTGCCGTCCAATGACCATATCCGCAAATATGAAGTAATTTGATTAGTCTTTAAGGGATTTTTACATCAGTCAGTCAATTTAACTACCAAGAACTTGTCCAATGATTAATCCATGTGCTAGGAAAGCAAGAGGGGGAACTGTTCGCAGAAAGAGAAGGAACGAGGCAGAGCAGGGAGATAGGGAACACGGGGAAGGACAGTGGGGGAGGAGAACACAGTGAAATACATGTAAAAAAAAAAAAAAAAAAACACCATGGTGAAATCCATTACTCTATGCTAACCTAAGAAATTAATTAAAAGAAATTTCACCAAAAGTTCTTAAACATAGAGTTCATATGAATAACCTGATACAACAGGGGTGTAGGTAGATTTTTATGAAGAAAATCATGCACTGCTGTTTTATTGTTTCATTTTTCCAAATAGATGCAAACCTGGCCAAAGAAGAATAGTAAAACTGGGTGTAGGCCATCCTTCTCCAACCACAATCCCCCTTTATACAGAACTCTGGTACCCAATGATTTGCTTCTGGCCAGCTCCTCGGACACTGGGAAGATTTCACTTTCAGTTGGTGTGCAGAAGTGTCTGAGTCCCTCCAAGTGGGCCTTGGTTGGGAAATGCCCTCCTGTGCCTGGGAAGCAGGAAGCAAAGCCATGAGTGCAGGGCTGAGCCAGCACAGAGCTTGTAAATCTCTGTTTGTTAGGGAGAGAAGGAGAAATACTGACTCAGTCATAGGAAATAGATTAAATAAAATTTCTTCCCAGAGAGACGAGGCCAGCTTAGCGCTTTCCATTTTGTTCCCGATTACTCATCTTTAACATCCAACTCACTGCATCTTTCTGCATCCAAGGAGGACCTGAGAGCTGAAAGGGAGCAGCTCAGAGGAGATGTGTCAGAAAAGAGACCATCCCCCAGTAGCTGTCAGCTGTTGTTTACTCCCACACTCAGCATCTGGACCCAGCGGCTGACCCCACACACATGTTCATTTGAGCAGAGGGTAACTGGACTAAATGGGTGTTGTTTTATTAAATTGGGATGTTGTAGATATTAATTTGGAATGGAATGGGAGGTATATTGGGGAGTTGGAAAAAAGGGAGTGTATGATGGGTATGGCCAAGATAGAACATATATATGTATATGAAATTTCAAAAATAATGTTAGTAAAAATAAAATTTTAAATTCATAAAAAGAAAAGAGACTAGTGTCTGGATGTATTTTCAATATAAGTATTATCTGCAAAAAGAGAGGGAAGGAGAAAGAAAGAAAAAGTATTTTTTTAAACTTAAAGACTGAAAATATTTTCAGAAAGTAACTGTGGTGTGATTTTTATGGCCAACTAAGAATGAGAGGCTCCCAACTGGCACTCCTGTTACCTGGTAGGTTAATTTGTTTATTTTCAACTCATGAGATAATTTAAAAGATTTTTGGATGCTTGTCCACTTCCTCAGTCCCTTAACATCTTACCTTTAAGGTCATCTGATTTCCAGTCATACATCCTTCTATCTGGGGCCTTTCAGATCCATAAGCATTTTGAAGCAACCCCTGTATTGTTTATTCAAGTCAATGGACTGATCAGTCACTAGGAAAATATGTAGCAACACATAGGTGGGAGGAGCAGGGACAGGAAAGGGCCTGGAGAGAACGAAGTGTGCTCCTGGACCATAAAGAGCTCACGGTATACTGTGAGGAGCAAAATGACAAACATCAAATGGTCGATAGTCCAAGGGGAAGAGGAGAAACCATGCATGGAGTATACGGAGCACTGCTCATATAAGATTGACATGGGAAGAAGGTTCTGGAAGTTTTGATTGGAAATGGAAGACACACCACTAAACTGCACCTTGAAAAGCATACTAGTTTGCTGGAAAATAGCTAGTGTGCTGTGCTAAAACTGAAGAGCAGAGAAAGCAGTATTGAAGTCAAATTTGTGGCCCATAGAAACATTCTTAAAATGCTTACAATTGGACAGCTCTTCATGATTAAAAAAAAACTTAATAAGTTAAATATGGAAAATGGCAATTAAGCATAATAAAGCTTCATATGAACAACACATAAACCACATTGGAGGGAATGAGGGAATGTCAAAAGCTTTTCTATGACTGGGGAAAATGTAATGGGTCTATTTTTCATATTTCTATCCAACATTGTCCAAGTCTGCTTTCTGTTGCTGTGATAAACACCTTAAGAAAAATGTACTTGGGGAAGAAAGGGTTTATGGGTTTATTATCTCTTCCAGGTTACAGTCCATCATTGAGGGACCTGGGGACAGGAGATCAGGCAGTAAGCTGCAAGCAGGCACTAAAGCAGAGAACATGGGGGAACACTGCTTACTGGCTTGCTTCTTCTACCTTGCTCAGAAACCTTATCTGTGCAGCCCAGGCACTTGACTAGGGATGGTACCACCCACAGTGGACTTGACCCTCCTATATCAATTATCAATAAAGAAAATGCCCCCAAAGATATGCCTCTATGCCAATCTGATTAAGGCAATCCACCATTTGGAACTCTCTCAGGTAACTCTGGGCTATGTCAGGTTGGCAGCTGAAGGTAACTATGGGAAGGATCATTCTAGAAAAACTAGTCAGAGAAATTAGGAGAAAGAAAAGATCTACAACAGAAAAGGAAAAAAGTGAGCTTTTCCCATTTTAAAATAGTATTTAGTAGATAGAAAAAAATCTAGAAATTCCACCAAAGACAATAGAACTAAGAAATAAATTTAGTAAAGTGTCAGGATGAAAAGACAGCATCAAAAATTCAGTAACGTTGTCCTGGAGTTAAGGCTCACCACGTACTGCTCTTTCAGAGGACTCAGTTTCCAGCAATATCCTGTGACTCACAACTTCCTATAACTCCATCTCCTAAAGATCTGATACCCTCTTCTGACCTGTGAAAACACACACACACACGCACAAACAAATAAATCTCTTAAAAATTAAAATCAATCAGTAGTATTTCTATATCTCAGTAATGACCCTGCTGAGAATGGAATCCCTATAGTAAGTACTCTCACATGCAATGGCTACAATCAAACAATCAATAACAAAACAAAACATAATGCCTAGGAAAGCAGCCAAGTGGATCTTCTCTTCCTGATGAAGAAAGTGGATGAAGAAAGCTGATGAAGATATGTTAAAGCTAGGAAGATCTCCAATGCTGCTTTAAAATAACATCAAAATATCCATGCCACTCAAAAAACCTTACAGATTTGGTGCAATCCCACCGAAAGGCAAAAGAGAGGACATGACATTCTTTACATAACTGGAAAAAGCAATTCTAAAATTCATCTGGAAGTATAAAAGACACTAATGACCCAAGCAGTCTTGAACAAAAAGTAGCAAAGCTGGAGCCATCACGGGGCCTCATGTAAAGTATACTACAGAGCTGTGATAACCAAAACAGCATGGTGTTGACACAGACATTGACAGCAATGAAAGAACATGGAGAGCTCAGAAACAAACCCATTCATGTTCAGATAACTGACTCTCAACAGAGGCACCAAAGACCTAGATGGAGAAAAGACCACAGGACGACAAGAATACCTTCCAGGACTAGTTTTCCTCAAAACCTGCTTTGGATAATGATGGTTTTAACCTATAGTTTCAGGTTACTGACAAATGAATAGACTGAGAAGGGAAAAAGAAGTCTGTGAATCTTAGAATTAAAATAAAGTACAAATATTCCACCTTGAAAAATACCCTTGAAGTAAGAGTGGACTGTTTAAAAACAGATGTGAAATCCTGATATGTAAATAATGGGAGTGGTCTGAGAAGGGCCAGCTCCCTCCAGATGTCCACAGACTTATTAAACTCAGTATTCATGTACAGTTACACATTTCAACCATGTTTGAAACAAAGATTAGGAACAACCCAAGGGGCTTTAGGGTACTTGATAAAACTGTGATAGATTTCCATAATGGAGTCTGTGAAGCTATTAAGGTCATTTGGAACATATGTCAATTCCATGAGCACAAATTATAAAAAGATTAAATGTGTCTTGGCAGGTGGGTATCTGGTTTGCTGTGGATTTTTTTATCTCAATGCTCTAGCACAGTTCTTGAAATATATGTTACCTAAGTGTTTGATGACTAAAAGAGTAAAAATAATGATGGAATAAATGGAACCCCTTTACCAATAAACCTGCTTCCTAAAATTTCCTTTCTCAGGATCCTAGTAACTGACTGCTCAGATAATTTATATTTATATATATACATGTATATATATATATATATAATTTATATTAGATTATTTTCTTTATTTATATTTCAAGTGCTATCCCGAAAGTTCCCTCCCCCAGCCCTGCTCCTCTACCCATCCACTCACACTTCTTGACCCTGGAGTTCCTCTGTACTGGGGCATATAAACTTTGCAAGACCAAGGGGCCTCTCTTCCCAATGATGGCCGACTAGGCCATCTTCTGCTATGTGTGCAGCTAGACGCACGAGCTCTTGGGGGTACTGGTTAGTTCATATTGTTGTTCCACCTATAGGGTTGCAGACCCCTGCAGCTCCTTGGGTACTTTCTCTAGCTCCTCCATTTGGGGCCCTGTGTTCCATCTTATATAGTGTGAGCATCCACTTCAGTATTTGCCAGGAACTGACGTAGGCCTCACACGGGACAGCTATACCAGGGTCCTTTCAGTGAAATCTTGCTGGCATATGCAATAGTGTCTGGGTTTGGTGGCTGATTATGCGATGGATCCCCGGGTGGGGTAGTCTCTGGATGGCCCATCCTTTCGTCTCAGGTCCAAACTTTGTCTCTGTAACTTCTTCTATAGGTATTTTGTTCCCTATTCTAAGGAGGAATGAAGTATCCACACGTTGGTCTTCCTTCTTCTTGATTTTCTTGTGTTTTGCAAATTGTATCTTGGGTATTCTAAGTTTCTGAGCTAATATCCACTTATCAGTGAGTGCATATCAAGTGACTTCTTTTGTGATTGGGTTACCTCACTCAGGATGATATCCTCCAGATACAGCCATTTGCCCAAGAATTTCATAAATTCATTGTTTTTAATAGCTGAGTAGTACTCCATTGTGTAAATGTACCACATTTTCTGTATCCATTCCTCTGTTGAGGGACATCGGGGTTCTTTCCAGCTTCTGGCTATTATAAATGAGACTGCTATGAACATAGTGGAGCATGTGTCCTTATTTCCAGTTGGAACATCTTCTGGGTATATGCCAAGGAGAGGTATTGCTAGATCTACTGGTAGTACTATATCCAGTTTTCTGAGGAACCACCAGACTGATTTCCAGAGTGGTTATACAAGCTTGCAATCCCACCAACAATGGAGGAGTGTTCCTCTTTCTCCACATCCTTGCCAGCATCTGCTGTCACCTGAATTTTTGATCCTAGCCATTCTGACTGTGTGAGGTGGAATCTCAGGATTGTTTTGATTTGCATTTCCCTGATGATTAAGGATGTTGAACATTTTTTCAGGTGCTTCTCAGCCCTTCAGTATTCCCCAGTTGAGAATTCTTTGTTTAGCTCTGTACCCAATTTTTAATGGGGATATTTGAATTTCTGGAGTCTAGCTTCTTGAGCTTTGTATATATTGGATATTAGTCCCCTATCAGATTTAGGATTGGCAAAAATTCTCTCCAAATCTGTTGGTGGCCTTTTTGTCTCATTGACAGTATCTTTTGCCCTACAGAAGTTTTGCAATTGTAAGAGGTCCCATTTGTCCATTCTTGATCTTACAACACAAGCCATTGCTGTTCTGTTTAGGAATTTTTCCCCTGTGCCCATATCTTCAAGGCTTTTCTCCACTTTCTCCTCTATAAATTTCAGTGTCTCTGGTTTTATGTGGAGTTCTTTGATCCACTTAGACTTGAGCTTTGTACAAGGAGATAAGAATGGATCAATTCTCATTATTCTACATGATAACCGCCAGTTATGCCAGCACCATTTGTTGAAAATGCTGCCTTTTTTCCACTGGATGGTTTTAGCTCCCTTTTCGAAGATCAAGTGACCATAGGTGTGTAGATTCCTTTCTGAGTCTTCATTTCTATTCCATTGGTCTACCTGTCTGTTGCTGTACCAGTACCATGCAATTTTTATCACAATTGCTCTGTAGTACAACCTGAGGTCAGGCATAGTGATTCCACCAGAGGTTCTTTTATTGTTGAGAAGAGTTTTTGCTATCCTAGGTTTTTTATTATTCCAGATGAATTTACAATGCTAAGACACTTATTAAGTATGTTATATGGTTAGACACTGTGCTAAATACATAAGAGCAAATCAGAAACATATCATACTTCTTGAAATACCATCTCTTATAAAAGATCTTTAAGAAAACTTAAATCTGGGAAAGACTACTGTTTGCATAGAAATTTCAATACCCTAAGTGCTAGTCCTCAGGATGGAGGTTTCTAGATCAGTTCCAGATTGGTTCTTCCAAAGTGCACAAACCACAACAGTGACCAGCATGGTCAGATATACACAAGGGTATCACAGTGGCATGCATGTCTTGGTGGTAACCAACAGCTAGTATAATTTATTTAGAGTCTGTTCAGATAGGAGAGAATTCATGCCAGCTACCTCTGCCAATAATCTCATAAAGTCCAGAGAAGAGCCTACTATTGCTGCTTCCTGGACCATTCAATTCCCAATTGCATTTCAAATCCTCACAGGTAAGTGTAGCTCTCGCTCTCATCAAAGGAATTTCTTTTTACAACAAAGACTATCACAAAAATCAAGAACTGGTCAAAAATACAGAGAACTAATTTCAGAGAGCTGAACCCCAATTGATACATCTACAACACAACCTCTATACCTAAAACTGGAAACATTGTAGAGAACAGGGCAAAACGATTGTAAGATCCAGAGTACCAGGATGACGGCTATAAGGCAGTGTCTTCTATATATGGTAGGGAGCTGCACCAATGAAATATGGTAATATGGCTCTCAGTAATATGGCTTCCTAAATATGGCCAGCTTAGGGGAAATGGACACTTCAGAAGGCAAACGTTAAATAGTGCCCAGACCGAACTTAGCTAAACTTGAGTATGATAAAATTGTGTTCCCCAAACTTGACTCTATGACTAGAAAAGAATGGGGATTATGTTACCACTATGCCATCAAAACAGAGTTAGGAAACAAAAATTAAATTGAGTTTCAGAAAAAAATAACAACAACAACAAAACACACACACACACACCACACACACACACACTTCTCTCTAGCAACCTGCATTACAAACTGTTATAAAAGCTGGCCAAAGCTAGTTCCCTGCACCTTAGCATTCCTGCAGTAACCGTGCTCATGCACACAGAAAATCCTCTGGCTTCATCCCAGTCCCTAAGGCTTCCCAGTGAAGGGTCTTCAAGATGGACTGGATGCCAGATGGAAGCCTTTCTAAGAGGGGCCTGCTTTCACTAGTGGAGGTCTCTTTCCTTGGAACAGTCAAAGCACGAAGAGTTGAAACCCAGAACCACTCACTCTCAAAGAATGTGGTCATTAGAGCTCCATCATCTGTCACCTTTAGGTGGTAATTAGAAAAGGGAAGTCAATAACAGTAGTACACAACTACTTTAGCAAGATTTAAACAAGTTGTAATATTGTTGAACACCTATTGATGAGTCCAAATGTGCTGCAGGCCATTGAGCACAGCGATTGGGGCGGGGGAGCTTACATGGGAGGCTTTTCATTATTAATTTGATGGTATGAGGTTTATAGACACCACAGCATACATTGCATTTATCACATGAGCCCAACTTCCCACTGCCAACAGATCAAATCAGCATGTGATAGGATGATGCCCAAGGAAGGAAGAATACCTCTGACATTAGTATCTGGGATTCTAGCTCCACAAAAGGAAAGTAGTTGAGCCTTCTGACTCTTTACGATTCTTTATAAAGTATGGAAAATAAAGGGAAATGCAACTGGGTTACTTAGAAAGCCTCTGAGTCTGGAATCGAGGACCCTGGCTTAAAGCTCTGCTAGAAGTCTATGTGTGTACATGTCAGATGCCACTTAAACTTCTGGACCAGAGTGTCATCCTCTACAAGATGCCCATTACTCAAGTTGACTCTCAAGCCCAATATTCTAGTGTTCACTTTTGTGGGTTTTTTTCCAGTATCGTGATTTAAATAGTATCTATAGAGTGATGCCTTGGAAGCTGAGAGTACTTGATCCTCCTCCAGAGGACCTAAGTCCAGATTCTAACCCCCACTTCAGGCATCTCACAACTACCTGCAACTTCAGCTTCAGAGACTTTGTTGCCCTCTTCTGGTCTCTTCTGACACCTACACTCACATGTGCATATGCACGGGACCAGCTTAGGGGAAATGGACACTTAAGAAGGCAAACATTAAACAGTACCCGAACCTAGCTAAACCTGAGTATGACAAAATTGTGCTCCCCAAACTTGACTCCACGACAAGAAAAGAATGGGGATAATGTTAACACAGACATACACAGAGAGAGAGGGGGAGGGGGAGAAGGGGAGGGGGAGGGGGAGAAGGGGAGGGGGAGGGGGAGGGGAGGGGGAGGGGGAGGGGAGGGGGAGGGAGAGGGAGAGGGAGAGGGAGAGGGAGAGGGAGAGGGAGAGGGAGAGGGAGAGGGAGAGGGAGAGGGAGAGGGAGAGGGAGAGGGGAGAGGGAGAGGGAGAGGGAGAGGGAGAGGGAGAGGGAGAGGGAGAGGGAGAGGGAGAGGGAGAGATGGGGTTGCAGGGGAGAGACTTAAAAATAAAATAAAACACAACAGCCATCTATGTGCTGGAACTTTCTACTAACTCCATCCCCAAACTCTCTTGAACACTATACTTATAACTACCGAGGTCTAGGGAGATAGTTCAGTCACTAAAGTGATTTCTGCACAAGCATTAAGTTCTGAGTTCAGATGACCAGCACACACATAAAAGCTAGGTGTGGTGTGACGTGCTATAATCTGAATACCAAAAAGATGAAGATAGGAGAATCCCTGGAGCTTGCTGACAGCCAATCTTGTCTAGTTAATGAATCAGTCTCACAAAAATAGGGTAAGAAGTGACTGCAGAAGACACTCAGTATCAAACTCTGAAACCTATATATGAATGCATATGCATTCTTTTTTTTAATATATTTTATTACGTATTTTCCTCAATTACATTTCCAATGCTATCCCAAAAGTCCCCCATATCCTCCTGCCTCTCCCCCACTTCCCTACCCACCCATTCCCTTTTTTTTTTTTTTTTTTTTTTTTTTGGCCCTGGCATTCCCCTGCACTGGGGCATATAAAGTTTGTGTGTCCAATGGGCCTCTCTTTCCAGTGATGGCCGACTAGGCCATCTTTTGATACATATGCAGCTAGAGTCAAGAGCTCCGGGGTACTGGTTAGTTCATAATGTTCTACCACCTATAGGATTGCAGGTCCCTTTAGCTCCTTGGGTACTTTCTCCAGCTCCTCCATTGGGAGCCTTGTGATCCATCCACTAGCTGACTGTGAGCATCCACTTCTGTGTTTGCCAGGCCCCAGCATAGTCTCACAAGAGACAGCTATATCAGGGTCCTTTCAGCAAAATCTTGATAGTGTATGCAATGGTGTCAGCGTTTGGAAGCTGATTATGGGATGGATCCCTGGGTATGGCAGTCTCTAGATGGTCCATCCTTTCGTCACAGCTCCAATCTTTGTTTCTGTAACTCCTTCCATGGATGTTTTGTTCGCAAATCTAAGAAGGTGTACAGTGACCCCACTTTGGACTTCATTCTTCTTGAGTTTCATGTGATTAGCAGATTGTATTATATATCTTGGGTATCCTAAATTTTGGGCTAAGATCCACTTATCAGTGAGTACATATTGTGTGAGTTCCTTTGTGATTGTGTTCACTCAGGATGATGCCCTCCAGGTCCATCCATTTGCCTAGGAATTTCATAAATTAATTCTTTTTAATAGCTGAGTAGTACTCCATTGTGTAAATGTACCACATTTTCTGTATCCATTCCTCTGTTGAGGGGCATCTGGGTTCTTTCCAGCTTCTGGCTATTATAAATAAGGCTGCTATGAACATAGTGGAGCATGTGTCCTTCTTACCAGTTGGAATATCTTCTGGATATATGCCCAGGAGAGGTATTGCTGGATCCTCCGGTAGTTCTATGTCCAATTTTCTAAGGAACCGCCAGACTGATTTCCAGAGTGGTTGTACAAGCTTGCAATCCCACCAACAATGGAGGAGTGTTCCTCTTTCTCCACATCCTCACCAGCATCTGCTGACACCTGAATTTTTGATCTTAGCCATTCTGACTGGTGTGAGGTGGAATCTCAGGATTGTTTTGATTTGTATTTCCCTAATGATTAAGGATGTTGAACATTTTTTCAGGTGCTTCTCAGCCATTCTGTATTCCTCAGGTGAGAATTCTTTGTTCAGTTCTGAGCCCCATTTTTAATGGGGTTATTTGATTTTCTGGAGTCCACCTTCTTGAGTTCTTTATATATAATGGATATTAATCCCCTATCTGATTTAGGATAGGTAAAGATCCTTTCCCAATCTATTGGTGGTCTTTTTGTCTTATTGACGGTGTCTTTTGCCTTGCAGAAGCTTTGCAGTTTCATGAGGTCCCATTTGTCAATTCTTGATCTTACCGTGCAAGCCATTGCTGTTCTGTTCAGGAATTTTTCCCCTGTGCCCATATCTTCAAGGCTTTTCCCCACTTTCTCCTCTATAAGTTTCAATGTCTCTGGTTTTATGTGAAGTTCCTTGATCCACTTAGATTTGACCTTAGTACAAGAAGATAGGAATGGATCAATTCGCATTCTTCTACATGATAACAACCAGTTGTGCCAGCACCATTTGTTGAAAATGCTGTCTTTCTTCCACTGGATGGTTTTAGCTCCCCTGTCGAAGATCAGGTGACCATAACTGTGTGGGTTCATTTCTGGGTCTTCAATTCTATTCCATTGGTCTACTTGTCTGTCACTGTACCATGCAGTTTTTATCACAATTGCTCTGTGGTAAAGCTTTAGGTCAGGCATGGTGATTCCACCAGAGGTTCTTTTATCCTTGAGAAGAGTTTTTGCTATCCTAGGTTTTTTGTTATTCCAGATGAATTTGCAGATTGCTCTTACTAATTTGTTGAAGAATTGAGTTGGAATTTTAATGGGGATTGCATTGAATCTGTAGATTGCTTTTGGCAAGATAGCCATCTTTACAATGTTGATCCTGCCAATCGATGAGCATGGGAGATCTTTCTATCTTCTGAGATCTTCTTTAATTTCTTTCTTCAGAGACTTGAAGTTTTTATCATACAGATCTTTCACTTCCTTAGTTAGATTCACGACAAGATATTTTATATTATTTGTGACTATTGAGAAGGGTGTTGTTTCCCTAATTTCTTTCTCAACCTGTTTATTCTTTGTGTAGAGAAAGGCCATTGACTTGTTTGAGTTAATTTTATATCCAGCTACTTCACGAAGCTGTTTATCAGGTTTAGGAGTTCTCTGGTGGAATTTTTAGGGTCACTTATATATACTATCATATCATCTGCCAAAAGTGATATTTTGACTTCATCTTTTCCAATTTGTATCCCCTTGATCTCCTTTTGTTGTCGAATTGCTCTGGCTAGGACTTCAAGTACAATGTTGAATAGGTAGGGCGAGAGTGAACAGCCTTGTCTAGTCCCTGATTTTAGAGGGATTGCTTCAAGCTTCTCACCATTTACTTTGATGTTGGCTACTGGTTTGTTGTAGATTGCTTTTATCATGGTTATATATGGGCCATGGATTCCTGATCCTTCCAAGACTTTTATCATGAATGGGTGTTGGATCTTGTCGAATGCTTTTTCCACATCTAACGAGATGATCATGTGGTTTTTGTCTTTCAGTTTGTTTATATAAAGGATTACGTTGATGGATTTCCGTATATTAAACCATCCCTGCATCCCTGGAATAAAACCTACTTGGTCAGGATGGATGATTGCTATAATGTGTTCTTGGATTCGGTTAGCAAGAATTTTATTGAGGATTTTTGCATCTATATTCATAAGGGAAATTGGTCTGAAGTTCTCTATCTTTGTTGGATCTTTCTGTGGTTTAGGTATCAGAGTAATTGTGGCTTCATAGAATGAGTTGGGTAGAGTTCCTTCTAATTCAATTTTGTGGAATAGTTTGTGTAGAACTGGGAGTAGATCTTCTTTGAAGGTCTGATAGAACTCTGCCCTAAACCCATCTGGTCCTGGGCTTTGTTTGACTGGGAGACTATTAATGACTGCTTCTATTTCTTTAGGGGATATGGGACTGTTTAGATTGTTAACTTGATCCTGATTTAACTTTGGTACCTGGTATCTGTCTAGAAATTTGTCCATTTCATCCAGGTTTTCCAGTTTTGTTGAGTATAGCCTTTTGTAGAAGGATCTGAAGCTGTTTTGGATTTCTTCAGGATCTGTTGTTATGTCTCATTTTCATTTCTGATTTTGTTAATTAGGATGTTGTCCCTGTGCCCTCTAGTGAGTCTAGCTAAGGGTTTATCTATCTTGTTGATTTTCTCAAAGAATCAACTCCGCATTTGGTTAATTCTTTGAATAGTTCTTCTTGTTTCCACTTGGTTGATTTCACCCCTGAGTTTGATTATTTCCTGCCGTCTACTCCTCTTGGGTGAATTTTCTTCTTTTTTTTCTAGAGCTTTTAGATGTGTTGTCAAGCTGCTAGTGTGTGCTTTCTCCAGTTTCTTTTTGTAGGCACTCAGAGCTATGAGTTTCCCTCTTAGAAATGCTTTCATTGTGTCCCATAGGTTTGGGTATGTTGTGGTTTCATTTTCATTAAACTCTAAAAAGTCTTTAATTTCTTTCGTTATTCCTTCCTTGACCAAGGTATCATTGAGAAGAGTGTTGTTCAGTTTCCATGCGAATGTTGGCTTTCCATTATTTATGTTGTTATTGAAGATCATTCTTAGTCCATGGTGGTCTGATAGGATGCATGGGACAATTTCAATATTTTTGTATCTGTTGAGGCCTGTTTTGTGACCAATTATATGGTCAATTTTGGAGAAGGTCCCGTGAGGTGCTGAGAAGAAGGTATATCCTTTTGTTTTAGGATAAAATGTTCTGTAGATATCTGTTAAGTCCATTTGTCTCATAACTTCTGTTAGTTTCACTGTATCCCTGTTTAGTTTCTGTTTCCACGATCTGTCCATTGATGAAAGTGTTGTGTTGAAGTTGCGCACTATTATTGTGTGAGGTGCAATGTGTGCTTTGAGCTTTACTAAAGTATCTTTAATGAATGTGACTGCCCTTGCATTTGGAGCATAGATATTCAGAATTGAGAGTTCCTCTTGGAGGATTTTACCTTTGATGAGTATGAAGTGTCCCTCCTTGTCTTTTTTGATAACTTTGGGTTGGAAGTCGATTTTATTCGATATTAGAATGGCTACTCCAGCTTGTTTCTTCAGGCCATTTGCTTGGAAAATTGTTTTCCAGCCTTTTGCTCTGAGGTAGTGTCTGTCTTTTTCCCTGAGATGAGTTTCCTGTAAGCAGCAGAATGTTGGTTCCTGTTTGTGTAGCCAGTCTGTTAGTCTGTCTTTTTATTGGGGAATTGAGTCCATTGATATTAAGAGATATTAAGTTAAAGTAATTGTTGTTTCCTTTTATTTTTGTTGTTAGAGTTGGCATTCTGTTCTTGTGGCTGTCTTCTTTTTTGTTTGTTGAGGGATTACTTTCTTGCTTTTTCTAGGGTGTGATTTCCGTCCTTGTATTGTTTTTTTTCTGTTATTATCCTTTGAAGGGCTGGATTCGTGGAAAGATAATGTGTGAATTTGGTTTTGTCGTGGAATACTTTGGTTTCTCCATCTATGGTAATTGAGAGTTTGGCCGGGTATTGTAGCCTGGGATGGAATTTGTGTTCTCTTAGTGTCTGTAGAACATCTGTCCAGGCTCTTCTGGCTTTCATAGTCTCTGGTGAAAAGTCTGGTATAATTCTGATAGGCCTGCCTTTATATGTTACTTGACCTTTCTCCCTTGCTGCTTTTAATATTCTATCTTTATTTAGTGCATTTGTTGTTCTGATTATTATGTGTCAGGAGGAATTTCTTTTCTGGTCCAGTCTATTTGGAGTTCTGTAGGCTTCTTGTATGATCATGGGCATCTCTTTCTTTAGGTTTGGGAAGTTTTCTTCTAAAATTTTGTTGAAGATATTTGCTGGCCCTTTAAGTTGAAAATCTTCTGTCTCATCAACTCCTATTATCCGTAGGTTTGGTCTTTTCTTTGTGTCCTGGATTTCCTGGAAGTTTTGAGTTAGGATCCTTTTGCGTTTTGTATTTTCTTTGATTGTTGTACCGAAGTTCTCTATGGAATCTTCTGCACCTGAGATTCTCTCTTCCATCTCTTGTATTCTGTTGCTGATGCTCGCATCAATGGTTCCAGATTTCTTTCCTAGGGTTTCTATCTCCAGCGTTGCCTCACTTTGGGTTTTCTTTATTGTGTCTACTTCCCTTTTTAGGTCTAGTATAGTTTTGTTCATTTCCATCACCTGTTTGGATGTGTTTTCCTGTTTTTCTTTGATGACTTCTACCTGTTTGGTTGTGTTTTCCTGTTTTTCTTTAAGGACTTGTAACTCTTTAGCAATGTTCTCCTGTATTTCTTTAAGTGAGTTATTAAAGTCCTTCTTGATGTCCTCTACCATCATCATGAGATATGCTTTTAAATCCGGGTCTAGCTTTTCGGTTGTGTTGGGGTGCCAAGGACTAGGTGGGGTGGGAGTGCTGTGTTCTGATGATGGTGAGTGGTCTTGATTTCTGTTAGTAGGATTCTTGCGTTTGCCTTTCGTCATCTGGTAATCTCTGGGGCTGTGCAGAATACACTGGGCGGGGTCCCGGAACCAAGATGTCTGTTGCCGATGCTCAGGCAACGTGCTCCCTCTCTGCTCAGACCCCTTTCCTCTGTCTGGTAGGTGGCCAGATGTCTGGGGCCTGTGCAGAATACACTCGGCGGGGGTCCCAGAACCAAGATGTCTGCTGCTGATGCTCAGGCAAAGCGCTCCCTCTCCACTCAGACCCCTTTCCACTGGCCGGAAGGTGGCCGGATGTCAGGGGCCTGTGCAGAATACACCCAGCAGGGTCCCAGAACAAAGATGTCTGCTGCCGATGCTCAGGCAAAGCGTTCTCGGGCCGGTCGGATCCCTAACCTCTGTGCAGAATACACTCAGCGGGGTCCTGGAACCAGGATGTCTGCTGCTGATGCACAGGCAAAGCGTTCCTGGGCCGGTCGGATCCCTAACCACTGGCCAGAAAAGTGGCCAGCTGTCTGGGGCCCGAAAACGGGGCTGCCTTAGAAGCTCTGTGGCTCCCCCCATCCCAGAAGCTTTTAGCTTCTGTATTCCGTACTCTCACCTGTGCAGAATACACTCAGCGGGGTCCCGGAACCAGGATGTCTGCTGCCGATGCTCAGGCTCGGTGCTCCCTCTCCCATGCATATGCATTCTTATGCCACACGGTAAACTATTTAGTTAATGAATACATATGTACACACGTACACAAAACTACACATTTGGCTAAATTGCTTGGATGGCATCTTACATTGTACAAATACAAAGCCATGATTTTATTCTTCCCTGGTACCTGTTTGTCCCCACCTCTCCTCACCTTTAACCAGCCTTCACTTCACAGTAAATAGCCAGTGCACAATAGGGTGGTGTGTTGGTCTTCATCCTTAAACATGCGGACTCTAACCCTTTAGCAGGGCTTGCTGCTATACCACTGCCTCTTTGCAACCTCGATCAAGTTCTTCTCTCCATATCACTGGCTCCTTTGCCACCCACGCTCACCCCTTGATTGTTCTCCACCCACAGAAGGAATAAGTCCCCCTTTATGCATAGTCTCCCATGTACACAGCTGTTGTTTGCTCTTCACTCTTTCCTGTCTTCACTGAGTCCGTATCAGGGACTCCTTCCCTAGTCACCCTTTGCCAAGATCATTCGTATTCATTTTCTGCATATATTAAGTGACAGATGACCACAAAGTTAGTGACCTAAGACAGCATACATTTGAGGTTGTTGGTTTTATTTTTCAGTCATAAAGATCAGTGAAGTCATGTCATTTTCAGGAAAATGGATAAGATTAGAGCCAGTCATCTTAAGTGAATTGAGCCAGCACCAGAAAGATAAATATCTGAGGGTTTTTTTTCCCATTATGGTTTCAAGATTTCATATAATCACATAAAATCATGTATGTATGTATGTATGTATGTGTGTGTGTGTGTGTGTATGTATGTATGTATGTATGTATGTATGTATATACATATGTGTTTATGTGTTAAATGAAATTAACCATAAACTTGTCTGGGGGGTGACTAAGGAGAATATAACATGAGACTATGGGAATATGCTCAATTATAATATGTACCTATACAAAAAGTGCTTAAGTAACACATTTTAATTATGAAATAAAATAAAGCAATGTGCATTTAGTAGTCCTGTTTCTGCTCAAGTATAGCTTAGCTGAGTTCTCGGTTCAAGGGCACACACAAGGGCACAACCAACTGGACATTGGGTGTCTTTCTCTGAAAGCTTGAGTTGAAAGAATCTGCCTCCAAACCTGGGTGTGGCTTGGGAGACATCTGTTAGTTGTGGCTGTGTGATTGGGTCTCTGTATCCTTGATAGTGGGAAGATGAGGATGCTCTCAGCTTGTATGGGCTGTTCTCGGGACCTTTCCTTTTGGTCCCTTCCACAGTGGAGCTATTTCTTTATAGAAGGCAGCTTGATTAATTATCAGTAATTTCTTGTTGGCCCTGGTTCTCTCTAAGGGACTTTACCAGAAGAAATCGGTGTCACCCAAGATAACCTTCCTTCAGGCTAACTCAGAAGCAACTGGCTTAGGAACCTTAAACACATCTTCTCCATCTCCTTTCCTATGGCACATAGTATAAACTAATGATGGAAATACCTTCTCAGCACATATGCAGATGCCAGTCACAAAGTGGAGAAGATGCAAGGAGTGATGGTCCAAGAGTGTGGACATGAAATCATAGATATTACCTTAGAATTCTGCCTTCTATAGCATTCCTGTTGAAACCTTTCTATTTATTTAATTTATTTCCCCAAAGTAAAACAAAGGATGCTTCATTGCTTATCATTATTTCCCTAACTAGAACCACACCTGGGTGACAAATAATTCAAGCTCAATTCATATTAAATGTGGAATGAATGAAGGAATGAGTGAATGAGTTAAAGCATGAATCCCTTCCCATCACAAGAAGCTTACTATCATCTCTCACAGGGTTTATGACCTCTCTGACAGTCCCAGTCATATGACAGTCAGCTTCAGTGAATATTTATTGAGTGCTGCCTCTTTGCCTGCCACTTGAACACACTATGATTAATCCTCCCAATAAGACTTTCTAAATTGTACAATCTCTTCTGAGCATGGTTAGTAGGAAATTGGATTTCTAGCATACTTTGGGGAATCCTGTATTCATGTAGTAAGGAGTAAGTATCTCTCTAGTCAATCCTTCCTCTTCTTCATAATTAAACACCTCAGCTTTAGCTGAGCACAGGGCCTCATGTGTTATACCCATGAGTACACGTACACACACACACACACACACAGTCTCAGCCTACTTTCTTTTGAAGAGATGTATAGCCATAGAACTAAGTTCAAAGTCAATGGAAGAAGTCACAAACACAACTGAATCCCTTGCCCTTGACTTCTCTCTTTCCCTTCCTAATGCTAGATTATAGACATGGAAGTGAGCCAGCCTCAGTCATTCAGGAAAAGGCCACCAATTAGGGGTTGGCCAATCTTCAAACAGCACATTGGTAGAATTCATGGATTTCAGAAACTTGGGTGGGAAGAGTGATAATTTTCCATAACCTATTGTTGAAATTCAGAATTTTCTTTACACAAGTGATGGTAAACAACAGGCCATAAAAATAATCACAGTGTATATAATAAATATTGTCATTAGAAATCAGATATTTTCTTATAACTTTTGGGGGGCAGCGCTTCTAACAGATCCCAGGGTCTTGTGTCTGAGGGCAACAACTCTACCACTGAGATACATCTCTGCTGCTAAAATAAATCATTGATATATTCATGTCATGTTATAACTACATAAAATCATAAAAATGTTGATGCTCATAACTATGCTAAATCTGAAGGACTTATTGAACACACTAGTGCTCCTTAACAATAATCAATTCATATATATATATATATATATATATAATCACATCATACGTTTGTCTTTTAAGATTGTGGTCACTGCATTTTATTATCATTTCCTATGGAGGGTTTTTTTTATTCATTTAAAACCATTTACATAGACATAGTGCATATATTTCTCCAGATTACCCAATAAGGCCATGACATAAGATTCAAAGGTCCTACTCAAACAGATAGTGAGGTATCAATAAAGAAGGAGTATGGATTCCTAGATGGTATAGAGATGCTTATCAAATATGAATAGTTAACATACTCTCAGATCATTTGAACAAAAGACAAAAGAGGTTTCTAATTAATATGAACCTCCATATTCTGAAGTCTTTGTGTCCCAACATCTGAACCTAAGCCCTAACTGCAATGTCCTCTCTGAGTCCTGTGGTATTGTGGTAAGCAGCACACTCAGGAAAGGCCTCTGAAGGCTTCACAGCTGAGAGATCATAGGCTAAGTCCATATGGTTCCCAGAAGACCTATGGTCCCCAGGTAATAGCTCCTAAGGTCTAGTCAGCACATTACTTAACCCAGCCATCAGGAGCCCAGGTAACCCCAATGAAATTGAGCAGAGCAATGTTCTCCACCATGCCACATACAAAACTCCACACTTGCTTGTCTAAGAAGAAATCCTCTAGATTCCTTCCTATTTACCTCATCTCCACTTCAACCACCCAAACGCAACCATTTCCCTCTACTCCCCACCCCATAACAGAAATAATTATCTGCAATGATCACAGGCATCTGAAACTAGAATCAGCTAAAGGTTATCTGAAAACCTCATTTTGGGGGGATGGAGGCCTCTCCACAATTTTTTTTTATATAAACATACCATAGGCAGAGAACACAAAATTCAGATTCCCACCTGGCTTTGTGAGGAGAGAAAGAGTCCTACAGCAGTGAGAGAAATGGTTATTTCTAAATGCATGATGAGGGGTGACAGCAACAGTCCATCCATGTGGGCAGCAGCTGAGTACACATGGAGAAGTGCTGGATGCTGGGGCAAGGGAAGAACAGAAGAGAATGGCTAGAAAGGGAAGAAAAGGGAAGATGATTAACTAGATATAGACAAAGTATGGGAATGGTGACCCCAGAGCTGGCAGCAGCATTGAAATTTAAGAGACCAAACAAATGAGGATGTCCCGGGGCAGAGACATCATGTTGTAGCAGAAGACAATCGCTTCTAGATAAGTTTGAGATTGGATAGAAAACTCAACAGGAAATTCCCAAGAGGGCTAGAAATGCATTGATACAGGTCAAGAGAATGAAGAAACTCACCAAGGTAGACAACTAAAAGAGTCCATCATAGCAAGGAGACATGGCATCGAGTGGCAGGCAAGGTAACAGGAAGAGGATCCTAAGGAAGAGGACTACTTCTTTAGCCATAAGCCCCAAGGAGAGAGGGAAAACTGAAAGTAGGGTGAGACTTAGGCTCTCTAACCCCACCCTTAGGAAAGGATAAATGCAGAAGACCACCTGAGGTGCACTAGAAACACCCCCATTGAAGGAACAGAGAGGAGACGATTAAGAAAAGATGAACAAATTTCAGAAACTTCCATATCACACAGAGAACATGGGAAGAACTAGCTTCTAGCCAAATGCATGGTGAAATGGAAAATCAAAACCAAGAAGAGGCCAGTGGGTTTTATGATTAAAAGAAAAATAGATGGTTAGTAAATAGCTTACTGTTTAATAATAGTAAATAGATGTCCATGTAAATAAGATAGTAAAAGGTGAAGATATTTACAAAAACATTGACTGACTGGATTCTTTTCAGGACTATAATGGGATCATAATCATCTCTTAACACTTTTTTCCCACAATTTATGGCAATTTTACAACAAAAATTATATATCTACTTTCTATTTATGATCACAAAATGTCTATATCCCAGAAAGCATCATTCTAAAGCAAATCAACTTAGGATCACTAAAAGTATTTCACTGAATCAACACCATGAAGAATTCTAATTTTCATTTCTCTTATCAGAAAACGACATGTGTTGGGTAGAGCAGGTGTTACTACATACAGCATTTCCCCCAAGATGTTCAAACGAGGGCACTTCCCTCCATCTCCATTCTATATTGAAAGAATAATATAATTCCTATTCAGGGCACCAGCTAAGCTTGAAAAGGCTTCTCTGTAATGGAATCAGTAGAAAGATACAGAAACCATCTCACAGATGAATGAGACCTAATGGACCCTCAGCTTTAATTCGGAGACATGAACCCAAGCTAAATAGCTGGGAAAGAAAGAGAGAGAGAGAAGAAAGGAGAAAGTGTTATCTGAGACAGAAGCAAACCAGGGTGTACAAATTTACACAGAGAGAAAATTATGCAATTATCAATGTCCTCATACCCTGTCTGAGGGTGAGCATGAATAAAACATTAACAGGAACTGTACCAATTAAATATTGAGGTGCTGGATGCCAGTGCTCACCACAATGCGAGCCTTTTACACTCATCAGCATTTTTGCAAAAAAAAAAAAAGATTTGTCAAGATGAAGGGAAGAAACACAATCCAGAAATAACAAAAACTAAGCTAAACAAAAATGCATCTTTTTCCTCCCACTGTTAGTTCCCAAAGGAAAACAATGGCAAATTTAGGTTACACTCCACTTTCCTAACATCTGCTAATTTGAGGTATTACCACAGTGACATGAATTTTTCAGCTTCCTTCCAGATATCTGGTAGCATTTAATGCACAAGCTCCATTTCCATGTTCTATTTTCATTGAAATCAATTCTGCTGTTGTTGGCTTTGAGGTCAGAGCTTCAGCAGTGGGTGGCACTGGGCAGACTCCCAACAGACACGAGGCTCAGTGAGGGGATCTTTGCAAGATCCCCTCATACTGCCCACGTGGTTTCTCTCCATCATTTCTCTATCCTCGGTCTCAGGACCACAGTCCACCCACACTCAGCCGCCAGTCTATGTTGTTGAACTTGAGTTGCTTTGCTAGCCCCTGCCCCACCCCCATTTGTCTTTGCATCCACCCTTCCCTACAATTCCAAAATAGATCGAGCCCAACCCCCACTGTTGCCCCATGGCTGATTCCCTTTCCTTTATGATTTCTATTTTTCTCGGTCAGTTCATAGTAGTTGGAGGTCAAAGGCTTGTCGGGCTGCATCAGGCATCCTCATTGGCTCTGTTGTTGAATACCCACTATCATTCTCATATTGATGCCAGGAAGGGAAAAACTTAGCTTAATTCTCATGGAAAGTTACTTACCAATCCATCTCCATAGTCTTCCTTTTCTTCTCAGCCACCTTTTTCTGAAGCAGTCTCTAGAGACAACCTCTATGGGTGGAATGCCAGCCCTAGAAGCCATGAGTTATTAAACAGAGATCCCAGTGTTAACGTAGGGAAATTCCTTATGAGTTGTTGGTCAATTCCCCATGACATCTCTTCCCAAACAACACAAAGCTCCTAATACTGCTTTTGGTTGCCCACTAAAATGAGACCCTATTGCTGAAAACACCACAAGGCCTTGCTTGCAGGACACAGAAATCAAGCTGGGATTATGCTGGTGACTTCCTTTCTGTGACCAGCTTTCAATGTGCCAGAAGGGTCTATGCAGGCCCCAGAAGAGAACAGCCACTGGTGGTCTTAACCATCTGTGGACTTTGCATGCTACAGTACTGACTACTTGACAAGATGTGTCCACAGTACATCATCAGGATAATTGTTGTGAGAGTCACTAACTGTACTATGATTGGATCCAAAGCCCGACCTGCAGGAGGCAGTTCATGCCTAGTATTGTGCATCATCAAAGCCAATAGTTGAGGAAGCCATAGGCTCTAGAAAAGAGTTTACTACTATCGTTCTGCTAAATAGATATGTCACACTGTCTCCTAAATATTATGTATGAATCTGAAGGCAAGTTCTACTCTCAGACTTAATCAAAGAAGTTCCCTTTCCAGTGAATGGTTGGGTATAGAGACTCAGCGGTGCTCAGGATACTGAGTATGAATAAATGAAGAGTGATCACCCCTAAACAGTAGCCCAACACCTCCTCCTCTGAGGCGCGGGGAACATCACAGGAAAGAGGACAAAAGGATGTAAGAGCTAGAGGATGGGAAGGAGGTCTGTGAAGGGCTGTCTTCTTCCCATGACATGGTCAGTGTAATCAGTCGGGACGGGGCCTCTCAATATCCAGTCTTGGATAGGAGAGGGAATCACTGAGATTCTGATCCTCCCCAAGTCCTATTGAGTGGATGGCTACCAAGAGAGGGAGAGCCATTGCCTTCAGAGGCTTAACCATTGGTAAGGTCCCCAACTGCCAGTGGGCAGGTCCATGCTCACTCAGATGTCCATGAATAAACTTAAGTGGGACACAAAACAGGAAGACATAAAAGAGCAGGGAGGCCTTATAAGGCAGAAGGGTGACAAGGACGGGAGTGAGATAAGAGAGGACATCCGGTGTGGGCTCAGAATGCACTATAGACATAGCTGAAATCATCAAAGAATAATTTTTTAAAAAAAGAAGTCCCATTTGTAAACCAAGGAAAATATTGAATAACAGGAAAATTAATAAGAACAAAACCTATTGAGAGTCACTTCAGAACCTAGTTGACAAGCATATTTTGAGTAAACAAACAGGGAAACCAAATATCAAAAAAAAAAAATGGCCCACAAAATTATATAATACAAATTGGGCTACATTTTGTTAATACACATAAAGAACCTTACCTTTTTTCCATATTTTTATTCAGTGATGCCCTTTTTTAAAAACTCTATCTGACAAAAATATCAAAGCCACAATCTAAAACCTAAATACATTTTGTATACTCTGTGTGTTCACAGTAGCAAAAAAAAAAAAAAAAAAAAAAAACATATACATCCCAAAGGTTTCTATTAAAGATGAATGCAAGGAAATAGTGATTGTAATCCCAGGATTAACAAAGCCTGCCTCATAGCTAACTCCTTCACTGCAGATCCCCAGTTTCAAGATAATGCATGGGAAAGCTGCCTTCTCTCCCATCACTCATTCCTGCCGGTCAGGGTAGGGATCTTTCTCTCTGTGGCCTGCAGCCCTACAGTGCTGTCCTGAATCACAGCCGGCCGTATGGATTTTTAGTTCTGAATCTGCAGTATGTACCGTCTCATCTCTCAGAAGCCAGATATTGATCCCTGTCGCACTGGGGCTGCACAAACTGGATTGCCTGAATTCAGGGTTTTTTTTTTAAGGGACAAATTCAGTAAATTAAATGGAGTGGACGTGTTTTTCTCCTATGCTGTACCAAATCGCAAGTTTGACTGCACCGTTTGCTTTCTACCTTGGGTTTCTGCTGACATAGAAATCTACAATGCAAAATGGTATTAAAAAGAAGCCACTTTTTGATGGCTCATCAAGTCAACCCTGCCACATGCCCCAGGCGAGCTCTGAAAATGAGAAGGGGCACAGCTTGATGCCTGATTCCCATATCAGCAAGAAAACATCTCTTGGATGCTGCCTCTGCGGTCAGCCACGTACAAAGTCAGCAAGGACTTGCTGGGTGCTTCCCTGTGTGCCAGTTACTGGAGATGACACAGAATGGTGCCTGTCTTCTGAGGCTTCTGGTCCACTAGGAAAGGACCTGAGCTTGTCACTGTGACTGAGACTAGGAGAAACAAAACCTGTTACAGGGTTCAGGCTGACCCAACTTGGCTGGAAGGTTAAGGATTTTTTTCATTTAAACTGTGTAACAATAAGAAATGGATAGTTGACTGGGTTCACTAGGACTGGGAAAGGGGTAAGAGTTACCCAGAGAATATTATGTACTGAAGTAATGGTGTGGAAGAAGAGGAGGAGGAACAGGAGGAACAGGAGTAGGAACAGAAGAAGAGGAGAAGGAAGAGAAGGAGGAAGAGGAGGAGAAAGAGAAGGAGGAGGAGGAAGAAGGGGAAGAGGAGGGGGATGAAGAGGAGGAGGAAGAAGAGGAAGAGGAGAAGAAAGAGGAGGAGGAGGAGGAGAAAGAGGAGGAAGGGGAGGAGGAAGAAGATGATGAAGAGGAGGAGGAGGAAGAGGAGGCAGAGGAAGGCAGCTATCTGCTGTTGCCCCTGCCACCTCAGGAATCTGGACTGGAATGCTAAGTAATGCTGATCCTGGGCATCTTCTTAAATGCAATGAGAATGTATTTGTGCATCTTAGGATTCTTTGGGTTCAGTGAAGAGGTTGGGAAGAAAAGTAGAAACTTTCTCCCACTGAGGAGGCTATTGAAGATGATGTCAGTATTCACAAAGAAAAGAGGTGGACTCTAAGTCCACATCAGCACTCTGGATCACACTTCCGCTGCCTCGAATCAAGAGCCCAGCCCATTTCCTTCAACCTCTCCTATCCCACCAGCCACTCACAGCCTCTGGAGGTGAAGAGAATACCCAGAAGGGGTGTTTTAGAATTTATCTATCATATCTCTAATATCAGCTGCAAAACAGCCAGTCGTGTGCCTGCTTTAGACATGTGTTTATTCATGTTTATACAGGTTTACTCCGTGAGAGACTCCATTATTGGGAGAGAAAGAAGCCCATGTCAGCACTCTGCCTAGGAAGACAAAGTGAGCCTACAAACTTCACACTTCATCACCTCCCGGACCCAAGTTCTGCCTCTCTCCGTGTTATCCCCCCATCATGTAAAAATTAAATGGCAGTCAGCACCAAGCCAGGAATTGGGGACTAACTGTTCATCCCGTCGGCTTTCATAAAGCCCTGGCCACTTCAGAACTGAAATGGATGTTGATCACAGGTTCTTAAGAGGATTTTTAAAAGAAAACAAGTAATATGTTCCCTCCTCGATTGTGTGTTTTCTCCAGAAACCTTCTATGAAAGGTTTTTATTGTCTGAGGATGCTTTTTAGATGCGACTCCGGCCCTGAGTGTATTTGCATTAAGATGCAGGCCTGGTTCTTGTACCTTCAAGAATGGTGCCCTGTCGCTATTAGCGCACCCACAGCCCTCACACTCACCACAGAACAAGAGGAATCAAGGCAGATGAAAGGGACGGGATCCATTTGCTCCTAACCAGGCCCCTGAAGAGCCTCTTAGAAGGTCCCGGGTTACAAGTACGTCCATCTTTTCCATTCACAAATACCTTTTTGAAGGCAAAGATGGGTCTATGAAATAGGACGAAAATGAAGTGTGTCTTTTCTGTTGCTCTTTCTAGAATCTTCCTTAAAAGTGTTTTTTATCTGCCAGCCATAAGGCTAGCTTTAGACGTGTCTCTTCTATCCCCAGTACATTTTAAGCATGCATTTGTTTGCTGCAACAGTGGAGGGCTGTGTGCCATTCCCTTTTCTTGGGAAAGTTGTACTCAAGGGAATGAACTTGAAACTCTTGTCTGAGGGACAGAGAGAAGCCAGGGCGTGAATGAGTCACATCCACGGCAGAACTGCATGAGCTTTCACAGAAACTTCCTATTGACCTAGAAACCTTTGCAGGAACAGCTACCAGTTTCCATGACAACCGCACCCGTGGCATCCAGCTATCCCCCTGGCACAGTGGTTAAGGGAGATGAGACGCAATGTGTGGTGGGTTTATTTACACACCTATGTGGCAAAGGAAATTTTAGAGAGACCACCACTGGTTCATACTTTGAGAGATTAAGATGTTATTGAGCTGACCCTTGAAGCAGGAATGAAGCGGAGGTCCAACAATGACCTGAGTCTTGGATGTGGCTGAATTTGTGTCTCATATCACAGTGGACTTTTGAGTGTGTCCCATTGCCTAGTTGCAAAGACACAGAAAGTGTTTAACTGCCTCTGAGTCTTCACCCTCTTCCTCCCAACATCCTGTCTTCAGTTTTAGACTGGAGAAATGGCAAAAAGTGCATTGAAGATGAAGAGGAGACTACGAAGAGGAAAGACTACTCACCTGAACTCTCCCTCAAATTCTTTTAATCAAAATACTAGAGACATCCCTCTCCCCATGGAAGACACCTTTATGGGCAATATAAATAGATTCTAGGAATATTATTTCCCCAAGATATGATGGTTGACTTTATCCTCTTCAGACTTTTCTTTTGTTTTGTTTTAATAAGTGGCCAAGAACCTGGAAACATTGGGCCAGACCTCAATGTCATCTAACAAAAGATATCCTTTGTGACCTGCTAGGAAGCCCCTTGTCTGCTTGGGGGAATAGATATAAAATGATATAAAATTCTAAGATCAGTTTTTCCTGCTCTCTCTTCTTCTTTATTTTCTACTGAAGTCATGTTTGGAATAACACTGGTTTCTAATTGAACTTTTTTTTCTCTAAATTTTATGAGATGCATCAAATGTCAGAGGAAATGACGTCAACAGTAAGAACAACAAAGAGAAAGGGAAAACTGAGGAGTTTTTTAGTCACACCTGGAAGATGAAAACAAGTGTTCAGAGCATATTCTAATAGAACAAACTAAAGGCTTAAAATTAAGCTTGGCTTCGCTGTCCCCGTCTCTTTCATGAGGCAATACTAAGTGAGCACCTACTATTTACAACACAAGCACCACCAGAGCACATTCTGGAGATGGGCTCCTCAAGTCGGAAACCTTAGATATTTTCTTTATTTACATTTCAAATGCTATCACGAAAGTTCCCTATACCCTCCCCCACACCTTGCTCGACTACCCACCCACTCCCACTTCTTGGCCCTGGTGTTCCCCTGTACTAGGCAAGACCTAGGGGACTCTCTTCCCAATGATGGCCGACTAGGCCATCTTCTGATACATCTGCAGCTAGAAATCCGAGCTCTGGGGGGTACTGGTTAGTTCATATTGTTGTTCCACCTATAAGGTTGCAGACCCCTTCAGCTCCTTGGGTACTTTCTCTAGCTCCTCCATTGGGCTGGCAAATACAGAAGTGGATGCTCAAAGTCGGAATCCTTGACCCACCACTGAGAAGTACTGCAAATTCTCTGACTCTCCTGCCCTTCCTTTTCCTCATCTGTGTAATGGGCTCAGCCGCTCTCTTCTCTCACGAGGTTGTCATGAGAGCCAAGTGAATTAATATCTATAAAAGACTGACAGGCAAGAACAAGTGCCCAGTTATCTAGGACTTCCATCATTAAAAAAGGGAGGGCCTCAAAGTCTTCATGCCTGAAGCTACGACAGATCCATAAGCAGATTGGGCAGGGCTTTTCTCATTGTTTTGGGAGAGAGTAGGGTAAACAATGCTACTCCAAATCAAACTTGACCCCCCACTTCATTCAAAAATCATACACTTACCCTTTTATTAATATGTTTGCTATTCACCACATGTGATGGGCATAGAAGAGAAGTCTTTTTCTCAAATTCTCACCTAACAATTTATGATCGTGTGTGTGTGTGTGTGTGTGTGTGTGTGTGTGTGTGTGTGTGTATGTGTGTGTGTATTCATGCTTTGCATGTGCACACACTAGTAGAAGCCAGGGGTCGACCTAACACATTCCTCAGGAGCTGTCCATCTTGAGACTTGGTCAGGCTAGGCAGGTTGGGCAGCAGCCCCAGGGACCCTCTCATTTCTGCTTCCCTGGTATTAGGGTTATAAATACACTCCACCTTGTTCTGCCTTTTTAGTATGATTTCTGGGAAATAAAACTCATGTCCTCCCACTTACACGTGGAGTGCTGTCTCCACTGAACCATCTCCCTGGACCACAGTTAGAGTTTTTTCACTCTGACATTTAAGTTACCTAAGCACTTTGTGGCTTAAATGGGCCCCCAAGCTACAGCTGGCGTCACATGCTATCTCCCTTTAATTTTCTCTAGTTAAAAGCAAGATCTCAGTCCCAGAATGCTTATTCTTTTTCACACTCAAAGAAACCCAAGAGCCCATACTCACCCCATCTAGTCGATCAGGTTTTTTGTCTCTTCTTCTTCCACACTCCTTCCCTCTCTTCCTCCTTCTTCCTTTTGATCCATCGTGCAGCAATCAACTATAATGATCTAGTAGCAACCCCACCCACTCCTTAAGACATCTGTGATGACTGCTAGGGGACCTTCCATGGTTCAGTTTCAGTCTAGAGAAGATAGGAGATAGCAGAATCAACAGTCTGCAATCCCTGGCCAAACTAAGGCTTTGAGGCACCACTTCCTTCTCAGACGATTTGCATAATTTGGATCTATTTTCCAAGTTCCCTTTCAGCATCTTGTTTTGAAAGGAGGGTCAGGGTGTGTCACCAGAACAAAAGGTTGATGCTGCCTCTCCACTCCTGCTAAATAATGCATTTGGAAAGAGAGACACCAAGGCTTCTTGGCTTCTGCTTACCAGCCTAGACTCAGTTTAATTTCCCAATTCACACTTCCAAAATCTGGGCAGCAGCAATGTCTAGTTAGCTACATGACCACGTCCTTCGGGGTGGTGGGCGAGGGCAGCTGGGCAATAGAAGGCTGCTAGTTTGTGTTGATTGTGTGGCCTGGCCTGAAGAGCCTCCTGGGACCAGCGGTGTTGTGCAAATTAAAGTCGGCCTGGCCTGAAGGTCAGCAGCCATCCCCCAGCAATGACTAGCCGTCCCAGCCCACTGCCCTTGAGAAATTGGTATACTGCAAAACATATTTGCTCAGACACAGAGAGAAAACGATTCTTCACCTAATTACATCCATTTGGCTCCGGACACATAGATCCTGTCCCTTTATGAGGAAACAAAGCAAGTAAGAAAGAGACGACCACACTTCTCTGTTTCTAAAAATCTCTCCAGATGTTCTATGGGCAAGTTGTGTGACAGAAGTGAGATGGTATGCCTGTGTGCTTTGTGAATATACATGCTACATAAACAGA
Organism: Mus caroli; assembly: GCF_978045245.1. Classification (NCBI taxonomy): domain Eukaryota; kingdom Metazoa; phylum Chordata; class Mammalia; order Rodentia; family Muridae; genus Mus; species Mus caroli. The sequence goes on from NW_028227266.1 coordinate 73,369,075, forward strand.
GGTGGCAGAAAGCCAGATCATTGCAACCTACTGTAAGACTTCCTTACACAGATAGCCTAGACAGGATTCGTCTACAGATGGCTTCTAACCACTAATGCCTCCTCACTAGCCTGTGGCAAAACAGCAGTCTCTCTCTGTCACAGGGGCCTCTGAGCCTGGCAGTTCAGCCTTCAACTCTTTGAGGCCATGTCTTGATTCATTGGCAGAAAAGGCTGTGTTAGCCAAGCATTTCACATGTAAGTGACAGCATTACCTAAGAGCCAAATCAATGGGAAGAGGAACCCAGAGGAATGTTCCAGAAGTAACTATGTCATAGTCTGGGATCCATACAACCTTGGGATTTCAGTCTAAGGAGTCTGGTGTTTTCAAGTTTGGAGGGGCACAAACAGAAAGCAGTTTTGCACAAGGAGGTCACAGAGCCTTTGTCTGCTCCGTGGTCTAACCAGACAGTCACCTCCATTCCTTGTCTAATTCTTCCCCATTCTCATTCCATCTACCTTTGCTCCTCCAATTCTATCTTTTTACATCATTCATTGACACTAAAATATGACATTTCTCTCAGGTTTAGTTATCTTTTAACAGGAATCAATGCTAAAGAGATAAAACTCAGCACATATCTCAGACCTTGGTCATGGACGAATGTCAGGTCATGCCAGCTTTTCCGGCATTGCCGAGCAGCCAGCCCTAATAGAGGTCACCACTCCTCCTGACCTGTGCTGGGGTCCTAGCACCATTGCCTATGGCTACAGCTTTCCATCTGTAGTCATGCAAAAGACTAGAAATTATCTCCAGCATTTGATCCAGGAGCCCTGTGAAAATACGGTCTCAAAGAAATAAGGGTAAGAGGACAGGGAGAGCAGCTTTTGCCCCTCACCTCCCCCAATTCACCTGAAAAGAAGGTACTCGTTACCACACAGTTACCATGAGGAGGAGCCTTGCAGAAAGCAGCAGAGCCTTTCTCAGAAAGGCTTTTGAAACCCCCAGTTTAATGGGATTGTACAGCTTAAGAACAAAGAGTTACAAAACCCTAATGTGCAGCTTACGACATTATCGCCAACCTAGTTTCCAGTCTTTAAGGGAGAACGGTGGCTTTTCTAGTTATTTTGTCTTAATTTGCAAGCAGTCCTGGCTGAATTGTTCATTTATTTCTAAGATCATGTCGTTAGTTACAAGGTTAAGATTCAAGCGGGCAGGGGAGAAGAAAAAGGCTAGCTGCTAGCAAGAAAAATGGATCCTGTGACCTTTAGCAAGCATTTTGGTTGCAAGGCACGGGTTTCATTACAGCTAATGGTGAGAGCAAACACGGGCAGGAGGGGCCCTTCACCTTCAGCCCCACGGGAGTCCCAGCTGCAGGTTCTATCTGGCTCTCCCACCTGCACAGCCAGAGCACCTTTGGGTCTCATTCTAGAAGAGTTCTCTCTTTGTTCTTGACCATAGGCATGTCTTATTCTTGAGACCATAGTACACCCCTAAAAACAGGCTTGTCTGCCTGGATTCATGAGATCTACCTTAAGAGAACAACTTTATTCAAATGATGTATACTAATATCTAGCTCAGAAAGAAAGTAGTACTAAAAAAGAGGAAAAAAGAAAGGGAGGGAGAGAGGAAGGGAAAGAGGGAAGAAGGGAGGGAGGGAGGGAGGGAAGGAGGGAGGGAGGGAGGGAGGGAGGGAGGGAGGGAGGGAGGGAGGGAGGGAGGGAGGAGAAAGGAAGTATAAAGAGATTATATTGACAATATATAGAAAAAAGGATGAAGGAGGAAGAGAGGGAGGGAGAAAGGGAGGGGGAGGGAAGTAATAGAGATGTATGTTATGTTTTAACCTTCAATATATAATAATTCAATATTCAATAATAAATGAAGATATATTAACAGATCTTTTCCACCATGTCTAGTGGTCCATTTGATTCAAACTTGGATTTAAGTTTTAAAAAGCAAAAGAACAGAAGGAAGAGAGAGAGGCAGAAAGAGCAAGAGCAGCTCCTTAAATTCCACCATTAAGTGTGATGAGGGATGGTTTTCAGCCCCTAGACAGCTCAGGGCACTTCATAATAGAATCCGGAGCCTTTCACCCCTAAGTCACTGATTTGAATCCAAGCCAGGACACTATTGACAAAAGGCCATTACCTCTAGGTGCTGTCTGATGGCCCATGTGGAATGACTTGATGCTCCCTGTCCTGAGCCGTGTGGACAGTTGCCCACGTCACCTTGTCAGTTTCAAAGGAAAATCAGATGAGCTGATGGATGTAGAGACCAAGGCCCTCACACTGTGAGCTGGTGCCCTTCGGGTCAGAGTGGAGGGCACCAACTCCAATGTGTGAATCGGTCCCGATGTCCCTCATCACTTTCCAGGACATCAATCCATCTCACTCCACCATCACCTTCGATAGGGACAGAGGCTTTTTAAAATCATGGCTGGGATTTTAGCCCAGATTTATCTCCATTTTACCAGGCATGAGAGGTTCCCAGTGATGGATGCCACTTATATGAACTCTCAGTTCATCACCCGAAACAGAAAGAAGCAGTTGGTAACACCAGCATCGAGCCTTTGAATATCCAGTGTATAAAAATCAAATGTTACTGGATTGTGGCCTCTCCCTTGGACATAATGGATTCTACAGTGAAATAAATTATCTGGATTCAGCTAGCACCACGGGCTGGAATTTCTATACAAAAGGGCAAAAACATGTATGTTAGAGATAGCCATGGACACTGCATGGCTCTACATGTCTATGCTAATGAAACATACATGTTAGAGATGGCCATGGACACTGCATGGCTGTACATGTCTATGCTAATGAAACACACATGTTAGAGATGGCCATGGACACTGCATGGCTGTACATGTCTATGCTAATGAAACACACATGTTAGAGATGGCCATGGACACTGCATGGCTGTACATGTCTATGCTAATGAAGCTTCACAGATCAGTTATTTAACCCCCTGATCTTTTGTTTTTGAAATGTGAAAACTGACATCCACATAAGCCAAATATCTTGTTAAGAGGTTACACAAATGGGACTGGAAAGATGATGGCTTGATGCTTAAGAGCATGTGTTGCTCTTCTAGAGGACCTGAGTTTGGTTCCCAGCCCTCACATCAGACAGTTCACAGTTGCCTATAAGTCCACTTGAGTTTAGGGTATCACTAAGACTGACCCAGAAGTGCACACACTAGAAAGCACATCTGCATGCATATATGCGCACACACGTGCACACACACACATACACACAGCACATATACATAAAAGGTATAGACACACACATGCATTCACAAACATGTGCACACATGCACAAAATATACACACATGTATACCTCACACATACATGCCCACACAGACACACATGTATATTACAGACATACAATCACACACACACACAAACACATGCATACACATATTCATACACACACTCAGATACATATATATACTCACATGCACACATTCACACACATGCACATACAGTGTGCACACCCATACACATGCATACGTTTATGGGCACTCACACGCATTCATACACATACTCATGCATGCCCACAGACCAGAGCTCTGCCAATTACAGACAGATGTAGGAGAGGTAAGGTAAAACTCTCCCACTTCGACGTCATGCACAAATTCTGGTACAATGAGTCATCAACCTAGAAGAATGAATGAATGAATGAATGAATGCATTTTAACTATTTCCTATTAGGGTTTTCTGGAAGCCTCCTGAGACAAAGACCAAAATACAGGTGGCTCATCTTTGGGAGATGCTGTCATGAAACAGTGGTGGGAGGGAGGAAGACAGACAAGGGAAAGAATGTCATTCAAAATGTCTGAGTAATCAGGACTACTGAGGAAAACTGAGGCTCCCACCAACAGGGGGGTTTCTAGGAGATGGTGGGACCTAGAGAAGCAGAGCATTATCTCCTCAATACTGCTGGCTTGCCTGTGCAGCAGCAAAGCACACTCCTCCAGCCACAGATGGCCTCAGACAGAGGGCCGCAGGTGCTGGCAAGAGGAAGCCATCAGCCTTCCCAGAGACTGGGGGGAGGGTACTATGCAAGTGGGCCAGCAACAGATCCGAAGAGCACATCTGACTTTGAGAAGATAGTAAATGAACTGGGTGCCAAATCCAGGGTTCAGAGAACAGCCAAAAAGTGATTACTGGAACCTGCTCTGGCTCTCTTCTTCCACTAATAAACCCTAATAACCCCCACACCTGCCTTCACTTTACTCGTAGGGTAAACAGCTCATCAGCATTACCTGGATACCCATCCCAATTGCACAGCTAGCTAACAGAAAAGAGAGCCAATTCCTAACCTAAGCCACCCTCAAAGGTTGACATTTTTTTCATGTCCCCTCCTTTACCATTTCCAAAACGTTCTTGGCTACACCTCGGTCAGATGTGGTTGGGGACTCGGTAAAGATGGGGGGAGGGCGGGGAGTCATATACTATTGAGCTCAGTCCTGCACATATTTTAAAGCTGAGACTCGTTCATGCATGACCTTTCTTGTCCTGTGAGCCACTGGCCATCGCTATGCCTGGCCACACGTTTGCAGAAGGGAGAAGCAGGAGCCTCTTTGTTTGCTTTTATCAAACCACAGTCACGGAAAGTCTGCTCAGAACAAAGATGTTGTGCGTATCCTTCACCAGACATGTGGTCCTCCGAAGAAAAAGTGCATTTAATGGTGAGATAGGAATAAACAGAATTGAAAGATGTGCCTTACCCCCACCCACCAGCAAACACCATGTCTCTCTGGCTCCTTACAGAAGCTGTCTTAGAATAGACAACATATACAGGGGTCAGGGGTGGCAGGGAGGGGGTCAGGCAGTATTTCTAGAGCTAAACAAAGGCAACCCAGGACTGGTAAATTCTTCAGATGAGGGAAACATAAACGGTTCATGGATGTGTGCTAAGGTGTAAGAGAGGAAGCAAGGCACATTAGAACGAAGAGCAAATAATGTATTATTATCAACATCCCTGTGGCTTTGATGGGCAAAGGCTTTTATACACACGCTGTATTGATAGGTGTTTCAACCAGCAGTAAAAAACCATTCTTGACACTCATCTATAGGGAGGAATATCCATGTACTCTTGGCTGTAAGACCAATTAGCCTGTGAGAGTGTCGGGGTGGGGGGACAGAATATAAATGCAGGAGGCATCCGCACTTGATTACTCTAATGAAATGTCCATTGATCCTATAGATTAATGTGAGAAGGACGGCAGCTGCAGAGTGGCTAACACCTCCAGGTCTGCAGCTGTGTGTGAGGGTTCATGCACATGAGTGTGTGTGTGTGTGTCTGTGTGTGTCTGTGTGTGTGTGTATCTGTGTGTGTCTGTGTGTGTCTGTGTGACTGTGTGTGTGTTATGTATGCATGTGCTCATACACACCCCAAAAGGCAAAGATCAAATTGGAAGAGAAGACTGTGCGCGTTTGGGTAAGACTGATTGCACAGGACAGAATGCAGAAAAAAAAGGGTCTCTAGCTTCTTTGGAGGACAGTGAGACATGAGGGGGGGGAGAGAGAGAGAGAGAGAGAGATCTGATGGACTGGGCTGACAGCCCAACTTCCCTCCCCTTTCCCCTCTCTCTATCTCCTCTTCCTACCCTATTTGACTTTGCTGCAAGGGGGACAGAAAGCTCACAGGTCACCTAGTTTTTGTTTCATTAATTTCATTCTGCCTTTAATCACCCAGAGCAAATGTGGAGTTCAAAGATGGCTCTTTGCCAACTCCCTGGTGCCTACCCTCAACCCAGAGTTGAGTTTCTGCCCTGTGTCCAAGCCCATACTGTGGGTTTAGTAAATGCACCAACTAAGTGATTCACTCCCCCATGGTCTCAGGACCAACTGCCCCTGTGTAATCACTGGAGCATGACTCTATTCCCCCTGAACTCAGCAGCGATTTAAATTCTAGATCCCTAGAGCAAGAATATTTAAAGGATATTCTCTTCATTACCAAGCAAACAGCTTCCCTCACCCCTACCCACTCACCCTTATCCTCCACCCATGCTCCAAAGATCTTCTTTGCTGACACTGTCTTGCAGACTTGTAACAGAAGGGCTGAGAACCTCCAGAGTTTCACCTAGAATTACAAGGGCATCATTTACATAAAATCCCCACAAGCTCCACCTGATTCATAAAGATTTCTACTTATAGAAAGCAACATGGCAGAAGACCACCAACAGATAAATGGGTAATATGCAACAGTGCTTCATGATACTTATATGCAATGAAATTTTATTCAGTCATTAAAGAAAATGGAATTACAAACTTTTCAGGGAAAGGATGGAATGGGAAAAGATTGTTTTAAGTGACTCAGAATGACAAGCCCCACACATCCTCTCCCACGGGCAGATCCTGGCTTCTAATGTTTATGTGTATGTTTATGTGTATGTGTATGGCTCTAAAAGTTGGGAAACTAGAAAGGAACCCAGGAGAAGAGAGAAAACAGCCTTCTAGGATGGATGTTGTGGCAGTAACAGAACGCATGCTATATGAAAGTATAAGGGGAATAAAAAGAGTGGAAAAACACAAGACAGATGTAAGGAGAGGAGTAGGTGAAGGCAGCAAAGATCAACTAGATATGTGTGAAAATACCTTCAGGAGCCAGCGAGATGGCTCAGCAGGTAAAGATGCTCACCACCAAGACTGACAACCTGAGTTCAATCCCCATGACACACAGAGTTAGACCCCAGAACACACAACAGTAAAAAGAGAAAACCAACTTCGTGTGTGTCTTCGAACCTCTCTCAGGCATGCTGTGACAGGCACACAAACAAAAACAAGCAAACAAATAAAATGCAATTTTACAACTCTAAAAGTGAAAGTGTAAGGAGGAACCCATTACTTTGTGTGCTAACTTAAATATACAATACAACCAGCAGTAGATGGACAATATCAAACAAACTCAACGGTATTTCTGGAGAATTTTTGTCTCATATTTCTTTGAATAAACATTTTTAACCTTACAAGTCTTTTGTATATACACTGTTTATGCAAATACATTGCAGAAAGCATTATTTCTGATTTTCTGTTTTTATGGAATTTCTCTGTGTGTGTGTATATATATGTATATGTATTTCTGCCAATATAACACATTACATTGATTTTATAAGCAAATAATACTTGGAGAATTCTTCAAAAATAAATAAAATAGAATAAAACAGTTTTAAAGAAACAAAAAGAAAACCCTAGGACCCAGGACAATCCTGTATCAGTAGGTGCCTAGTAGCAGCAGAGCTTTTCTAAGAACCCCCAAACCTGCGTTGCCCCAGAAAGAAGAGCTCAGCTCCCAGGGGATACCTTATAAGATCAGAGAACAAGGAAGAGAGGAACCCCATAAGAAGCTCCCACTAGGAAGTAGCACTCTGTAAGCCTGGAGTGCAGCAACATGGAAACACCCATGGTCAGACAAGTTAAGTACCTGCTGCGTCTCATGGAAGCTGTGTGCTGTCCCTAAAGTTTGCTTATTGTGACAAAGTGGTTTGTGAGTACTGGACAAGGCCACTTCCTCAACATCTGCCATGCTTGCCACCAAGCCAGTATGATCTAGTCCAAGGAATCATTTTCAGTGCTTAGCTATGACATCCCAATTGATGATAAATGTGTAGTTACTGGTTCTGTGTACAAAGAAGCTTCAGGGTATGGAATCTCTACTACAAACACTATGTGATTTTATGTTTATAGTTGAATTTCAGTCAATGTTTGGAGGAATATTAAAGGCCTAGCTTTAAAGAAAAAAGAAACAAAGAGAAGTAAAGACAAAGAAGAAGGAGAAGGAAGAGAAGGAAGAAAAGAAGAAGAGAAGAAGAAAAATGAAGAGGAGGAGAAGAGGAAAACGAAGAAGAAGAAGAAGAAGAAGAAGAAGAAGAAGAAGAAGAAGAAGAGGAAGAGGAAGAGGAAGAGGAAGAGGAAGAGGAAGAGGAAGAGGAAGAGGAAGAGGAAGAGGAAGAGGAGGAGGAGGAGGAGGAGGAGGAAGAGGAAGAGGAAGAGGAAGAGGAAGAGGAAGAGGAAGAGGAAGAGGAAGAGGAAGAGGAAGAGGAAGAGGAAGAAGAAGAAGAAGAAGAAGAAGAAGAAGAAGAAGAAGAAGAAGAAGAAGAAGAAAGGGGAGGATGACAGAAGAAGAGAAGGAAAGAAGAAAGAGGAGAAGGAGGCAAATGAGAAGGATGAGAAAGAGGAGAAGAAGAAAAGGAGGAGGAAAAAACCCAGAGAACCCTGTTTCCAAACCTAGACACAGTTCTACTCTACGTCTACTAAGAGGATGTGCAAAGTCTATCAACAGTCACCTGCTCACCCAACCACCAACAAATGGAATACGACAACCACACAGACAGAGGCCACAGCATGGATGGAAAAGCTGAAGCAGCTGTCTACTCCCTACTCTGGGGCTCTAGTCATTCATTCTCATGCTTTGGCCCAACTGTGACCTCACCTCTCTGTTCCTTGCAGTTCATCTTACATTGAGTACTTTATAGAGCAAGATAGATAAAACTACACACTACAATGCAGGGAGAAAGCCACCAAGTCCTGCTAGCAGCTGTGGAGCCAATGGTAACCACTGGGTAAAGGAGTTGGCTTTCTTTATGAAGTTGAGGGAGATGGTAAATTTAACCTATGTATATCGTATGAAATTTTCAAAGAATTAATAAAATATGTCTTAACTTTCTTAAAAAAGAAAGAGAGAGAAAAAGAGAGAGGAAGGAAGGAAGGAAGGAAGGAAGGAAGGAAGGAAGGAAGGAAGGAAGGAAGGAAGGAAGGAGAAAGAGAGAGAGAGGAAGTAAGGAAGAAAGAAAGAAAGAAAGAAAGAAAGAAAGAAAGAAAGAAAGAAAGAAAGAAAGAAAGAAAGAAAGAAAGAAAGAAAGAAAGAAAGAAAGAAAGGCAGCTGCTGTCAAACCCCTGGGAGTTTTTTTGTCTTTTTTTTTTGTTGTTTTTTTACAACCAGCCATGAATGGCTCCTACTGAGGAATTGAATGTCCACAGACAATGAACCCCACCTGAGTCAGGAAGTCTGGACTCAGCAGGCTGGTACTCAAACCCACTTACCTTTTATTTCCTCGGGGACCCCAATGGCTAGTCAGAACACACTGGCCACTCTTTACCTTGTTTCTCTGCCACACCAGTGGGAAGGAGCCCTTTAGAGGAACAAGGAAAGGTTGATGAGCAAGGGAGCTGCTTGTCAGGCTACAGCAAAGCCATTACCCTGGACATTTCATTTCAGAACATCCATGTCCAGTATCTGCTTGTTCCACTCACTATCATTATCCTGCTTTTCCATACAGTTAGGCATTGATCTTAGACTGAGATGCTATGGAGACAGACAGAGAGGCAGTAGCCAACACTCTGCATGTTCACTGAGTCTGACTGGTAGACACCTGATTTCAAGACATGGTCTTCTGATTTTTCCAGTTTCCCAAAATCCCCTTCACCTGCCAGCACCATGCAAGTCCATATTTTAAGGAGTGCAGGTCCAACACTCTTTTTTATTGAGAAGCTACAGAACTCTAACTGGCGGTTCAATAAATTGTATTACATCCCCCTCGCACCGAGTGCCCTACACGCTCTGGCTTTTCCATGTGTAATTGCAAGCTGTTATTAGCCCTGAGCCGTGTCCGTTACTGGCCACACTCTTGCTGAGCGGTCAATTTTTTCCCCTGCCATTTCCTTTGCTCACACCATGCTGACCACGTTGGCCAGAGGCGGCCCGGGGTTTATAGTGCAGCATTGATTTTTCTTTTCTCTCAATACTGACAGAATCATAGATCCAAGGCAAATAAAGAAATGCATTCTGGGGTGATGAAATGTCTCTCATTCAGGCTGGATTGAATCAAAGCCCATCACAAAAATGGAGGGCTCTGAAATGCTAGGGAAGCTCATGCCTCAAACTGTGGAAAAATAAATTTTATGTTTCCGCTACTTTGCTTGGATTTGTAAACCACCGAGGACACAGACAATCAAGGCAATGACCAAAGTTGGGTAGCAGCAACACCACGAACAAGAGTTGCTGTGATCACCTTCATGAATGAGTTTTGCTTGTAATTTGGTTTTAATGAATTCTCATTTATTAGCTTAAGTAACACACAGAGACACCCACCGACGTGTCCTTTCTGTAAAAATGTTGACTGAGACTCCATCTTCACTAAGAAACACAAGGGCAGTTCACTCAGATATGAAATTCCAACTCATCTCTGTTAGAGGGGCAGCAATGGCTGGCCTAAAAAAAAAAATGGAGGAAATCTTCATTCAAACAAACAACACCAGTTGACATGCTGTGCTGTGTAAATATGACCCGCAGTAATTAATTTGGTGATAACTGTACCTTGTCGGTGGAGATTAATCCACATTTGATCTTCAGCACACACAGAGCTCATGTTCACAGAGACAATAGGATACCTAATAAAGATTTCTGATGCAGGAAGTCTGGAGATCTGGGTTTTCATCTTTGTTCTTCCATGGAACAACAAAGCATTATCGTGAGCACAGTCTCTGCCTCTCTTGGCCTTTCTTTTCACATTCTGAGAAAGAGAAGTAGAAACAATGACCATGCGTACTTTTGATGGTCCAGTGGGTTGCTGCATGTCAGTAGCTGATGTGGAGAATGGGGCTTCCTATGTGTCATGCATCAGAAATGGAGAAGTGCCATTAAGAAGGTGGGTATTAAAATACATCACTGAACAACATGGCTGCCTACCGCCTGAAGACTATTGCCTCGGGGCATTCTACACATAGCTGTTGCTCAGAAAGACTATTGTGTTATAATTATTACTGTTCATTGTAGCTATACAGTTTAGAAATGAACCTTTATGAGCTTGATCAATAATGACTTGTGTATGTTTGCGTGTGTAAGCAAATGTATGTATAATTGTCTGCAGGAACGGTTTGTACTTACCATTCTGCCTATAAAGTGACTCATTTCCTATGCCCAATTTTGAGACCATTCAAAACTCAGGTATGTACTTATTTGTTTCTCATAGTAACCAGAAAATAATTCAAAATAATGTGTCATTCACATGTAATTGAGAATATAAATTGAGATCCTCCTGGGTTATATCTCAGCACAGAGGAAAGAGACATGGAGAGGAAAGAGAAAGTATCTTTGTTAGGGCTTCTATTGCTGCTATAAAAGTACATGACCAAAAGCAACCTGGGGAGGAGAGAGTTTATTTGGTTTTCATATCCTGAGTCACAATCCATAGAAGGAAGCCAAGGTAGGAACACAAGGCAAGAAACTAGAGGTGAGGACTGAAGCAAATGCCATTAATGAATGCTGCTCACTGCTTGCTCTCCATGGCTTACTCAGCCTAATTTCTTATACAACCCCAAACTGCCTTCTCAGGGGTGGTACTACCACTAATAGGCTGGGTCCTTGTGCACTAATTGTTAATCAAGAAAGTAACCATCAGACATGCCTAAGGGACATCTGATGGAGACATCTTTTCAACTGAGGTTCCTTCTTCTAACCCTAGCTGTGTCAAGTTGACATAGATAGATGATAGATAGATAGATAGATAGATAGATAGATAGATAGATAGATAGATAGATGATAGATGATAGATAGATAGATAGATAGATAGATAGATAGATAGATGATAGATGATAGATAGATAGATAGATAGATAGATAGATAGATAGATAGATAGATAGATAGATGATAGATGATAGATGATAGATAGATAGATAGATAGATAGATAGATAGATAGATAGATAGATAGATAGATAGATAGATAGATCTCAAACAGGAAGAGAAGGTCAATGCAAGTTAAAGCCCCAAAGAATATATTAATATTAAAAATAATTTATATAACCCATCAAATCCAGGTCCCCAAAACTTGAAAATATTATAAGCACAACTAATAAACTTGACTTGTGAAAGTCATGTGGTGCTAGCTTTTCACTCAGCTCTGGTGTCTCCCATGTAAAGTACAGTCATCTAAAAGTCAACCATCCCAAACCATGAGGACCTGATCAAGACCTTCCACAAGAAAAGCACAGTTCAGTTCGTTATTTTCAAGTGTAAATGACTACAGCTAAGAACTAGCTGGTTGTGGCATATTCAGGCTTCAAGTGCTCAAATGTATCTATAGTTGGAGATGTAAGGCCCTTACTTGGAAATCAGGAAAAGCCTCTATAGTTGTCTGTGCTTCGGAAACTGTGAGTACAGGAACCCATGGGACAGGGAAGGCTCTGAATGTCAAATCTTCTGGCATCTCTGGCCTATACCCTCTAAGGACAGAAAAGAGAGTGAGGCTTTTCTTCTTGGCTGTTGACTGAATCTCTGCCTCAGATTGTCCCCAGGAAAAAATCCAGTCTTTATTTTGTTTTTCAAATCTAAAAAAAAAAAAAAAAATCTCAATCCAGGTCTATTTACACTGAATTTGGTTTTCGTGGTAAGGTTTTTGTTTGTTTGTTTCCTTAATAATACTTGGTTTATATGCTATAATAAAAAAAATGGTAAAAAATTTCTATTCAAAAAGATCTCTAAATGTAGAAAATATTTCTAGAATTAAAATCATGGATCAGAGACTATAGAGTTTTCTAACTTTTTAACAAAATATTCTTAGTAATTATTTGAGACTGTCATACATATATACAATGTATTTTGTATATATTTTTGTATATTTATGCCCCTTCCTCTCCCTGAACTCCTCCAAGATCTATCTCCTATTTTTCCATCCCCCCCCCAACTTCATGCCCCTCAACGTTTTATTATCCATTTTCACTGTGTTTTTAAAAGTCTCTATTCAAAAAGATCTCTAATTTTTATATTCATTCCACTTTTATATTCCATTCCATTGCCCATATATTTATGGGTATGAAACCACACCTGTAAAAAAAAAGAATGGAAGGAAGGAAAGGAGGGAGGGAGGGAGGGAGGGAGGGAGGGAGGGAGGGAGGGAGGGAGAGAGAGAGAGAGAGAGAGAGAGAGAGAGAGAGAGAGAGAGAGAGAGAGAGAGAAAGAGAGAGAAAGAGAAAGAGAAAGAGAAAGAGAAAGAGAAAGAGAAAGAGAAAGAGAAAGAGAAAGAGAAAGAGAAAGAGAAAGAGAAAGAGAAAGAGAAAGAGAAAGAGAAAGAGAAAGAGAAAGAGAAAGAGAGAAAGAGAAAAAAAACTGAATCTCCACGAGCCCAGAGGCCATCAACTGCCAATGGATCCTCAGCTAGTGGTTTGGATAGCCCTTCCTGGTTTTCTGCATCCCTGGTTTTGTACCTCTTTTGGATATCCATTTGACTTTCTTCACATGACACAATCCCAGTTATAAGCATAAGTGGTAAGACCTACAAAATTCTAATATGTATAAAATGTGCCCAGTGCTTTTCTGAATGTGATCTAGCCGATTCATAAAAGTCATTCCTCAGACAAAGCACACACATCAAGTCAGCATGTTTCTTAATCCCAGACTCCCCTGTGCTTATACTGTTGATGTAAAATAGGTATTTACAATCACTTGAACAAAAAAAAAATACTCAATTCTACTCTTGGGTCTGGGAGAATGCACATTCAATGAATGAGCACTTGTAAGCTTATGTGAGTCAGGGTCTTGTTCATTGCCATTCTAGACCTCTTGGAGAAGCAAATACATTTTTTTTTAAAGTTCAAGAGTCCAGCAGTAGAGAGAGGCTGTGACAGAGATGGTCAAGAATGTGAGAGTCTCACACATCCATTTCATCTGGAAGGGAACCCAAAGACCTGAAAATGCCTCCCTGCCATATCTGAGCTGAACTTTGAAGGCAGGATGAAGAGGCTGAAGCCAGTGCAGCAGCATCAGGAAGCACAGGAAGGAACTTGCTCCTCCTGTCCAAGGCAGCTCTCCTGCATGCATGCCTTAGACAGCCTTGGCCTCTGAAAGACTGAGAAGGAAACTCAAAAACATGACAGTGTACGGAGGGAGGGAGGGAAGCATCTCTGGGAGAAGGAGCCAGGTGCCTTTTCCCAAAAAGGCTGGGCATCCTCCAATGCCATGAACAGCCCTGTACTTATGAGCCAGAAACGAAAGGAATCAGAATACCACATGGTTTTGCCCCAAGACACTCAGCCTCGCTCAGCAAGCTCATTGAATTCTGGTATTGGCCAACCTGGGCATCTGGAAGAGAAGGCCAATCTGGGGCTCTGAGAGTGGACCACCCTCAGCTTCCACTTACCTCGGTAGCTAGAGAGAGGAAGGGAAGAGAATGAGGCAGAGGAAGATAAAGTTGGCTTTGGGGAGGAGAAAGACAGAGACAGTGGCAGTCTGAGGCTGTGGAGACAAAGAAAATTCACCCTGAAAACTCACTCAACAGGTTCTTGGGAGGTGGCCTGACAGCATCAGGTTATCATTCACCTTAATTCAAATCAATTCTGATTTGCTGGGACATCAGCTGTCTGAAGAGATAGGTGACTTTGCTAATAGATCCCAGCTTATCATTCTCACTGGCTAAATTAGTAAATTTAACTAAGATGCAAAAAAAAAAAAAAACAAAAAAAAAACTTTGGGGATTTGGGGATCTTGGTGAGGGGAGATGTCTGGATGGAGTCATAAGTACCAAAGAAGGTTAATCATAACACTGTGTGTGTGTGTGTGTGTGTGTGTGTGTGTGTGTGTGTGTGTGTAAGAGATAGAGGAAGAGAGGGGGAGGGGGAGTGTGTGTGTGAGAGAGTGTGAGTGTGTGTGAGAAAGAGAGGGAGTATGAATGTGTGTGAGAGTGTGTGTGTATGACTGTGTGTGAGAATGTGAACATGTGTGAATGTGTGTGAGAGAGAGTGTGTATGTGACTCTGTGTGTGTGTGTGTGTGTGTGTGTGTGTGTGTGTGTGTGTGTGTGTGAAAGAGAGAAAGGAAGAGAGAGGAGAGAGTGTGACTGTGTGTGAGAGTGTGAATGTGTGAATATCTGTGTGTGTGAATGTGTATGATTGTATGTGTATGTGTATGTGTGTGTCCATATAGATAATTTTCTGTCTCTTCAGGAAACTTTCAAATCATCTAAAGAGTTGGTTTTCCAGGCATGTTAGGTGCCAAAACTCAAATCATTCCTAAAATGAATGATGGGTCATCATTAATACAATCACTGCAACCTAAGTATTTGGAGAAAGATGACTATAAAATTTAATTGTACACCAATATTCTTGTAGTAGGTCCTTTTAGAAACCTTGGGATGTAAAATTGCCTCACCGTTACCCCAAATCTGAAGGAGAAACATCCCAGCTTTGGGTAGCTTTGCTATGAATTTTAACAGGCTGCCTTTTCTCCCTAGGAAGGTAAGGGGACATTTAAGACAAGAGTATTTGGAGCTATCATCTAGAATAGAGAATTCCACACACCAGCAAAGCTAAGCCTCATGGTGCTGTGTCCCCAGTGTTGGGAACCATACCTGGCATAGCAGAGCCACCAATAAATATCTGTTGAATGAGAAATGATGCAATGCGTGAATGAGAGGAAAGAATGTCCTGCTTCTGATGAACTTCTTCAAACCAAATCCTCCCAACAGCACATCACTAGTATGACATTTTGACAGACCCCTCCAGACCCAGTTGGTATCATCTGCTTGTAAACGTCTTCCTGGGTTTCCTCCTGGCTGGTTCCTCATCATCAGATTTCAGTGAATTACTATATCCTCAGAGGAGCCACCAATGACCACTCCTCCATGTCACAGGGAAAGATACTATCTCATGAGGGAACATAAGATGCCTCCTTTATCTTCTCCAGGGAGATTATTACTCTCATAAAATACATTTACATCCTATGTTCATTTTTGATGACTGCCTTGACAAATACCATAAACTTAGTGGCTTGAATATAACATGGGTCTTACCTTAGTTTTGTAGTTCAGAAGTTTGACTCAAGTCTAACTATAATCAAGTCAGAGTGTCCATGAGGCTCAGACCCTTTCTGGGGACTCTCCTGGAGACTTCATTTCAGAACCTTATGTATCTTCTAGGACCCACCACAGTGTTTGGCATGTGACCCATGCTTCTAGCTTCAAAAATGAATGGTATTGCACTTGTCAGATCCTTTGTTCATGGTAGCATATCTCTCTGGCCCCACTCAAGAAGGATGGTCTCTTTAAGAACATCTGTGATTAGACTGGCTCCGCCTTGATCCCTTAGGATAATCTCATCTCAAATGGACATGCAAGAGCCAGGAGATGGGAAAGAGAACTGTGAAATCCAGTCATCTAGACAACCCTGACTATTACAGCATAAACTCACAGCAGCTATGGCTGCCTTCATAGGATCAAGCCAGCCATAATCCCAGCATGTGTAAGAGAAATGCTACCGAGGCCCCATCCCAGCTGAGGTGCTACTAGCAATTAATGGCCACTGTGGGAGGAAAGTCAAGTTGGGAGATGAGATAGTCAATGGCAGGTTGCCCATGCCACAGTGGGTGACTCCATACCCACGTGCTCCAATTAGATTCAGTGGATTATTGTTTTAAGTAGTAATTAAATGAGGAATAAGATGTTTTAGGAGGTATTGGAGGGATATAGAGGGAGGAACAGGTTAAGTGGACATTATCAATACATGTAATATATTCAAATAAACAAAAATAAATTCTAAAAGGTCTTTAACTTAAGACACTTGCAAACAAGTGTCTTATGAACAAAGCACTTGGGAGGCAGAGGCAGGCAGATTTCTGGGTTTGAGGCCAGCCTGGTCTACAAAGTGAGTTCCAGGACAGCCAAGGCTACACAGAGAAACCCTGTCTCGAAGAAGAAAGAAAAAAAGAACATAAAGATCCTTTTAACAGGCCTAGAAATTAGGAGATAGATTAGAGAGGGTAGTATTATCCACTATTTATCACATATGACAGTAATTTATTATTGAGTAATCTGCTGTCAATTTTACACAGGTTGAAAACTTGGCAGCCAAGACTTTGTCTCATTTGCAATTAGCACCGAGAACAGCAGCAAATACATGTGGCCACCTAGGAAAGTTTGGTGAGAAAATGAACAGGATGCTTGTTTTGATCTTTTGCTGTGCTGTGGTCCCTGATTAGGTACAACGTATTTCTGCTTCACCAAAGATGCTCTTTATAAACTGACCACAGTGCTGCATTATAATTCTTCAAGACCTAAACCAGGGTAAGATCATTTTAGTTAAAGGTACAGAGAATAAAAATAAGAGAATTAGAATGCTCAGCTTAAGAAACACATCTAAATCACAGTCCCTCCTATAAATTGTCAGGGATCAGTGCAGAAGAGGGGACATAAATGCTGTTAAGGACCAGAGATAGTAGGTGGATACAAGTAAATGGTATTGTCAGGACCCAGCAGGGCAGCTACATATATGAACTCACAATAGTTGTGCAAACTCAAGCCAGACCAAATCCTAGTTTGGAAGGAGGAGATATTGGCGTTGATGGCTTCTGGGAGAGGGAGTGTCAGTCTACCTTAAGGATGTGGCCCCTGATAGCTTAACCACACTCCAGCAGCAGGACACACATCCAAGAGTACAAGAATACGTGAGCAGCATCCACTGCACCTGATGAATCATGAAATAAAGAGCAAATAGAAAGGACACAAAGTTGAATGGGTTGGGAATGGGAGATGGGGTGTGAGTGTGAATATGATCAAAATACACTGTATGAAGTTCTCAAAGAGCTAGTCTTTTAAATGAGAAAGAGAAGTATTTGAATACTTCATACCCATGCATTTACTCTAAAGGAAAAGTTCCTGGTAGAGTTTGCTAGAAATAAGCTTCATCTGCAGTCTGTCTTCCTCCAGCAATTTCTTGCTATATGAGATAACAAGTGCTTGGAGTGGAAAAACTTAACATCTGTAACCTTTTTTCTTTCCATTAAGAATATTGCAGCATGAATCCAAAGGATGGATTAATAAATTCCAGTGCTTTGAATTAAGGGCAGTGTGGTCTCTCATAACGTGAGTGTCCATCATCAGTGTAAGCACAAGCCCTACTGCTTTCAGGTTGTGTCCGCCTAGGAAACTCACTTGACAACCTCAACATTCTCCCAAAGCAGGGAGAAGGGTGCCTTGCATGGAATCAGTGAGAAGGAACACCCCACTGCACCTCTGTAGTCATCTTGAAGGCCAGACGATGGAAGGCCGAGAAAGTTAGAGGCAGGCAGAAAAGAAACAAAGACAACTGGGCAAAAGTGAGTACTGCCAGCCTGCAAGCAGGGTAATTGACTGTTACAAAGAAGAAATCAGTCATCATGATAATGCATCACCTGGGGGTAAGCACCCAAGGAAAGCATTTCCCCAGAGATGGTTTACAGGGATAAGTTCAACCTAGCATCTGAGTCTTCCCTCAGAGAGCATTTCCTGACTTCAGATGATGTACCAACACAATGTATGCATAAGAGAATCCAGGACATACGTCCATCAGAGCAAATAAAGCTTGAGGTGACTCAGCGTGTGATGGAAGATGACCTGCCTGGTGACCCTGCAGGTCACTATTCCATTCTATCTAGCTAAAAGGCAGAGAGTTGATGGAAGAATTGTTTTTAGCGTTTTCTTCGTTCATGGAGCATCTTCCATCCAGATAGTTAAAACTACTCTCCAAAGGACTAAGATCCAGCTCCAAACCTTCTAAGTGTTAAGTGATCACTCCCAGCTTTCAATGATAGACTCATTCATTCCCAGTGTTTGAAAATGTGTCATCGCTATAGCTGATTCCTTCCCTTGGCTTTCCAGACATCCTAATCACTTGATTAGAAGAATGAGATGATTTATATCACACTAGCAAACATCCCAACATCTCAGTGTTTAACTCATGAGAGGTTTATTTGGTACTGCCCCAATCTTGGCAATTTATCTGGGCCATTTGTTCCACAGAGTGGCTTAAAGACCCAGGGTGATGGAGCCTCCAGGTCTTACCCCTGTACTGTCAGATCACATGACCTCCCCTATTGATACAGCAATGGGAAAAAATGCTGGGTGATCTGACAGGGCAATGCCATGCTTCCACCCTGGAGTGGCATGAGCCCATTCCACTCTTCACCCACTAGCCAGTCAACTAGAGGGGGCTGAGGAAGCATAATCTTCCGAAGAAGCAGGAAGAGCAAGTTATAGATGAGTCCTCTCTACATCTAAAGTCCTTTAAAGCTACAGAGTCTCCGGAATACACAAATCTCTGGGTATGGGTCCCAGAGATCTTAAGAATTGGCTTTGCCTATAGAGACTTGATGTGCCTGGATGTGAGGATACCCAGGAGGCCCCCACCCTCTCAGAGGAGAAGGGGAGTGGAGAATAGGGGTGGAACTGTATGGAGGAGGCAGGTCAAGGGTAGCAATTGGGATAAAAACTGAATAAGTAAATTAATGGGAAAAAAGAGTCAGCTTTGAGAACATGTTATTCATTCTTTTTCACCTCATGCTTTTACTTTTCATCTTCATTATGCACATTTCCTGAGGATAAATGCCATAACTTAATCTTAACTCAAAAACTATTTACTGGTTATACCCAGTGGATTAGAGTCTGACTTGATGCTAAATCTTGAGCCTGAGCACAGGACCAGACCATAAGTCTGGTGTTCAGAAATGTGGGCACTGGGTGAGTCACTGGTAAAATTTCTTTTTAATTGAGATATAATGTACATGCCACATGGGTCAGTGGCATTCAGTACACTCACCAAGATTGTTCACTACTACCAAACCCTGGGATGTTTCCATCTTTCCAAAGAGAAGCTCCAAATTCATCCCTGAGGAGCCGCTTCCCTCTCCCTGACCACTAATCTGCCATCTTCCTGTCTCTGTAGATGTGATTATTCTAAGCAGTTCAAATGTAGCCATATAGAACGTGCCTTTTGGGTCTTCCTTCTTTCTCTTACCACAATACTTTCAAAGTTCATCCATGCTGAGACTTAAATCAATACTTATTTATTGCTAAACATGATCCTACTATACACCTCATTTTGCTTAGCCATTTATTCAACAATTACTCTTTGGGTTGCTTCCATGGGGGGGGCGGGGGGGGGGGAGTGTCAAAGAGAACATGGTTACAAACTCAAATGCACCAGTTCTTATGAATATGCTTTCAGTCCTCTAGGACCTATACCTAGGGATGGAGCTGCTGGGTGATATCATAACTCTGTGCTTTACAGAGCTTTGTCATGTTTATTTATCAAAACATTATAAGAAAATAATGTATGGGGGAGATGTTCTAAAGATCAAATATTAAAATAATAATGAAGACTGGGGAGATGGCTTGGTCAGTAAAGTGCTTGTCATACAAGGATGGAGACCTGAGTTGGATCTCCAGAGTTCATGTTTAAAAAAAAAAAAGCTGGGTATGGTGCATGTTTATAACCATGTAACCATGGCATTGGAGAGACAGTGACTGGAAGACACTTGGGGCTCACCCATCAGCCTAGATTAATGGGTGAGTTCCAGACAGTGAGAGACCTTACCTCTAGACATGAAGTTGGGAGGGGATACACTGGGGGGGAGACATGGGAGGGAGTTGGGGGTATACTGGCTAGTTTTGTGTCAACTTGGCACAGCTGGAGTTATCTCAGAGAAAGGAGCTTCAGTTGAGGAGATGCCTCCATGAGATCCAACTGTAAGGCATTTTCTCAATTAGTGATCAAGGGGGAAAGGCCTCTTGTGAGTAGTGCCATCTCTGGGCTGGTAGTCTTGGGTTCTATAAGAAAGCAGGCTGAGCAAGCCAGGGGAGGCAAGTCAGTAAAGAACATCCCTCCATGGCTTCTGCATCAGCTCCTGCTTTCTGACCTGTTTGAGTTCCAGTCCTGACTTCCTTTGGTGATGAACAGCAGTATGGAAGTGTAAGCCAAATAAACCCTTTCCTCCCCAACTTGCTTCTTGGTCATGATGTTTGTGCAGGAATAGAAACCCTGACTAAGACAGGGGGGAAATAAATGGGAGGGTAGATATGATCGTGTTTCATTGTTTACATGTGTGAAATTCATAAGAACATAGAAAGTATAAAAGTAAAAAATATGGATAGTTTCTAAAGGATGATATCCAAGGTTACTCTCTGACCACCACGCACATGTGAAAACATGTGCACCTATACACATGACACTATGTACACTAAACACACACACACACCAATTAAACAAAACAAGAATGGCACTCTATGCATACTAAAACTGGAGTAAGCCCTAGATAGCACTGAACTTCAAAAGCAAGAAACAGAACCTTTCACACACAGTAGGTACTTAAGAAACACAACCCCACTGACTGATTTCTATAATCATCGAACAAGAAAAGAAACAAATCACTAAGTGGTGTTAACGATCCCGAGCATTGTCTCCTGACAAGCCGAGGCAAAAGAATCGGGGAAGATCATGAATCTGGGTTTGATATATTTTCCTGAAACCCAACAATGAATGCTTTCCTGAAATGAAATAAATTTACCTTTCAGGGTTTTCATACTGGCAGCCTAGCTCCTGACACAGGCTCTGGTGTGAACAGCCTGATAGCTACAATGATAGTATCCACTGGGTACAGGCAGTGTTTGGGAAGACTACACCCTGCCAGATCCTGCACAGAAGCACTCTGTCAAATCTCCTTTCTTTGTAGGTGTTAAATATGGAGTCATGCCCCTCCCCAGCAACCCCAAGGAGGAAGCAACAATCTTTTCTTCACTAACCTGCAAATTGGTATCCATTCATAGGAGACATGTCACTGCTGTTTCGGCAGCGTGCTCATTCAGGTGTTCTGTCTAAATTGAGACTTTTAGGCACTAATAATAATTAACTACTTTCTTAGCAATGAAAAAAAGTCTTAAATGCCTATTTACTTAATGGTCCCCTAGGGTGTCTTTGTTTTGAATGGGATAAAAAAAAATCTTAGCTGCAAAATAAGCAGGTGATTCTAATCAATAAAGCCAGAGGACTGTATTGATTACAAGAACTCCATTCTTTAGTCATTAACCCTGTGAATTCTCTACCAGAGCTGAGGAGGACTATTTCTATCTGTCAGGTCGTAGGCTCATTCAGAAACTAGAATCTCATTTTACTCTTGTGCCCACCATTCAGCCAACAGGGCCCACCTTAAGAAATCCATCCCACAGACAGGCAGGTGACCCCACTCGCCCTCTCCTAAGAGCTTTGGAGCTTGCTCCCTCCTGGTGATGATAGATTTCAGGGTAGGAAGCAGAGCTCAGCCTGGTGTTTCTTTTTCAGAGGCAAAGCTCCAAAGCTCCTGTTGGTGGTAGCCAAAGCTTCTACATTACAAAGGATTAAATATAGTGTTGCCTTGATTAATGAAAAGTAGTAGTTAACACTATGAGATCTGTGCAATGTAACTGCAATAGTCTAGGTCCTCTGAACTACCTAGGTGTACAAAATTTATGGTCACTGATACGTAATGAACTAAACACGGGTTCTACTCATTGTTTTTCTCTGAAATCCCATCCAATAAGCAACCCAAGTGTGGTCAGGGATTTGGGGTTCAGTGCTGACTCTCCCTCTAACCCAGGCATTTCCTCTTCCATGCCTGTATATTCACCTATAAGTGATTTCATTTCAATCTGTGTTTTATGGTTTAGTGAAAATGCCTCTCACTGAGGAATGAGGCAGATTAAGTTTTGTAGGTCTAAAGTAGAACAACATACAGCACCGCTCTGCACTTAGACACCCCTCCCTCCAAGCCTTGGGGATCAGCTGGGAAGCAAGGATGAAGGAGTCATTGGATCCAGAGGTCAGGGAGAACCAGAGGGAAACAGAATCTTCTGAACAGGACAAAGGTGCTGCAGTCATTAACTCACCACAGCTATGGTCACAGGCATGATATCTGCACCAGATCAAGCCAGTCAGCTCTCTAGCTTTGAAGAAGTAAAGGGACTCACATGCCACACATTTAATTGAGGAGCCATGGCCCCTGGGAAAGGAAGAAGCGTTGTCTCTAAGGGTAGGTCAACCACACTCCAGTGGATGGCTCCATCGCCAGAACAATATGCAAAGCACAAATTGAAGTCTACTGTTCATTCATTATTTTAAATGGCACGAAGGTGGAAAGTAGGAAGGCAGAGGTGGAGCTGGGAGGAGTTAAAGGGGAGCAGGGGGCGGGGAACTGAGTTTGGTGAAAACCACTTGAATTGGAGGCCAGCTTGGTCTGCAGAGTGAGGTGCAGGACAGCCAGAGATATGCAGAGAAACCATACCCTGACCAGGAGAGAGAGAGAGAGAGAGAGAGAGAGAGAGAGAGACAGAGACAGAGACAGAGAGGAAAAGAACACATAGTTAAAACAGTCTTGACATAAACAGAAA
This sequence comes from Mus caroli, assembly GCF_978045245.1. Lineage (NCBI taxonomy): Eukaryota > Metazoa > Chordata > Mammalia > Rodentia > Muridae > Mus > Mus caroli. Next base: position 73,392,218 of record NW_028227266.1, read on the forward strand.
TTACATCAAGTCTACTTTTCCAAATACAAACTTACCACAAGTACCTGGAGCAGAGATTAATGAGATAAGCATATCCACGTTGTTTTAAGCAGTGCACGTTCTTGTTTAGAGTTAAGAAAAATGTCCACCAAATTCTAGAAGGTAAAAAATTCAAGAGAACAACTCATAGAGGCCCAGGCTGCCTTTGTCAAAGGGTTAAAAATAAAAACTGAATCACGGAAATTAATCCTCAGGAGTTAGAAAGGAAGCAGAAAATGGCAGCCACCTAGCTCAGATACTGGGGGGTGGAAGATAATTGAAGTGTGTCTTCTTCTTTTTGCCTGTTGATGTTCATTATCTTTTTTTATTTCTTTTTTTATTAAACTAATAAAACTTATTTTAAAATATACAACTCATCCTTCCAGTTTCTGTCTGTGCCCAGAGCAGATCCTGTGCCACAGCGCTCCATACCCAAATACTGCTGGGAGAAAGCAGCTCTCCCAGGGGTGCAGACACACCTGTGAGCACAGGTAAGACCACCACTTCTGATCAGAGGGACCCTCTCAGAACCCTCAGGTCACAGAAACAGAGGAGGCGCCTGGGACAGGATCCTTCCGGTTTCCATCTGTGGTTGGAGCTGTCTGCAGCTCTCTCACAGTGGTATTTGGGTATGGAGCACTGTGACTCAGGAGCAGACAGAAAACAGAAGGATCCTCGTTCATTGTCTTAATAAGTCTTCTAGGCTAGCCTGGGCTCCAAAATTGTTGACAGCAATACTGGAAAGGACAATTGTAGCAAAGACTTACAGGATTGGGATATTTCTGAGGATGTTACAATGAGACCTGTAACAAAACCTTCCCCTGGCTGCCTGGCTCCAAACATCCCCTTCCACTGCCTCACACACCCTATCAGCTAACAAGCTGATGTACAGATACTCAGCTTGATCAAAATGCTCTTGAAGCTAGCTGACCTCAAAGAAGCACAGAAAGTCCATGTTTGACTACAGCATTCTGCATTGTGAAAGGGGGGTGGCTAAGAAAAAGCCATGAGGCGTTTTCTCAGAAAACTGGGAATAGCTCTACCTCAAGACCCAGCTATACCACTTCTGGGCATATACCCAAAAGATGCTCCAACATCCCACAAAGGCACTTGCTCAACTATGTTCATAGCAGCTTTATTTGAAATAGACAGAAACTGGAAACAACCTAGATGTTACTCAACTTAAAAATGGATAAAGAAAATATTGTACATCTACACAATGGAATACTATTCAGCTATTAAAAACCAAAATATCATGAATGGCAAATGGATGGAATTTGAGAATATCATCCTGAGTGAGGAAACCGAGTCTCAAAAGTACATGGTATGTATCACTTATAAGTAGTTATTAGCCAAAAAACACAGGTACCATGTTACACTCCACAGACCCAAAGAAGCTAAACAAGAAGGAAGGCCCAAGTTAGGAGGCTTGAGTCTCACTTAGAAGTTGGAATAAAATAGTCATATGAGGCAGAGGTAGGGAGGGAACTGGCAAGGAGTGAGCATGGGGCAGGAAATGGGGTTTCAAGATCAGGTATGGGGAAGGACAGGAGTGATGGCTAGATGGCCATGAAAATGAATGGAAATCTGCAACTTATAGGGGTAAGGAGGTAGAGGACATCTCCAGGAAGATTAGCAGAGTCAATTAACCTGGTCATTTAGGGCTCTCAGAGTCTGAACCACTAACCAAAGAAGATACACTGGCTGGACCTAGTCCCTCCTGCTTATATGTAGCAGATGTGCAGCTTGGCCTCCATCTAGGTCTTGGACAACTGGATGAGAACTATCCCAAAAGCTGTTGCCTGGACTGACTTGTCTGGCCTCAGAGGAAAAGAAAATGCCTAGCCTCAAAGAGACTTGAAGTGTCAGGCTGGGGGGAATAGCCAGGAGGCCCCCACCTGCTCAGGGGAGAAGGGGAGAAGGGGAGAAAACGATTATAGAGGGGGTGACCTAGAGGGGGCAGTGAGGAGATATAAAGTGAGTAAGTAAAAAATAAAATTAAATTTTAAAAAAAGAAAAGAAAAGCCATGAGGAATGAACAAAGAAAAGATTACCCCTCAGAAAAATGATCACTGCTTTCCACATTGAACCCCAAAACCAATGTGATAGCTTTCATGCTTTTTCATCACCTAGAACTTCTTATTGTACATTTTGGCTATTACTTCATTAAACATCATCACCTCCCATTGTGGAAGCCACATCTAGTCCATGATCATACTTCAAGTTGGTCCCACAAATTAACACATTGGCTTCCCCATGAAGACTAACATTCCTTCCAGAAACTGACTACAAATTTAAATTCCATTAAAAGAAAATTCCACCCATTAGAATCTGAAAAATACTGTATATTCCACCCCAAATCAAGACAACTAAATTATTTTCTCAATAAAAAAATACACATATATATGTATGTACACACACAAAACACACACACATATGGAGAGAGAGAGAGAGAGAGAGAGAGAGAGGTAAATACTATTCTAGTTTCAAGAGAAAGAAGTGAATACTACTCTAGTTTCATTTACATTTTCCTTGTATGGTGGTTTGAATGAAAATGCCCCCCATAGTCTCTGGCATTTGAATGCTTGGTCCCTAATTAGTGGCACTGTTTGGGGAGGCTTAGGAGGTGTGGCTTTGTTGAAGAAAGTACAGCTCTTGGGGCAGACTTTGAGACTTTAAACTCTAGTTCATTCTATCTGCTTCTTGCTTACAGTTAAAGATGTGAACTCACAGCTGCCGTTCCAACCACCATGTCTGCTGCTTCTGCCCTGCCTTCATGGACTCTGACCCTCTCGAACTGTGAGTTGAAATGCACTCTTTCTTCCATATGTTGCCTTGATCATAGTAATAGAAATGTAACTAATTCATTATGATTTAAAACAAAACTTTGACCAAAAGCAAATATCTTCAATGCAAAAAGTTATCATCTTTCCATGTGGATAACACATAGCTGTCAACCATTTTATCTCCTGGAACACCATTAACGAAAGCTCTCAGCTAGAGGTGGGAGAGGGTCTCTAACCACATATTCACCTTCTCAGCTAATTGCATGTGCTCAGGAAGCAATTCTGCCTTGGGTTATCTTCATCTACCCAGCAAAACCCACAGACACAAAATGCAGATCTTTTCAGAGATTCTGCCCTTCCTGAGTCTCTGGGCTGACCTTACTCAAACACAACGGGATATTTTATCTTGGGTGAAAACAGAACAAAGAAAGGTTATATTGCAGTAGCTTGAGACATAAAGAATCAGCAAGCTGGAAGAGAAGTACATAGCTAGGATGCTCAGAATGTTAGTTACATATGTCTCATTGCTGTGGCAGAGTACCTGACAAAAGTGACTAAGGAAGAGGTTTGCTCAGGCTCATAGTTCTAGGATATATAGTCCACCATGACAGGAGCTTGAAGCAGTTGATCACGTTGAATTCATAATCAGGAAGCAGAGGAAGATGAGCACTAGTGCCTAGCTTGCCTCTTACTTCCACTCATTTCAGAACCCCATAGGATGCTACCATCACATTTAGGGTGGGTCTTCCCACATCAATTAGCCCAAGCTAGGAACTCTCCCACAAACATGTTCAGGGATTCATCTTCTAGGCAATGATTCTTGACCCTGTCAATTGACAATCAATAGCAATCATCACACTTAGCAAGACACTGCCTCGAAAAAAAAAACAAGACAATAAAGCCTACCAAAAAATCCCACACTAGAAGTAAAAAAAAAAGTCTAGACTCAAGATTAAGCATATCTGAGGTCTGGTCTTCTGACCTTACATGAGGCACTCCTTCTCAGCAGTAAGTTGTTCAAAAGCTTTTTCCCAGACTTGTGTTAATGGGGCAATTATAAGAATTAAAAAGCAATGGTGTGAAGAAGGAGGGGGAAAGGCCATAGAAAGTCAACTTCAGGTCCTCGACAGAGCTGCACAGCAGTGAGGAAGAGCAGAGGAACAAGTGACTGATTCAAACTTGATAACTATATGGGCCAAAGAAGCCCTGAGCTTTGGTATCTCGATGTCCAAGGTCACCAAAGAAATAAGGCATCATCTTCTAGCTATTGTGGAAGGGTCTTCTCACATTGATCCATGAGCCTAGGACTACCACATTAAATGTGCCCAAAAGGTTACATTGAAACCCCATCTTCATTCCTTGGTCCTGCATCTATTCTAAGGCTTGATTTGATCATTGATTTTTCTCACTCTTCACAGAGCCTCTGTTCTGTTCAGAATGTAGTCTCAAAATCTGAAAAAAAGAAAGAAATACAATAGTCTCAAGGCTAGGCTTTCTGAACATGAACATACTTTATAAGCTTTCTTCAACACTGCACCAGGCAAGTCCACAGCAGCTCAGGAGCCCAGGAGATGAACTCAGCCATCCAGCAAGGGTGTAAGAACCTCATCAACCTATAAGGTTCTAGCTATCTGTAGTTGCATTCTTTGTGATCCTCATGTCCACTGGGAATGAAACACAGTATGTTAGTAAGGTTTTGGTCAACTTGATACAAGAAAAAGTCATCCAAGAAGAAGAAACCTTAATTGAACAAACAACCTATCAAACTGACCTGTAGGCAAGTCAGTGGGATATTTTCTTGATTAATGATTAATGAACCCAGCCCACTATGGGTGGTACCATCCCTAGGCAAATGATCATGGAGTATATAAGAAAGCACTCTAAGTAAGACATAGAGAGCAAGCCTGTAAGCAATGTTCTCCCATGGCCTCTACTTCAGTTCTTGTGCCCCCCTCCCCAATAAGTTCTTTTTCCCTGTGGTGGTTTGAATGTGCTTGGCTTAAGGAGTGGTGGCACTATTAGGAGGTGTGACCTTGTTAAAGTAGGTGTAGCCTTGTTGGAGGAAGTGTGTCACTATAGGGGTGAGTTTTGAGACCTTCCTCCTAGCTTCCTGGAAGCCAGTCTTCTCCTAGAAGCCTTCAGATGAAGACATCGAACTCTCAGCTCCTCCTGTACTATGCCTGCCTGGACCCTGCCACGTTCCTGACTTGAGGATAGTGAACTGAACCTCTGAACCTGTACGCCAGCCCCAATTAAATGTTGCCCTTAGAAGAATTGCCTTGGTCATGGTGTCTCCTCACAGTAGTAAAACCTAACTAAGACACTCCCCAAGTACGCTTTGGGTCAACATTTTGTCACATCCAAAGAAAGCAAATAAGGATACTCAGTAACAAAGAAGTCCTTCATGAGGCTGTCCCTTTTCTCAAGGCAATTGCAATCCACAGTAATTAAGATGGATGGATCTGAAATGACTTGTGATTGAACCACAGACCACCATGCCAGCATGACGACTGGGCTCCCGTTCTCATTTTCTTTCTGATGCTGTGATAAGTCATGGCCAAAAGCAACTTGAGAAAGGGGAGCTTTATTTGTTTCACACCTACATGTCATAGTCCATCATGGAGAGAAGGGAAGGCAGGAACTCAAGCCGACTCCAAGGAGGAACGCTGCCTCCTGGCTCACTCTGCTTTGCTCATCTAGCTTTCTCTTACAGCCCGGGTCCACCTGCCTAGTGATGGCACCTCCTGCAATGGACTGGGCCCTCCTACACCAATTAGAAATCAAGGTAAGGCTCCACACACACGGCCACAGGCCAGTCTGATCAAGCTTCTTCTTCAAGCAAGGTTCATCTTTTCCCAGATGACTCCGAGCAAGTGGTTCTCAACTTGTGGGTTGCCAACCACAAGAGACCATAGGAAAATACAGTTATTTTCATTACGTTTCACAACAATATCAAAATGACAGTTATGAAGTAGCAACAAAAATAATGTTATGGTTGGGGGCCACGACAACATGAGGAACCATATTAAAACATTGCAGCATCAGGAAGGTTGAGGACCACTGTGCAAGACTGTGTTATGGTAACAATAAAAACTAATTAAGAGATATTAGGAAGGACCTCAGAGGTGAGTTCTCACCTATTCAACCTCTATTGCCCACCCTTGTCACCTGCCTTGACCTCTGTTGACCTGATCTGTGCAGAACTAAACTATTTCTGGACTTTAGAGGATGATTAAAGGCAGCATCTGTCTTGATCTTTGCCCCAAAAGTTGACATCTGATTGTTTTTCTTTGTGCTACTTGAAAAGTAATCATTGTATATATTATATACATATAGGATACAGAATGATGTTTCAATGACTAACTGGACAACTTTGTCACAGTTTCAATTTGTCCACATCCCTTAAGGGACTGGTCCTAACACCTCCAGTGAGATAACCAACTTGAAATACTGGGAAAGACTTCCCAAAGGAGGTGGCTTCTGAGACAGCTCCTGGGAAAATAAATACAATTTTAATGACTGCTTTTATATCTCTGCTGGAGGCCAGAGGAGAGAAGAGAGAAAGGGCAATCTAAGCAACATGAAATAAGAAGAACAAAGGCATGAAGGTGGGTGGAAGCATTTCTCAGACGAACAAAGGAGACCCGATGAGCCCTCCACTAACGGATATCACAGAGCACAACAAGTTTCATAAGGCTTTGAGACCCTGTGCCAAATGAGATTATCTTGGGATACTGGAATCCTAACCATTGTATTATTCACAACAATACCTAGGTGAATAAAATAAGAACTCAGAGGTTAATTTAATCTCTGCAATTGAGATGGATCATTTCAGTGCTATGGTTTTCATGGATTTTCATGAGACTCGTGACTTGCTAAAACCATTTGGATGAGAGAACTTTTGAGTACGGATGTACATGTTGAAGCATATTTGTCAAAATACGCTAAAAATTATTTCGCTGGTTTTTATAAAGACCAGATTCATTAAGGAATATTGATCTAATGATCACAAGGAAGAACCAGAAACTAGTCTCAGATGAACTTAATGGACAGGCCTCTGACATATTTAGGGGAGAGGCCCAAGAGAGAAGGGAACTGGGAGAACCCACCAGGTCTGAGCCCTAACTCCAAGCTCAGTCCATCCAGGTGGTGAATCAACTGTCTTCCTATCTCCAAGGCTTCAGAAGTGGCCTACAGATTCTCTGTGAGCCTTGGGGTCTGAAAGCCACAAAAGCACCAGCAAGAACTGAGCATCTGTCTGTCTGCTGGAACCAGGCAAAGAATGAGAAAGGAGGACAGAATTTAAGCAACTCCTTCCCCTCTTGCAGCTCTGTAGGGTATAAATGGCAGAGAGATGAAGTAACTCCCCCTGTGCAAACCCACTTCCATTCAGCTCTCATCTGTTCCCACTCCCTCCATCTGTCCCAGGGGCTTCAATTCCTCTCCATCAACTGTGCAGACTGGTGCGCAGTGCATAAGAAACTTGTCAGGAGTGGTATTTGCTGCCTGACATTTTCTACCAGGCTGATAAAAAAAGAGTATCAAAATAAAAAAGCAAGTTTACAATAAAAAAGGACGTGAGCCATCCATCTCCTTTAGATGCTGCTGGTCTGTGCAAACCAAAGCTGTGCTGACATTCACCTCCACTGTCAGTGATCTCCTCTCCTAAGATTAACCATAGGGAGCAATTAGCCCAACACTCATTTCACAACCATTCTCACAGTGCTCACCCAGCCTTGCTCAGAAGGGAGCCCAAGCCAGAGAGTGCTCACCAACACCACTTGAATGCAGACTTTCTAATGGTCAACTGTCTGCAAGAGATACACACACCCTTTACTTTACACTGTGCTTGAGCTCTTAAATTATTTTGTATTCCATGTCCAGAGTGGTGATTTAACTTTTAATTAATTTTTATTGTGAGTTTCACATCGGGCAAGCCAATCCCACTCATCTTCCTGTCCTTTTGTACCTATCCTCTGCCCTGGCAACTTCCCCTTTAAAGGAAAAAAAAATCCTCATTTTGGAGGTTGTAGTGAGTCACGGTGCCACAGTATACCCTTTCTTCACACATCTTTATTTGCCAGTGTTCATCCCAAACAGTCATTGGTCTGGTTTGAGGTCTCTGGTTTCTGCTACACTAGCAATACTGGGTCCTCAGTGAGACTCTTCTCAGATATCCTGCTGTTGCCCTGTGTCATGGAGATCCTACAGCTTTGGATCTGTAGGTCCAGCCCCTTCGAGCACTCCAGCAGTTCATAGATGGGATAGATGCTGGGGTGGGACAACTCCAAGCCCTGGATCTGGGTGGTAGCTGAGCTGGTCATCCTTCCAGCTCGTCTGCACTTGCACCAATAGGATGAGCTCTCCAGCACTGCCCTGGCCAGCTCATCCAATGCTGTAGCCAGCAAGGGGCAGAGCCAGCTCTCTTGTTCTCATGCCCTCAGGGCTGGCTCACCTCTGCCCATTCCATCAGGGCCAGCTCTATTGTGCTGCGCCACAAAAAAGAATCCATTCTCCCAAGTGCTTTAGCCAATGAGGCTTAGGGCCAGCTAACCAGGGCTCATGCCCTTGGGATCAGTTCCCTCACAACCCCAGCTCTGTATCACTGAGTTCTGTGTCTACCAAAGGAAGACTGATAAACTCTCAGTAACATGTCACAGATGCACGCCATGAAGGAGATAAATCTGAAGCAAGTTTTGCTAAGTAGTTTGTGTAACCAACTTAAATACCAGCATACAGAAGTTCAGTTAATAAGAAATTTCTAAGCAACCGTAAAAGGCTATTCTAGATGACACTTCATTCCCCTATAAGAGTCAAGAAAATCTTTACAATGCTTATGCCTAGTTCTTGAAGAGATTCACCAATAGCTGACCATTGACATTACAGGTGTTTCTTCTCACATTTATGTGGACTTTGAAGGTAGCAATTAAATATAGAAATACCTTGGTATCTAAGAAGCCAGTTTATAAACCTGTGAAGCATAATTCTAAAGTCTGTCCTCCCAGGACTCAATCTGGCATGTTGGCAGTGTGGATGCTGAGTATTCTCCACTACCACAAAAAGCAGCCCTAAGAAGCAGCAAGTCTCTTGTAAATTAGATGTATGAGCATTTGGATCAGAGCAAGGCCAGAGTAAGAATTTGAAGGACAAGGTGACAGAGTTCTTTTGGATAGGCACATGGAGAACCCTGTGTTTTTATCAAGGAACGAGGAATGAGAAGTGCCCAGAGAAAAAGGGACTGAATTTGCCCCTTTGTACTGATATTAATCTCACTTATGAGGACAGAGCTCGAGTACTCTATTCACCTCTCAACAGTCTTGCCTCTTCCATACAATAGCAGTGAAATTTCAATATTAGATATTTTAGGAAGATCTATATGCATTCTAATGATACCATCCATGTGCTGAATAGTTTTTGTTCAATTGACAAAGACTTAGACACACCTGGGAAGAAGGACTCTCAATTGAGGTACTGCCTCCACCAGACTGGTCTGTGGATATGTCTGAGGGACATCTTCTTGATTGCTAAGTGATAAGGGGATGGCCCAGCCCACTGTGGGTGGTACCATCCCTAGGCTTGTGGTTCTGGGTTACATAAGAAAGCAGACTGAGCAAGCCAGTAAGCCTCATTCTTCCATGGCCTCTTCTTTAATCCCTGTCTTGGCTCCCCACAAGAATGGATTGTAAGCTGAAGCTAAATAAACCATTTCTTCCCAAGTTGGTTTTGGCTAGCATTTTTTAGCACAGTTACGGAAAGCACACTATAGCAACCTTCAAATACCTTTCAGTCCATGCTATAACTTCTTGGTGTACCATTCATAATAGCAACCCCGCTTCCCTCTGTTTTAGGCTTGTTTGGCAAGCACTTTATCCACTAAGCCATCTCCCAGCCTCCAGAAACGACTGTTTGCATCAAGGAGAGAGCAAGAGCTCCGAGAAGAGGCACCCTTCCCTGGACACAACCCTCCCCACTGCTCATCTCCCCTCAGGAAGCTTGATGCATGTGGGTAATATTCAATGTCACAGATTTGGACACATTTTTCACATTGGTCGTTGTCTTAAATGTTCGGTCTACCAACATTGAGGCTAGACCTACATAAAGAAAATGAACCTAGGCTTTGACAATAGGCAGGGACTACACCATGCACATATAAAAAACACTTGGTTCCTGGGACCCAAGAGGCATAAGATCATTATTCATATTCCCCGAATCCTGTGATGCATGTCCTGACAGGAAGCCCAGCTTCCTCTGTCACTGTCCACTCTCTCATCGATGGCCCATGGTGGCCCTCTCCATGGTGTCATGGCTTCAGTGCCCAGCCAGGCAGAGAAATGTGACAAGCGGACATCGGTGGAACCTGCTTGGGCTGTAGTCAATCTAGTTTACGGATTCCCATAAGAAACCTAAAAATATCCATGAAACTGCCTCCTGAAGCCCCACAGATTTCTAAAGAGGTAAAAATGTAAGCCATGTCCTCAGCAGGACGCTGACAAAGAGTACCATGAGCTTGAACCACCGGAAGTTTTCAGGGTGAGTCCTTGGTAACCACACCCACCCCGTCACCCTGGCCACTTCAAGTAATAATTACTCACTGTGTGAAAGGAAAATGGTTTTCTCCAGCCATTTCTCCCCCGCCCATCTGCTGTCAGGACGGTCATTATGATGGAAGACGTGTCTACTGAATCGCACAGAACCAAACAAAGGCTGGTGCTGCTACTGAAAGCCAATGCCGAGTCCTCATAACAGAGCATGTGGTCCCAAGTCCCCATAACAGAGCACTCAGTCCTGAGTCCCCATGATGGAGCACTTGGTACCTGCCCTACATCCCAACAGTCTGCCTTAGGTAGCTCTGTCTATGTTTGAATGATGCAGACAATGACAAACTGCACCTTTCATGGGCATACACACACATTTGATTTTAAACAAAAGGGTCTTCAAGTCACTCTTCAGCCTATATTTCCTACTTCCTTTGCATCCTGACCCCTTATGGTCTGTGTTTATTGTTTTTAAAAGGCAGGAGACACTGAGTTACAGTAACAGTCATTTGGAGCGTGTTACAAGTCACAGAGGACCCAGGTTGTTTCATTATTCTGAGAGTGTGACACTAGGAATGTAAAACCTGCTGGCAGTCGCCTTGTTTCACTGATTTAAACAACTATTCACCATGTACAAATACAGAAGCATGTTTTGATTTTGCCTCTTCAGAGCTCTCTGAAGTGAATGCTGGAGTGCATTTAACATTGTAACCAGAAATATTGAAATTGGACAGCCAAGAGGTTAAAGGTCTGGGATTTATACATCAAGGTGTTTGTTCTGCCATCATTCAAATGGCTTGCTCAGAATAACCCCTTTTGCTGACTGAACTTTTAAGGACTAGAGGACATTAAGTGATACATCTTGGCAGGTGTCCTGGGATTCTACTCCTTCAGGAAGCAAGCCACAAGTTAAGCATTACTACAAGGGCGCTGAAGATATTAAACGATGCCTGTGCAACCTCACTATTCAACTCAATTGTTTAGAAATACCTATTATCTGCCCCTCCAGTCCAAGAAAGCACTAGTCTGCATTCCTGGACACTGTAGTTGGATTTGTGTACACCTCCAATCTTCCACTTCCTATAGCAGAAGCCGTATTTTAATGAGCTGGAGGATGACTATGGGAGCTCATCCCAAAAGACAGGAATGCCACAGCTCACTCCATCAAAATGCAGCCGCAGCACAGACATCCTCCTCTATCTCACGGCCATTCAGAGCTACTGCAGAGTTCACACCAGGAGAACTTGAGAAGCATAGTTAACAAGAATGCAGCTGGTGCGTCAAGTCCTTCTCTGGCCTCCTACGTAATTGTTCTTTCAAATTTGTTTAATCTAGGTGAATGTCAGTTTATCCTATCTCCCTTTTCAATAGCAGAATGGCAAAGATGGTGATGATGGTGATAGTGGTGATGATGGTGGTGGTAGTGATGATAATGATGGTGGTGATGATGAATGGTGACGATGACGGTGGTGGCGATGACTAGAAAAAGAGGGAGTAGAGAATAAGTAGAAAGCAGAAAAAAGAAGAAAAGGAGATGGAGGAAGAAGGAAAGGAAAAAAAGTTGCTTATCAGATAAAGATTCTGGGTAGCCTTCAGGGCTACATCACCTATCAGAGACAAAACTGGGTACCACAACAAAGCACCCTGAACCTTTCAGGCCACTTGAAAGTCACTGAAGCACAAGGACTTTGCCATAGAGCTATATTCAACAGCATGGGATTTGCCACCTGAAAAATGTGTCTCCCATCCTGGTAGGACTGACCATCCAGTACTATCTTAAACCAGAGGTGTGAGAAGCCAATGACTGAGCATCAGTCAGTACTTTGTGCTGAAAGGACAGTTAGCCTTATGCCTGTCTGAACTCCACTGTACCATGTCGCTGTGTGTCCACCCACTTACATGAACTGGCCTGATGGAGGTAAGACAGAGGAAAGCCTAGCCTCATACTGCCTTCCCATCTCCTCTGCATTCTTTCAGAAGTATGAAGCATAAAAACCATAACAGAAAATGCAATGTTTCTTTTAAAGGCTAGCTTTACTGACAGTTCCCCTTTAATGCTACCCTAACAAAAAGAAATTCAGGTACTCTCTTCAGCCAATAGCTCTTAAATTTGACCTCCTGTTAGAATGACCTGCAGAGACGTCCGCACATGGACTGCTGGGTCTCAAATCAAGGCTTCTGACTCTGTGTTTCTAGGAGGTTCCCAGGTAACACTGGCGCTGTTGGTCCACAGACCACATCCTGAGATGTTTCTTCTCCAGTTAGAGAAAGAATGTGCTTGGTTTCCCTACATGTTTGGCCTAAGTTAGAGAACTAGCAAGGGATTCTGTCCAGCACTGCTCTCAGCATGAACATGTATTAAGTTCTAAAACGTACCAGATACTAAGACAAGCATCAAGAGAGACACATCAATGTATCAAGATCAGGGTAAGGCTTAAGTTGAGAACCCAGGTAGACATGAGAGTCAGTACTGTCCAGAGGCCTTGAAAAACTGCCAACCAGTGAAAGGTCAGACTGTAGTGTGAGCACCAGCAAGAAGGCTTGGCTAGAACCCATGCATTCATCCCAACCCTACAGTACCTCCACCTCACCTACCACCATGAGAAGTCACATCAACATCTGCACAGGGAGATGGCTTGCAGCTTGGAAACACAGTGCCCAAGATGCTATACCATACAGAACTAAGCAGATAGAGCAAAGGGGTGCATATGTACACATACACACATATATGTACATGTACACACATATACACAAGTACATATACACACATGCATGCACATACACGTGCATATACGCATGTATATGCAGATACACATATGTACACATAAACACATACCTTGCATGTACATATGCATATACACATGTACACATACAAACATGCACACATATACACACAAACACCCACACACTCAAATGCATGTATATATGCACAAATACACTTGCACACACATATGTATAAGCATGCATATTTATATAAACATGTGTACGTGTATACATACATGTGCACAAGTGCATATATATGTGTGTGCATGTGCATATACACATAAGCATGTGTTCACAGGTATACAAATATACATATATGCATACCCACACTACACATTCACATATATATGCACTCACCAAATATGCATGCACAAATACACAAATGCACACATATATACACATATACACCTCAGACACAGGGAGGAGAACTAGGGCGATCAGTTTACTTTTCTCCTCCAAAAAAATTGATATAGACATGAATTCCTCAAAATCTAAGCAAAAGCATAGACCGAAGAGGACAAGCACCACAAATAGGTATTTTTATATGTCCACCATGAAATACCTGCATAAAATAGAAAAGGCAAGAAAATCTATTTTATATATCAAATATAAAGAGCTTACATTCCTTTCAGTTTTTTTATATATATATATGAAGGCTAAGACTCAGTATTTTATACATGTAGCCCATTCTTTATCGCTCTCTAATAGAACAAATGTGAAAGAAAAATATGAGGCAAGTTACCACATGGTCCTATTCCACCTCGGCACAAACTACCAAGAATTCTTTAGAAGCTGCAGTTTTGATGGGCATTCCAGCTACAGAGTCTGGGCTTGCATGTCTCCTACACCAGCTACAAATGAAGTTTTACATCCATTGTGGCCAAAAAAGTACAATTAGGCCACCTGAGGCCTGAAAGATTCAGGACACTCTTTGCCCCAGTATGTGATCTAAACATTGGGTGCCCTGCATAAATGTCTCCACAGCCAGGAAACTTATGTTAGGGTCTCATCTAAGAGCAAGCTAATAACCTGAGGTTCCCACATCAGCTGTGCCTCATTTCAGGCCTGAGAGCCATATGCCAGGCCCCAGGACCCTTTCCCTAAAATAATGCCCAGTTGACTGGCAGCTTTTTTGGCTAAGTCATTTTCCCTTATGTCTGGAAACCTGTTATTGAAGCAGCTTTGCCACCCATTAAAGTGATGTAGAAATGAGTCTCTTGCTAATAAATATGAAACTTCTTAGGTTGGCTAGGTCTCCTGCTTCCCTGGCAGGTAGAGTAAGGAAACAGGTCAGGTTTCTCCCCCTATTAGCTACCAAACACATCTTTAACGTCTGATCTTTTTCCAGTTTGAGCCTGGCATTAAAAGAGAGGCTCAAAGCCCCCTTCCATGGTCACCTGAGCTGCACCAACCACCATGCAAGAGCAGCAATTTTTCATTATTGATAAAATGTAATGTCATAATGTCACGGCCTTTTGGGTCATCATCTCCATAAGTCAGCAATGACATTATCACATTTTATAATGATAACAAATTGCCACAATGTTTGCATGTCATTTTCATTGGCTCCCTCAGAATTCTAATTCCATCCCATCAACTTATGGAACTCAGTACCAGCTCTGTATCTCTACCTCTCTAGGTACACTGGAGGTTGGCAGGAGAATCTTCATGAACCAAGGTTCACTGGCGGGGCAGGGGCCATTCCCTCCTCTCCCATAGACTGAATGCTTCATTTTCAGAAAGAGGAATTTTTGCAGAATATAGCTAGGCTGATGGATTCTGGCATGCAAATGCATTCAGTCCATCTTCTTGCTACTCAAGCGTGAACTCTCACTAACCCCTTTCCGCCCTGCTCATGCCTGTAATCTGCATAGTGATTTGATTTTTGAGTGCTGTGTTCTTCCAGTTTCATGGTAATCATAGAACACTAATTGCTCTAAATGATAAGAATCACTCACAGGGTACTTATTTCCATAGATTAGCCTTCTGACTCCCCTCACACACACACACACACACATATATAACCACATGCACACATACACAAACCACACATACATGCACAGATACACATATGTACACATATACACACATATATACATCAAAAGTCATTTGCTAAGCAAAGGAATTCATTATTCAATGAGCAAGTAGAACTATTTCACCCCTTAGCCCAGAACTCAACATGCCTTCCTGGGAAAATGATTTTTGTTGTTGTTGTTTGTCCAGAGATAGAGTGGGGGTGGGTCAAACTCATGCTCCAACCCTAAATGCACTCAGTCTAAAATACAATTCTGAAATCATTTCCTAACTCATTTAGTCCATCCAGGAGAGGTGGGGCAAACTACTGTTCCCTGAGCTCTCTGTCAGCGTGTCCTGAGTTTCATTATAGGTTTTATTTCCATGTATTTATGTATGACTACACGAGTTTACATGTACCATGTGTATGTCATCGTCCTTGGAGCCCAGAGAAGTTCACTGTAACTGGAGTTGCAGGCAGTTGTGAGCATGATATGGTGCTAGGACCTTAACCGGGACCCTCTGCAAAACCAAACAAGTGATTTTAACTGCTGAGCCATCTCTCCAGCTGCTAATGTTGGAGTATTCTTATATTTATCCTCTGATCTAATATCTACAACTCCCTAAAAAAGGATACATACTTCCTGCTTTTAGCAGGTAAAGAAGCTGTGGCACAAGGAGATTGCGTGCTGCCCTGGTTAATCTCAATTGTCAACTTGATTCGATATAGATTACCTGGGAGTTGGGCCTCTCAACGTGCCTGAGAGGGTAATCTTGCTCACATTAAACAACTGCTGTGGGAAGACACACCCACTTTGTGTAGCACTATCCCTGGGATCCTGGACCAAATGAAGAGAAGAACCTGAGCTGAGCACAGGCCTTCATCTCTCTCTGCTTCCTGCCTGCAGATGTCATTTGACTAGTTATCAAAAGCTTCCCTGCCATGACTTCCCTGCTGTGAAGGATGCTGTGCTGTAGCCTCCAACTGTGAGCCAAGATAAATCCCTTTGGTTGCTTTTGTCATGGTATCTTATCAAAGTACAAGGAAAAGGAGCTAGTACATAGCTAACAAGACACAAAACCAGCACCCAAGTTTAACAGTTCTGTCTTTCAGAATCCAAGGATGCACAAAACCCCCAAAGTGGATAATGTATTGCTTCAGAAAGAAGGAGCAGCTCTCCCTGACAAACCCAGATAAAATCATGCTTTCAGGGACTGAAGAGGGGTGTTAGTCAGTCAAGTAATTGCTACAAAGCACAAGGATCGGAGTTTGATCCCAACACCCACAGAAAAATAAAACAGCATGGTGGCACAAGCTTGCGACCTCAGCATTAGAGAGGCAGAGAAGGGAGGATCCCTTTATGTATGCATGTTTATACATGCATACATAAAACTCAGATTTAAAAACAAATTCAGTAAAGTTATAGGTCATGAAGTCAACAAATCAAATCAATTGTGTTGCTATACACTTACAATGAGTTATATGAGATCAAGCGGTCCCATTTATAATAGCATCAAAACTCATGGGATACTTAGTAATGAAGAAAATCAAAGAAATGAGAGATGTGCACACTAAAATCTAGGATACAATGATAAAAGAAATTGAAAAAGACATAAGATCTCATGGTCACAGACTGCAAGAATTAATATCACAAAAATAGACCCAAAATGGTGTACTGGTTCTATAATGTTCTTATGAATGGCATTTTTTACAAAAAAATATATAATTATATTGTATTTATGATGAAAAGTAAATTACCTATAATGGCCAAAAATCTTGAGGAAGAACAAAATGCAAGTTGTACATCCTAAGTTCAAACTTTCTTGCAAAACAGACATAATTAAAATAATATATGGTAATAGTGTTTTAGACATAAGAACCAGTACTAGTGAGACGATGCCGGGGCCTAGCAAACACAGGAGTGGATGTTCACAGTCAGCTATTGGATGTATCACAGGGCTCCCAATGGAGAAGCTAGAGAAAGTACCCAAGGAGCTAAAGGGATCTGCAACCCTATTGTTGGAACAACATGATGTACTAACCAGAACCCCGGAGCTCTTGTCTCTAGCTGCATATGTATCGAAAGATGACCTAGTCGGCCATCAATGGAAAGAGAGGCCCATTGGACTTGCAAAATTTATATGCCCCAATATAGGGGAATGCCAGGGCCAAAAGAATGGGAATGGGTGGGTAGGGAAGTGGGGGGGGGCGGTATGGGGGACTTTTGGGATAGCATTGGAAATGTAATTGAGGAAAACATGTAATAAAAATACTAAAAATTAAAAAAAAAATTGGATTGGAGAAAAATATTTTCAATAAATTGTTTCCAAATCCAAAAAAAAAAAAAAGAAAGAAAAGAACCAGTACTAGCAAGAATCTAGAAGTGGATTGGCACATGAGCTGTTGGCTGATAGTCAACAATGAACAACACTGACAGAGGAGCCTGCCGTCGATAACTGATGAGTGGCTTTGTATCCGGACGCAAAGGGCTGAGGCGGCTCAACAGTTACGAGTGATTACTGTTCTGCAGAGCTCCCAAGTTTGGTTCTCAGCACCTACATTAGATGGCTTACAACATCCTGTATCTCCAGCTGCAGGATATCTGACATCTTCTTCTGGCCTTTGCAGGCATCACACTCAAATGCACACACATAACTAATAATATTTTTTTTCAAAAAAATCAATTTACAATGGACTAAAGATTTAAATATAAATCTGAAGCTGTTAAATTCCTTGAAGAAAAATTCTTGAGAATAGTTTCATGACACTGATTAGTCTTGAATATCACACATACACACACACACACACACACACACACACACAAGCCACAATGGCCTCCATAGCAAAGAAGATAATCAACAGAAGGAAAAAAATCTCACAGAATGAAGGATGCCTAATACAGTTCTGATAATGGATTAATTCGTTCTTACAGTTCAATAGCAGACACATAACATGTTTAAATTCAAAGGTTTAAACAGATGCTTCTTCAGTCAACTCTACAGATGACCACAGGTTACAAAATGCACAGGAAATGTGACCCACTACTCAGGCAAGATACCGCTTTACACACAGTGTGGCAACGACTGGCAAACAAATGAGGCAAGAAGAGCCTGCCTGTGAGGAATGGAGCCTTTGCAGCACTGACAGCAGGAATATAAGACTGCACAAACACCAAGAAAAACTATGTGAGCATTCCTCAAAAAGCTGAAGACAGAACTCCCAGGTGATACATCATATCCACTTCTCTATGGACATCCCAAAGAATTGGGACACCGGGATCCAAATAAATATCACCTTGCCTGTTCGATGCCGTGCTGGTCACCAAACACTCTAGTTCCGTTTCTGCTTCTGCGACAGACTGGCAAAGAGCAATTATGGGGAGAGAGTTTACTCAGCATACGATTCTGGGTTACAGTTCACCACTGAGAGGAAGCTGGGGCAGTAACTCAAACCGGCCAGTCCTATCTCATTCACAGCCAACAGCAGAGAAGATTAAATGCAGTCATGTTGTCTGCTTCTGCTGAGCTGTCTTCTCCTTTCTTATACTGTCAAGGACCCTGCCTAGGGAATGGTGCTGCAATGGAATCAGACTCTACAACAATTAACAATCAAGACAGGGTGCTGGAGAGATGGCTCAGTGGTTAAGAGCACTGACTGCTCTTCCAGAGGTCCTGTGTTCAATTCCCAGCAACCACATGGTGGCTCACAACCATCTGTAATGGGATCTGATGCCCTCTTCTGATGTGTTTGAAGACAGCTGCAGTATACTTATTATACATAAATAAATCATTAAAAAAATCAAGACAGTCCCCTAAGACAAGCCCACAACCCACCTGAGGTAGATAGCTCCTTATGAAAACCCTTCTTCCCAGGTGATTCTAGGCTGTGCCAAGTTGGCAGTTTAAACCAACCACCACAATACAGAAACAAAGAGCTGTCAGTCAACAGACAAATGGAGTAAGAAACTGTGGCACATACATACAATGAAATATTATTTAGTCTTTAAAAAGGAGGAAGTCTGACCCCACCCAGTAATATTAATAGATCTGGAACACAATGTGTTAAGTGATATATATCAGTCATGGAACAAGAAATGTTACATAGCTTTATTTACAATGAAGTGTCTAAGAAAGCCATGCTTACAAAAGGCAGAAAATAGAACATTGGTTGCTCTGAGACACCATGAGGAGGAAATGGAAAATTACTTCAATGAGTAAAAATGTATGCATGATGGGAAATTCAAGATATTTGCTTTATAACATGCTGCCTGTTGTGGTTTGAATCAGAACTGCCCCCCCCAACAAAACTGCCCCCCCCAACAAGCTTGGTCCCCAGTTTAAGGAGGTTATTGAACCTTTACACAGCTTTGTTAGAGGATGTCTCTAGAGGATTTATAGCCCAGTTCTTGTTCTCTCTCTCTCTCTCTTTCTCTCTCTCCCTCTCCCTCTCCCTCTCCCTCTCTCCCTCTCCCTCTCCCTCTCCCTCTCCCTCTCCCTCTCCCTCTCCCTCTCCCTCTCCCCCTCCCCCTCCCCCTCTCCCTCTCCCTCTCCCTTTCCCTCTCCCTCTCCCTCTCCCTCTCCCTCTCCCCCTCCCCCTCCCCCTCCCCCTCCCCCTCTCCCTCTCCCTCTCCCTCTCCCCCTCCCCCTCCCCCTCCCCCTCTCCCTCCCCCTCTCCCTCTCCCTCTCCCTCTCCCTCTCCCTCTCATCCCTCTCTCTCTCTCTCTCTCTCCCCATGACTGATATTCTGTGACAGCAGCAGACAGGTAATTAATGCATTGCCTATACATAACACATTTTAAAACCCATAGAAAGGAAAACCTGAGCAGCCACTACTTGCTAAGCTGAGTACATCCAACTTCTGGAACCTCTTCAGAGAACCGTCATAACTCCATTCCTCTACCTTCTGCCGAGAAGGATCTGTTATCCATCAACAAGTAATAAGTGTATTAGTGGCAAAGAAAAAGGTTAGATCTCATGATAGGAAATGAACAATAACCTAAACCAGCCATAGTGGCACAGGCCCATCAGCCCAAATACTGGGGAGACTGAGGCAGAAGGATCACAAGCTCAAAGCCAGCTGGGCTACAGCGTGAGCTCAAGACCACCACTGGTAATTTAGTAGTATCCTGTCTCGAAAGACAAAGCAAAGAACGGCCAACAGTGTAGCCCAATGGCGGAGCACTTGTCTAGCATGCACAAGACTTTGGGTTCAGTGCCTAGTATGGCAGAAAATAAAATATAAACTAAAGCATATACATACATGCAAAAAGGCCACTCAATGACAATAAGCTGGACATTAGCTCGTGCTCGGAGCAGGGAAAACAGGTGTGGCTAACTCTCCTTCCTCCAGCAGACACTGGTTTAGTCTTTCATCCCTGACATGGAGCAAAATCCAAACCAGCTTTTTGGTGAAGGGAGACCAAACCACTCTAAGCCCTTTAGATACCATTAATTTCTGGGTCCTGACTTCGGGAAAACCTGTGTGTGGATCTGCGCGACAGCCCTCCGCATCTCACCAGTTTAGAGGAGAGCATCAACCTCCGAGCAGCATTTGATCCCCAGTGGGGCATACTGGACCCCCACCTGAGGTGAGTCGCCCTTGTTCCTTTTCAAAGAGCGCACAGCTCACATGCTGTCCAAAGACTGTCATTAGATGCCACTTGCAGACATGTGGATGGGTGGGTGCCGACAGCACTGACAGGCGACCATGAGGCAGGAGGAGGGTTTCGCCACAGAAACACGGATTGTCTCTGAAATAAATGGAGAAAGTGATGCTGGGCTTGGGATCTGCCTTCTTAATGCACTGAACGCTGGGGCTCCTGTCTTTCAGCATTTCCTAAAAGGCCTGTGGAGCTTAGCTTGATAGACAAGCCTCCATATTGAAGTCCTTTTAGCTGTTTAAGCTTTCCTCTTCTAACAGGGGTCAAAGGGCATGAAAGATCTCCTCAGAAGGTTAGAGAAAGAATCATTAAAAAGAGGAGGAGAGGGGTGAAAGGCCAGCTTCTTTCCCTAATGGGCACCTCCCAGAGGCCCAAGCACTGGCTTCTTCCAACCTGAGGTGACTTGATTAACGCTTTCCTGAGAAGGACGTGGGGGAAGCAGGAGGAGCCATCATCAAGGATGTGCGGAGAAAAACAGACACAATAGAAGTCTGGTTGTGCTAAGTAAATCCCATCCCTGACATGAACTCCTATTACCATCAACTTGCAATGAACCAGACAGAATAAACGGTTGGGATCTTTACATATTTTGAATCTGACTCGAAGCTTACGGCCTTCAATGATAAACATTCCCTGTATAAGGACAGGTTTGGAAGCAAAAAAAAAAAAAAAAAAAAAATCCATCTTTGCAGGCAGCACAGACATGGGGGTAGTGAAGGCTCTCACAGATTTTTAGTCAACAAGCAATAAACTGCATTTGCACCCACACACCTACTCCTCACACCCCATCTGGTAACGTTCCCACGTTTCCAAGAAAGAAATCAATAGCAATAATCTTTGAGGGACTCATCGGGTGTGTGGTTTATCACACTGCCATTTGAAGAGGGGGAAAAAAATGTCCCTTTCATACTTAAAGCAAAAGATTGTTCTCTATATATATTTATAAAGAAATTGTGAAATTATTACTGGGGGGGGGAAGAGAGGTTTGGAGGGGAGATTCACTCAATTAAAATATATGTGAGAAAATAGATTCTAGCCCAGCCTAAATACTAGCAGTGCACAGCTGAAACATTTCCAGTCTACCAATTCCCATCATTTTCAGACCCTTTCTTTTTAAAAGACAGCTATGGATGCATGTTGAGGCAGCTTTTCAGAGAGAGAAGCCATCCTGGGTGTGACAGGTAGGAGCAGGGAGAACACCCCCATGCCCAGACTCTGAAATGTAGAACTGGTATTGTGCACACTCGAAGGAAGGAAGCAGCACTCTTTGTTTCTGAGCTTACATATTGCAGACCTTGTCTGGAATTTGCTATCGAAGCCACCCTGAACTTTCCACTGATCAATGCCGGCGCCTCTGCAGCATGAAAGAATGGCTACTGGACAAGCCACCGTCAACGCAGAAAAGCCGGCTGCCCACAAACCTTGTAAAAAAAAAAAAAAAAAAAGAGCCAGGGCGATGGATGTTCCAGCCTGGGAATGTGCCTTCACCTCCATCCCTCTAAAATGGTGGAGAGTGACAGAGCACCTGCAAATTGGGATGTTACAGGAGTGGGAGGGAAGGTCAAAGCCAGAACCTGACTTCTGTGAAGTAAGCAGACCCTGTAGGGTGAAAACACACCAGGAAGAGGGAGGCTGATAGCAAACGAGGGGAGGCGATCGTATTTCTTCCCAGCAATGTGACAGATAAGAAGTTGCCTTTGTTTTTCTGTGCAAATAAACTTTACTTCAGAAACAGTAGGGGTGGGCTGACGTCCCATAAAATAAGCTTTATCATCTGTGGTGACAATTTGAGACAGGGTGGGGGGATAGAAGCTGGGTAATAACCATCTTTTCCATTATTTTTGTCAATATTTTTGTTTTGTGGAGAGATGGCTGGGGAAGAGTCTAGACAAATGCTATTAAGAATGAGGGCTGAGAGAAAGGGTGGAATCGGATTGTTTAGCAGCTCACATTGGGGAGCCTGTGCCACTGCAGTAAGCTGGGACAGAATGTGTAAAGACACCACGCGAACACTGCAGCCTGCCCCCCAAGTTCTGGCCTTATAAAGGAGGAGATTTGCTAAATGGGAAGCTCAGTCTTCTAGTGTGTGTGTGTATGTGTGTGTGTGTGTGTGTGTATCTGTGTCTGTGTGTCTGCCTCTGTGTGTGCCTGGGTGTATGCCTTTGTGTGTGTGTCTCTGTGTCCCTCTGTGTGTGTGACTCTGTGTGAGTATGACTCTGTATGTATGTGTGCATGTCTTTCTGTGTGTCTCTATGTGTGTGTCCCTCTGTGAGTGTGACTCTGTGTGTGTGTGTGTGTGTGTGCCTCTGTGTGTATATACTTCTAGGAAGTGGGGAGGGTGTTTAGGAGTCTGTCTTCATGTGCTTTTCACCATTGTTTTTGCTTGCTTGCTTGCTTGCTTGCTTGCTTGTTTTTGAGACAGGGTCTCTCATTGGAACTTTGCTGTGTATGCTAGGCTAACGGGCCTGAGAGCTTGTAGAGATCTGCCTGTCTTTGCTTCGAATCTCCCATCTTGGATTACAGGAATGTACCATCACATCTAGTTTCTTACATAGGTTCTGGAGATCCAAAGTCAGGCAAGCAAATGCCTACTAACCAAGTCCAGCCCATGAATAGCCTCTGAGAAAGAGCGCCACCAAGCCTTCAAGAGCTGTTGCAATCCAGTGCCTCCTAACAACCACAGCCAGCCACTAAAACCCATGAGGAGTGGGCCCATGCACCATGATCCTCTCTCTATTCCAGTCCACATATATCAAGGATGAGCTCGGAACTCTGTTTGCTTTGCCCAGATGCCCTTGCCTGTAGACCTGGCTCTGTGCTTCAATATAGCAGACATCCAAATGTTTGTTGAATGACTGGATATAAATAATAAAGACAAACAAAGGGTCACAGCAGAAACCTCCAGCTCTGCTCTAGCTCTAGTCTGCCTGACCCAACTCTTGCTTCCTAGAAGCACATAACCACATCCAAGTATGCAGCACCCAGCAGGGAGGTGCTTTGGGTGGGAATCATGAAAGGCTCTCAGCTGCTCCAGGTTGCTTGGCTCCTCTGAAAAGCCTAGCCTTCCTGTCCTGAGTTTAGAACAGCATTGCCACAACTGTCTCAGCTGTAGACCCAAGAGGGAGTGGATTGTCTGATCTTGCAAAACTCCCAGTTGGTCCTGAGTACAGTTCTGTCCTCACTTCTGTCCCTACACATATAGCTGTCCCCACTTCCCAGGATGCCGTTCAGGTAGCAGCCCTTCCTCGCTTCAGCTGTTCCCCAGTCCTGATTGCCCCCCAGCAGTGTACTAACTACACTTCAACTTAGTCAGAACTGCAACTTAGCCCTGCAGGTTCAGCTCCAGTGGACAATAACACTTCCTGGCCACAGTACGCACTGAACGACACACAGACATTGTCAAAGAGAACTGAAGTACCCCAAGTCTTTATTCCAGAGGTTTGTACAAGCACTACCTCATATGCTTTGGGAGAGATGGTGGAGATGTGGAAACTACAGGGAGACCATGGTCCTGTTTTCCTTGCAAAGACACTGAGTTTCTTGCCAGTTGCCAGTACCATACCACTAACTAAGTTATGCTGAAGAGGGGTTTATTCGGGCTCACAGTCTGGCCCAAGGTCAGGCAGCCACATCTGCTGGTGACCTTCATGCTGTGACAGTCCCAAGGCAAATACAGGAAGCACATGTGAATCATGGTCTCCCTCCTTCTTATAAAGCCACCAGTATTCAATTATGGAACTCTACCCAGTGACATTATATAATCTTAATCACTGCCTCTCAAAGGCCCTAATTGTACACATCATAGTCAAATTAAGTTCACACCCATTTAATACATTAAGTGGAGATTAAATTTCAGCGAGAATCTTCTGAGGGGATAAATCATATTTAAACCATAGCAGACACCATAATCAGCAGCCACACTTGGCACCAGCTTTGCCCCTTTGGTCCCAAGTCAGGTGCATTTCCACATTTAACACAAAATGAATCATTAGACAGTAGGACACCTAAAGTTACAATATCTGAAAATGTGTGGAACTTACCAGAGAACATGACAACACACACACACATATACTCACAGTCACACAATACATGCACACTCATGCACACACATATACACATACATGTGCTCACAAGCACACAGACCCATGTGTGCACAAGAAGAAAAGCATATAGATAGGTTCTGTCCCTCACTGGGTGAACTTTCAAAGTCAGAGTAAAACTACCCAGCTATCTTTGGATAAGCACATAAGCAAGCCCCAGAATACTTCTTGAAGGACAGCTGCCCCTCTACATCCCAATTCTCAGTGGCAGAAATAATTCTGTTCTGCGGCGGATATCCAACAATGCCTAGATCTTTCTTAGTTTGCAACCTTTGATGCTGCCATCCTCCACTGGGTCTCCGGAGACCAGAGATGCTGTTCAACTTGCCCATCCCGAAGACTCACCTTGTCCCCAGTGACATTGTACAAAGTTGGGAAGCTCTGCCCTACATTCCACATTCAAGCTGCCACCTGTGCTGGTCCTCACACCTCCCCACAAATACACAAAGAAAGCTGAAGCATCCTACGGAAAGCCTATGAAGGCTGGCTCCTTCCCTCTGGGCTGTGTTTTTCTTGTCCTCACCTCCATCTCCAGGGACAAAAAAAAAAGGTGCTAATAAGACTCCTTCAGTCCACCTCATGTCTATATGTGTATATGTTCTGCATGTTATCCACCTTGTTCTCTTGAGACATATTGTCTCACTGACCTGAAGCTTACCTGTAAGGCTAAGCTTGCTGGCAAGCAAACCCCATGAATCTACCTGTCTCCATCTCTCCACAGAGAAGGGGAAGTCTCCCCTGGCTACCAACTCACCCTAACACATCCTTGATGTGTTAAGACTAAGCACATCCTCTCCCACTGAAGCCCAACAGGACAGTCCAGCTGAGAGAAGGGAATCCAAGGGTAGGCAACAAGAATCAGAGACAGTTCCCATTCCAATTGTTCGGATTCACATGAAGACCAAGCTGCACATCTGCTACAAATGTGTAGGAGACCTAGGTCCAACCCCTGCATGCTCTTTGGTTGGTGGTTCAGTCACTGTGAGCCCCCATGGAGCCAGGTTACTTGACTCTGTAGGCCTTCTTGTGGTGTCCTTGACTCCTCCAGTTTGCCCAATCCTATCCCCAACTCTTCTCCAGGACTCATGAGCTCTGCCTGATGTGTGGCTCTGGGTCTCTGCATCTGTTTCCATCAGCTGCTGGATGAAGCCTCTCAGGAGACAGTTGTTCTAGGCTCCTGTCTGCAAGCATAGCAGAGTATCATTAGTATTGTCAGGTTCTGGCTGTCTCTCAAGTCATGGATCTCAAGTTGGGCCAGTCATTGGTTGACTAGTCCCTCAACCTCTGCTCCATCTTTATCCCTTCATATCTTGTAGGCAGGACAAATTGTTGATCTGAGGTTTTATGGGTGGATTGCTGTCCTTATCCCTCTACTGGGAGTCCAGCCTGGCTAGTAGACATGGCTAATTCAGTCTCCATGGCCCCAATTGCTAGGAATCTTGACTAGCATCATCCTGATAGACTCCTGAGAGCCTTCCTGTACCAGTTCTCTAGCTCATCCCATACATGCACAGACACACACACACACAGACACAGACACACACACACACACACCAATTTCCACTCTATCTCCCAGGCCTTTCCAGCTCCCCCTTTCACATCTGATCCCCATTCCTTTTTTTCTTTCTTTCTTTCTTTTTTTTTTTTTTTTTTTTTTTTTTTTTTTTTTGGTTTTTTGAGACAGGGTTTCTCTGTAGACCAGGCTGGCCTCGAACTTAGAATCCGCCTGTCTCTGCCTCCCAAGTGCTGGGATTAAAGGCGTGCACTGCCACCACCCAGCTGATCCCCATTCTTGTTCCCCTCCTTACCACCACTCCCACTCAGTTCACTGTCAATATCAATTTTATTTCCCCTTCTGAAAAAGATTCAAGAATATGCCCTTGGGCCCTCCTTCTTATTAGTTTCTTTGAATCTTTGGACTATAGCAGAGTTGCCCTATACTTTATGGCTAATGTCCATTTATAAGTGAATGCTATCATGCATGTCTTTCTGGTTACCTCACTCAGGATGACCTTTTCCATTTGCCTGCAAATTTCATGATATCTTTGGTTTTAATAGTTGAATAGTAAGTATTCCATTGTATAAATGAACCACATTTTCTCTATCCATTCCTCTGTTGAGAGACATCTAGGTTGTTTCCAATTTCTAGCTATTGCAAATAAAGCTGCTATGAAAATAGTTGAGCAAGTGTCCTTGTGGTATGGAGGGGCATCTTTGGGGAATATGCCCAAGAATGTCAGAGTTGGGTCTTGAGATAGACCTATTCCCAGTTTTCTGAGAAAGCACCAGATTGACTTCCAAAGTGAGTGTACGAGTTTGTACTCCCACCAGCAATAGAGAAAGGAGTCTTCCTGTTACTCCACATCCCATGTTGTCACTTGAGTTTTTTTTTTAATTTTTAATATTTTTATTACATATTTTCCTCAGTTACATTTCCAATGCTTTCCCAAAAGTCCCCCATAGCGCCCCCCACTTCCCTACCCACCCATTCCCATTCTTTTGGCCCTGGCATTCCCCTATATTGGGGCATATAAAGTTTGCAAGTCCAATGGGCCTCTCTTTCCAGTGATGGCGGACTAGGCCATCTTTCGATACATATGCAGCTAGAGACAAGAGCTCCGGGGTTCTGGTTAGTACATCATGTTGTTCCGACAATAGGGTTGCAGATCCCTTTAGCTCCTTGGGTACTTTCTCTAGCTTCTCCATTGGGAGCCCTGTGATACATCCAATAGCTGACTGTGAACATCCACTCCTGTGTTTGCTAGGCCCCGGCATCATCTCACAAGAGACAGCTATATTTGGGTCCTTTCAGCAAAATCTTGCTAGTGTATGCAATGGTGTCAGCGTTTAGAAGCTGCTTATGGGATGGATCCCTGGATATGGCAGTCTCTAAATGGTCCATCCTTTCATCACAGCTACGAACTTTGTCTCTGTAACTCCTTCCCTGGGTGTTTTGTTCCCAATTCTAAGAAAGGGCACAGTGTCCACACTTTGGTCTTCATTCTTCTTGAGTTTCATGCGTTTGCTGCTTACAGGAAACTCATCTCAGAGAAAAAGATAGTCACTTGAGTTTTTGATCTTAGCCATTCTGATGGGTGTAAGACGGAATCTCAGAGTCGTTTTGATTTGCATTTCCCTGATGACTAAAGAAATTGAACATCTTTTAAGTGCTTCTCTGCCATCAGAGATTTCTCTGTTGAGGATTTTCTGTTTAGCTCTGTACCCCGTTTTAATTGGTTTATTTGGTTTATTGGTGTCTGATTTCTTGAATTTTCATATATTTGGGATATTAGCCCTCTGTCTAATAGGGTTGATAAAGATCTTTTTCCATTCTGTAGTCTGTTATTTTGTCCTATTAATGGTGCCCTTTGCCTTAAAGAATCTTTTCATGAAATCCCATTTGTTAATTGTTGATCTTACAGCCTGAGTCACTGGTTTTCTGTTAAGGAAATTGTTCAGTGTGTTCAAGACTATTCCCCACTTCCTCTTCTATTAGATTTAGTGTGTCTGGCTTTATGTTAAAGTCTTTGATCCACTTGGACTTGAGTTGGGTGCACGATGATAAATATGGGCCTATTTGCATTCTTCTACATGCAGACACCCAGTTAGATCAGCACCATTTGTTGAAGATGCTTTCATTTTTCCATTGTACAGTTTTGGCTTCTTTGTCAAAAATCTAATGTCTGTAGGTGTGTGGGTTTATTTTATTCCATTGATCAACGTCTCTTTTTTTATGCCAATGCCATGTGATTTTTATTACTATTGCTCTGTAGTACAGCTTGAAATAGGGGTGGTGAGACCTCCAGAAGTTCTTTTATTTTAAGGGATTGCTTTAGCTATCCTGGATTTTGTTTTTCCATATGAAGGTGAAAACTGCTCTTTTCATTTTTGTGAAGAATTGTGTTGGAGTTTCAATGGGAATTGCATTGCATCTGTAGACTACTTTTGGTAAGATGGCCATTTTCACTATGTTAATCCTACCTATCCATGAGCCTGTGAGATTTTTCCATCTTCTGATATCTTCCTCAATTTCTTTCTTCAGAGACTTGTCATATAGTTTTTTTCATATAAGTCTTTCATATAAGTTCTTGTCATATAGGTCTTTCACTTGCTTGGTTAGAGTTGCACCAAGATAGTTTATATTATTTGTGGCTATTGTGAAAGGAGTTATTTCCCTAATTCTTTCTTAGCTTGTTTATCATTGTATAAAGAGGGCCACGGATTGGTTTTTGTTAGTTAATTTTGTATCCACCATGTTTATCCATTGTCAGAGGTCTCTGGTAGAATTTTGGGGGGTCATTTATGTATACAATTATATTATCTGCAAATAGCAATACTTTGGCTTATTCCTTTCCAATTTCCCTTGATGATTTCCTTTTGTTGTGTTATGGCTCTAACTAGAACATCAATTATTATGTTGAATAGATGCAGGAAGAGTAGGGAGCCTTGTCTTTTCCCTGATTTTAGTGAAATTGCTTTAAGTTTCTCTCAATTTCATTTTATGTTGGCTATTGTTTGTTGTGTATTACTCTTTTTTTTTAGATATTTTCTTTATTTACATTTCAAATGTTATCCCCTTTCCTGGTTTCCCTTCCGAAAACCCCCTATCCTATTCCCCCTCCATTCTACCTTAATTGTGTTTAGATATGCACCTTGTATCCCTGACTCTCCACAGCTTTAGTCAATGGTGATCTGATAAAATACAAGACGTTACTTCAACTTTGTTGTATCTATTGAAGCTTGCTTTGTGACCAACTATGTAGTCAGTTTTGGAGAAGGTTGCATGAGGTGCTGAGATAAAGGTATATCCTTTTGTGTTTGAGTAAAATGTTCCGTAGATATCTGTTATGTCCATTTGATCATAACCTCTATTAGTTTCATTGTTTCTCTGTTTATCAATTGTATATTCTATGCCTGAGATTCTTACTTCCATCTCTTGTATTCTGTTGGCGATGTTTGTATCTGTAGCTTTTTTTCTCTTCCCTAGGTTTTCCACCTCCAGGATTCCCTCAGTTTGTGTTCTCTTTATTACTTCTATTTCCATTTTCAGTTCTTGAACAGTTTTATTTCCTTCACCTGTTTGATTGTACTTTCCAGTATTTCTTTAAAGGATTTATTCATTTCCTCTCTAAAGGCCTCTATCATCTTTATAAGATTGGATATAAAGTCATCTTCTTGTGCTTTTGTTCTGTTGAATAGATATCCAAGGCTTGCTGTAGCAAGATAGCTGTGTGCTAGTGGTACCATATTGCCCTAGTTCTTGTTGATTTTGTTCTTATGATGTGGTTGTCCCTGGTGTTGGCTGGATGTACCTGATGCCAGCAGGACTCCTGAGGGGTCAGGAAGAGCCGTGGGCCTGACAGTGGATCTCAGGGAACAGCAAGCTTCTTACCTCTGCTGCCTGTGCCTCAGGTGGACCTGGCAGACAGGGGATTGGCAGGGAAGGAGTCTAAGTTGGATGTCCCTAGGGCCCTTCAAGGCTCCTCCCTGGATTTTTTTTAATGTACAATCAATTCATGTTCTCATGCTTACAGAAGTCAAGCTCTTTACCAACTGTGAAATCTCCCCAGCCCACTACAGTCCCTTTCATTTTCAATAAAGTAGCTAAGAGACTCAACCAAGGGTCTTCAGTGCCTAGTTAAGGAGATGATAACCTCAGAAAAAGGATGCTGGGAATGAATAACAAAGCCCAGGGTCACTTTGTCATGGCTGCAGGCCCCCTCTGGCACTGCTTCTATGGCAGAGTGCTGGTAGTCACCTAAGAGAAGCCTGGCTGAACTCTTTCCCTATTTGGCCCTGTTTAGATGCCCATCACCATGCCTGACTGGTATTTCTCCCCAGAGTCTTCTGGGAACAAGAAGCCATCACCTTCAGGAAGCTCTTTCCCTTCCTTCCTACCTGCATCCCTGTGATCTCCTTCAGTTCCTTCCTCAATTCTAAACTTCAGAAGCCACTATCAAAAATAAAGTAGAAGACCTTCCCTGGGGGCCCCACCTTCATCGATGCTAAAGTGTAAGCCATCAGAGACAGCAGAGAGCACTGTGGTTCGTCTCTCAGGGTGAGCCAGGAGACACAGTGCACTACTCTGGAAAGTATTGACTCGAGCCTAGTTAGGCTCATTCCCACCTTCCTGTGCCCACCTCTACAAGCACATGTATGTAGGAGAAGGAGGGCTACAAACTCAACCAAGGGAAAGCAAAACCAGACAGACGAAAGGTGTCCTGGACAGAATGGACAGAAATTAGTCAAAGCTGAGAAAACAGTTCACCTTCTTTCATTCACAATTAAACATTCACTTGGTGCCTAACAGTGCAGATAGTTCCAGTCATTCACAGTTTAGTTTAAATAAATACTATGCCCAAGCAGAACAATCAGTAGTTAATCCAAGAAGCTACCAGGCTCCAGCATGTGGTTTGTCGCTTTAATAGTAGCTGTCAGGGTTTGGTACATGCATTGTAATCATTTCTTTGTTAAATCCCACAGTTGCCCCCAGAGGTAAAATTGCTAGTATTCTTAGCAATGCTACTGTATATGTCAGGAAACTGAAGCCCACAAGAGTTCAAACAACTTCCCCAGCTGGTAGATGGCTAAGACATGATGTCAGACCAGGCTGTGTGGCAGAGGCACTTCTATGTGGCTGTGAGTTGGCCCTTATCCAAAAGCAATGAATGGACGACAGTCAGAGTCCAGTGTTGCTGAGGATGGGACAGGCTTTAAGCCTTCTTTTCTTCATATATGTAATCGAGATGCTGAAAGGGCTCATGTCATAGTCATGGTGAGAAATAAGTTAAACAGTATGCAGAACACTTATCTTGCTGCCTGGCCCATAGTAGACTTCCTAAAAACGTTATTATCTTCACAAAGCCAGTGAGCCATGAAATCATGAATCAAACCATATTCTCCAGCTTCAAGGTCAAGAGAACAATCAAAAGGAAAATGCAAGGAGCCAGAGTGAGGAGGGCTTAGTGGGTAAAACTGCTTCAGTCTCCAGCGTCCTCCTTTGGTGGCTTACAACCACATCTAACTCTAACTGTATGGAATCTAGCGCCCTCTTCTGGCCATTTCAGGCATTGCACACACATGTGCATATACACACACACACACACACA
Organism: Mus caroli; assembly: GCF_978045245.1. Lineage (NCBI taxonomy): Eukaryota > Metazoa > Chordata > Mammalia > Rodentia > Muridae > Mus > Mus caroli. The sequence goes on from NW_028227266.1 coordinate 73,424,202, forward strand.
CATACATGTAAGTAAATTCTAAAATCTTTTAACAGAAAGAACTACTATTTAAGAAAAATGGTTTGACTATTTAGAAAGAACTCCCAAATTCAAGACATCTAACTAATTATGATAACTCCAACTCAGTGATTTTACTTCTTTGCTTGTTTGTTTATATGTTCTCACCCTATAGGTCAAGATGCCTAGAACTCATAATCCTCCTGCCTCAGTCTCTCTGGTGCTGGGATTACAGATGTGAGCCACAATGCCCAGCAAAGATCATCTTGCTGATTAATACTAAACTATATTCTCTTCGTGAACTTCTGACTGACGTCTCAAGTAGAATATTGTTCTGTACTTTAGGAATTGAAAGAAGAGCTGATAATGACTCCACAAGTCTGAGCTAAATTTAAAAGTAGCATTGGAGACTTATGGTTTGAGCATTATGTGAGTTTGGTCCTCAGCCAAAGAACCATTAAACCACTGAGTTTAACCAGGAGGATTTGTAGAGGTCACACAAGCCCTCTGCATCCAGAGGCACAGAAGTCCTCTGACTCCACTCAGCAACTGGCATCTACTGAAACACACTGCGGCTACATATTCTTTGCAAGGCATGCTGAAAAGATAAACCGAAATTGTGCTTCTCAGAAGTCCACTCGTTACAGATAACAATGAGCTTTACAATCATTATGGGAGGGGCATGAATGTGTGCACATAATGCTAGAAGCTGATGTCAGGTGTCTTCCTTCATCGTTTTTCTTTTTTAACCCTTGCTTTCTCACTGATCCTACAACTCACAATTTCAACTGGACTTGGCTGGCCAAGGACCTACACATACACCCCAGGCCTGTGATACAAAGGGATATTACTATATCTAGTTTTTATGTGGGTACAGGGGAGGTCCCTGCCCTTGCCCATCAAGGACTTTACCTATGGAGTCAACGCCTCAGCCCCTTGGTACTCAATTTTCATATTTAACACAATCATATACATACATGTTTAATATCACCAAAGTTGGAAGAAAGAGGAAGTGGTGACAAGAAGAGAGTCAAAGAGAATAATAATTTTATTTCAGCAAGATTTTACAGTTTACAAAACACATTGACCTCATCTACTTATAATCTAAAGGAAGTTATATTATCACTGGACAGAGTTTCATGCCATTAAGATTATTTGAAGCTGTAAGGCCAAGAACGATATCTTCTTCCTTATTTCAAAATATCAGCTTCCTTATTTCGGTACAGATGACAGGGTCTCTAATTCCCTAAAGAGCATACTGAGCAATTCTTTCTTCAGAAACTCACAATCATATTTTAACAGTGATTCTTCCATTACAACTTCCAAGTTCTAGAAGCAATGAGTAGCATACTCCCTCAAGTGAGAAATCTAAACATGCCTAACATGGCATTAGGCATGTATCATAAGATCAGTGATAAGGGTTGACTTATGACTTATAAGCTATAACACATGTGAAGGAGTCTGCTCAAGGTCAGCCCTGAAGATGATTCCCACCCTCCTCATCTGAGATAACAAGGGGCATGTGCTCTGAGCTGACCATGAGCCTTCAGAGCCCCTCCATTTGACAGCTAAACCCACAAGCACCTATTATAAGCTGAATTCTGTTCTGTTGTCATGCTCATCTTAGCCCACCCTAAGGCGCCTACCCTCCATCTGAGATTTCACTGCCCAGCTTTTTGCAAAGCTATAGCCTTACATACTCCACAGACACTACAGTCATCACAGTCTATGCAAGTTAGACTACTGGCTTACCCATCATGGTGGACTCTACCCTCAAACAGTGAGCCAAAAATAAACCTTTCCTTCCTTAAGTTGCTCTGGCCAGGTGTTTTGACACAGCAATGAGACAGGTGTTCCTAATACCCATGGCTGTGAGGCCAGGCTGTCTTCAGCACTAATATGTCACAATGAGCCCATTTGTACAATTAATAGACACTAACAGTAACTTAAGAAAAACATCTCTAAAAACTCTGGTATTTCTCCTACATGGCCCTGTCTTTGGACTGAGCCTTGGCAGTGGGATTTCCAATCCTGAGAAACATTGCTGGTGCTTCTTCGAGGCCCAAAGAGCACCAGTGTTTGAGTTGGGAAGCACTCACAGCAAACAGCTTTCACTTCTGGGCTCAGCCTCACTCTATCACTTTAGCCAAATGCAAATTCTATTTATTTCCTTGTATGTCCTCCTGCTGCCCACATTAATTCACTTATAAGAGCTGCAGTTTCTCAAGTTCGTAGTTTAATGGTGTAATTGTAAATGTCTTAAACCAACAGCACTCTGTTAAGCCGAGTCGTGTCCTGAGTCTAATGATTTCCAAGTGTGCGCGTGTCCGTCTGTTCTGAACATGGAATTTAGGTGCAGTGTTCCAGCTGTGAAATAAGACCAGCAGGGAGCCACCAAGTTCTATAACTCTCATATTCTAATGTACATGATGATCATGTGTTGCTACCCAGGTTGCAAATCTGTTGATAAAAATCATTTCGTAGCCACATATCTCATTTAACCTAATAGAGACGTAAGAATCAGTTAACTGTTAATATCAAATATCTGATGCTTTATTTGATCTAGCATGCCAGTTAGTTCTCCAGTTACTATGACAAGATACCTGAAAAACTCAAGGGAGGAAAGGTTTATCATGGTCCGCACTTCCAAAGGGACACAATTCTCATGGCTCACACTTCCAAAGGGACACACCTTCATGGCTCACACTTCCAAAAGGACACAGCATCATGGCAGGGGAGAAATTGGGGAACCACCCCATAACAGCAAGAAGGCTGTAACTACTAGTCTCCATAGCACTGGACAGGAGGGTTAAACTAGATCAGGAAACAATGATAACCTTCAAAGCCTGGCTCTGAGACGTCTATGTCCTCCAGGGAGGCCCCATATCCCTGAGTTCCCACAACCTTCCCAAAACAACACCTGCAGCTGGGACCAAGAGTTCAAACACATTGGAGAATTTCACATTCAAACCATAGCTATCTAGAAACTGTTTGACTCAAATAGATTCTCTCTCCCTCCCTCCCTCCCTCCCTCCCTCCCTCCCTCCTTCCCTCCCTCCCTCCTTCCCTCCCTCCCTCCTTTCTCCTCTCTCTCCCTCTCTCTCTCTCTCTCTCTCCCTCTCTCTCTCAGTTTTTTTAAACAGATTTCTCTGTGTGGCCCTGGCCATCCCAGAACTCAGTCTAAAGCCCAGGCTGGGCTGGAACTGAGATCCACCTGCCTCTGCCTCCTCCCAGGCACTGGGACTAAAGGCATGTGCCACCATCACCTGGCGTTCAAATAAATAGCTTAAATCAATGAGTGTTCCCTTTTGTTGACTGTTTTGTACAGGTTTGGCACAGGTCTTCTTCAGTAATCCAGCCTGGTCTTAAATATACAACCCTCCTGCCTCCACTTCTCAAGTGCTAGGGTCTCAGATATATACCTGGGACTTCTTATTTTCTTCTCAATGAAAAATGAAGATTTTGGCTTAGCATTCATGATGCCCAAGTACAGTGTCCAGCATTCCCCAACCCCTAAAATAAAGGCTTTGACTGTAGGGCACGCCTTCTAAGACTCTGACAAGGAGAGGAGAAATGGGATGGAAGAAGAAGACCTGGAATGGCTGGCCTTCTGTTTCAAAGCCTGGAGAGTTAGGTGTGTCACTGCCTGGCATGCACAATGCCCTGGATACAATCAATGGCACCACATAAACAGGTGTGGCAATTCACACCTGTCATCCCAGCACTGACAGGGTAGAGGCAGGAGGACCAAAAGATCAAGGTCATCCTTGGCTGACCTGAGAGTTTGAGGCCTGAAATACCTAAAATCTTGTTTAAAAGGTATTTTTTAAAAAGCAAAATGGAAAGAAATTTGAGTATGTTTGACTTTGGGGATAAAGAGTCAACATCGTAGATTGTCAGCACAAAGGAAAAAGAGTAAGATTGAGTTCCTAAGTGGAAGGGGTGGGCAGCCAGGAAAGCAGAGTTCATCTTCTGTGAGAAGAAAGGGATTCATCCCACACCAGGACATTTATCCCCTAAGTAGGAGAAAAGGGAGATTCAAACTTTATTCTCCATTTCTCATTACTATAGGCTTAGCTCAGATGAAACCATTATAAAGTAGAGAAAACTCTTGGGCTTAACTAACTTCAGAAAGCATTTTAATCCTGTGCTCTGTGCCTCTCTCAATTCTGACAAGCAGATAGTGTCGCCACCTCCACCGGCCACGCACTGGAGTGCATTCTCAAAGTCTTTACTGAATTGCTTTATATTAAAAAAAAAAAAAAAGTCGGGTTGGCGAGATGGTTCAGCTGTTAAGAGCACTGACCACTCTTCCAAAGGTCCTTAGTTCAGGGACTGAACTTAGAGCCGGGACTGAGTGAACGGAGTTGACCGGAGCAAGCTGGCTGACCGTAGCAAATGGGATTGACTGGAGCAAGCAGAGGTCCTAAATACAATTCCCAACAACCACATGAAGACTCACAACCATCTGTACAGCTATAGTGTACTCATGCATAAAAATGAATAAATAAATCTTTTTTTAAAAGAAAGTCTTGTTTTTAACACTTATGGAAGAAAAAAATGAAATCTGTTTGTGTGCTCAATCTTTCCACTTTCAATATGGTTGTAAATAACTTTTATTTTAGTGGGAAGACCACAGAGAGATGATTCAACACAGAAACCACTTCTCGATGGCTTCTAACATCCATAAGCTTAATACCTGAATGCCACAAGTTTTCTCTGTCCCTGTCCTGAAATGTGTCTCTTTGTTTGTTTGGTTTGGTTTGGTTTGGTTTTTCAAGACAGGGTTTCTCTGTATAGCCCTGGCTGTCCTGGAACTCACTCTGTAGACCAGGGTGGCCTCGAACTCAGAAATCCACCTGCCTCTGCCTCCTGAGTGCTGGGATTAAAGGCGTGCGAAATGCATCTCTTAAAAGTGCATTTGCTTCCTTCCTGTCAAATGCAAACTTTCCACTTGACCCCTTCCAATTCAGCTCTGCTGTCCTGGCCTTCACATCATGGTATGCAAAACTCTAGGGAACCCAATGGTGTCAAGCAATGAGAGAGGCAAGCCAAGGCCTCAGATTGTTTGCACAATAACAGGTCAACACGTGCACATGCACACACCGTGACTTCTGACATCACACAGTAAGGGGAGCAGCAGAGCACAAGACGCCCATGCAGGACCACCAAGTCTGCCCAAAGGAGAGCAGGAAAGCCACAGTGCAGCAAGGTGTGTCCCCAACATGACATATGAGCAGGTATTTGTGACACGGGCTGCCATGCAGCCATCACTGCTACCTGCTCCGCCAGCAGCTTCTCTTCTCCTTCCTAAGGACTTCGGTCTCACTCTGCTGACCCTCACTCTCCATCCATACTTCTGACCAAAGTGCTCACATGCCTTCATATTTGTGGTGGTTTGAATATGTTTGGACCAGGGAGTGGCGCTTTTAGGAGGTGTAGCCTTCTTGGAGGAACTGTGTCACTTTGGGGTGTGGGCTTTGTGACCCTTCTTCTAGTTCCCTGGAAGAGAGTCTCTTCCTGGGTGCCTTCAGATCAAGATATAGAACTCTCAGATCCTCCTCCAGCACCACGCCCACCTGCATGCTGCCAGGCTTCCTGCTATGACTACCTCCGAAACTGTGAGCCAGTCCTAATTAAATGTCCATCTTTATAAGAGTTGCCTTGGTTATAGTGTCTCTTCACAGCACTAAACCTATAACTAAGACAATATTGCTCTTTTTGGTGATAGCGCTAGGAATCAAACCCAGAGCCTTATATCTGCTGGTAAAGCACACTACCCCTGAGCCTCATCCTGGACCCTCTTTTTGTTTCAAAACTGAGACACACTAAGTTTCCCTTGTTGGCCTTGAACTCAGTAGGCAGACCAGGGCAGGCTATGAAATTGTAATCTTTTTCCTTCTGCCTTCTGCCTCTCAAATAGCTAGAATTACAAGCCTGAACTACTAGTCCTCTCTCTCTCTCTCTCTCTCCCTCTCTCTCTCTCTCTCTGTCTCTCTCTCTCTCCCTCCCTCCTCTGCTCTTAACTAGCAATTGTCTGATAATAACGGGAGCCCAGACCCCTTCTTGTGACCTTCCTTTGCACAGGACACTGCTACCGATGGTTGCACCATCACTCACAGCTCGGCAGTCTCAGAATCAACATCACTCCCCTGGGTGTAGTGAGGATCCTGGCTATCCTCAGAATATGCCTTCTAAGACCACTGAAGCTGACAAGGCTCCCCTTTCACAAATGTCTCAGCAGCACCTGTCCCTTGGGTTGTAGGGTCTACTACCCTCCTTTTCACTGGTTCACATAGTTCCCATTAGATCACAAGGGTTTAGGGTG